>NC_082718.1:40004059-40309647 GCF_030144855.1 Hypanus sabinus
AGTAAAGTCGTCTGTGATATATCACGGCATGCAATGACGTCACATCCGGTTTCGCCGCGTCTTGTGGGAAAATACTGGTTTGGAGAAACGGGAAGGAGGGGGCTCACATGTGCAGGATCAGCGCGAGAAAAGTTGTCTTTCTACGCACTAAAAACATAGTGAAGCAACGCCGTAAGTTCATGAGATAATCGATATGTTGAATTAAAATGTTATCGCTGATTCTGTTAAAAGTAATGACGGTTGATAAGGTTTATGTTTTCGTTAGTTAAAGAGTTGCGGATAGTTTGTGTTGAAGTGTATTTAAAGCAGTCAATGACGTAGGTAGATTCTGACTGTATGCTGCACTTTAATGTAATGTAGTTGTTGTAGTTTTACTTTTGCAAGCATTTATGACGTAAGTATGATATCAAAAAGGAAACAAATACTGTACAAATCTTGTATTGTTTTATCAACAGTTTTCACCATACATTAATGAGGAAAAGCAAACAGTAAACGGTTAATCTTACTGCGATCCAGTTTTCATTAACTACTGTTCTCTTACACCTGATCGAGAACACTACAAGTCTGATGGCCGAAGGGTAACAACTGCTCCCGTACAAAGACAAGTCACTTTAATGTGCCTCTTTGATGTTATTTTAAAGGCATTTTTGAAAATCTAAAATGAAACTTTGATAATTAAGTGTGTAGTACTGTAAAAGTAAATCATTGCATGAGATCTTATGTTTGCATTTGAGGAAATTACAAAGAAAGAGAGAGACAACCTTCTAAGAAAGCAAGAATAAAGGGGAAATCCTCTGACTAACTGGACACGAGAAGGGGTGCTCTAAGATCTACTTTGTGGCTTGATTTTATCATAGATTTGTAGACGTTATTTATTATGATTTTGTATGCAGGCAATGCGGATGTAGGGGCTGGATGGGCAGGAATGCAGAGAAATGTAAGGATATCATTTTAATTCAATTCATTCAAACTAGAGTATTCCAACCTTGTGTATTCAAACCATGTAGCAAAAAAACACAGAGTTTCAGCAAGAATATTCTCTACATGGTAATGTCTGTTTTCCCCTGACAAGCAAGATGATGACAGAAGACCTGCAGGTGATGAGAATAGTGTCTAAAGAGACAGAGACATTACATTATCATTTAAAACGAGGACCATTAAGAGAAGTCAGGTCAACAAATTAGTAGACGTAGAACTGAGGTATCAGGAAATGGGTCTCATAAACTACGTGATGTATGAATAGGGCAGGCACTCGAGAGAAAATGGATGTTTGTGGTCAGTTTGAAGATGGGCTTAGTGGCTAAGGAAAGAAAGAATCAGCAGAAATTATGATTTTAGTTTTAGCAAAAAGCATTCCTAAAGCCATTTTCACTTGATGTTCATGGCAATTGAAAAACAAAGGGGATAAGCAATTGAAAAACAAAGGGGATAAGTGTTTAAGGAGACAAATTTCAGTAAAAAAAAATGGTTATCTTTGCATTCCATAACCTTGATAGAACTGTGAGAAATGTAGGCAGGTTTGAACAGGAACTAAAAATGTTTAGTGTTCTACTTAAAACAGAATACTTTTTCTGAACAATGATGAATTTGGTTATATTATATTCTTATTTTCTATTACTCTTCTATATTATATATTTAGTTCAGACTATTTTCAATGTAACCATGGACTTCAAACTTTCATTGTTGGCAACATAAAACAGAACAAGGAAAGTTGGCAATACATGTTTGCAGTGCTTGGCCAACCTTGATAGTACCAATTAATAAGGGAATATGTTTGATTAAGATATCCTCAACATTTCCTTTTGAATGTTTAAATTACACCAGCAGATTATTCCAGGGACTCATTTACATATTTTAGGTTTTGGTTCTTAACATTTTGTTTTTGAGAATAGTACTCATTCCGCACTTTGTCAAGTTATCAGTTTTTACTTTTGGGAACAATTATTGTCATACCTGATTGAGATTCTGTTGCTGTGGTCGGGGATCAGCAGTAATTATACGAAGGAAGTGACTACTCAGAGTTCGGCCCACTGGTGTTTTGTCAAGAGCCTGGTGTGCACTGAAACTGATTACTTTATATTGAATGACACTCATTCAAAAAGAAAAAAAAACATGTGAGTTCGAAGTATTAGGAAGAAAACATTACTCCCTTTGGATGAATGTCTGAGTTTTATTAAACCAGAATGAGAATTATCCTTGCCTCATGAGTTAGAAGCTTGTTCACTTCAATTAAGGATACTAAATTATTATAGTAGTTCTACATAACACAGGGAGAAGTTTAATTTACTGATACTTTAAGTTCAGTCTGTTTTGTTTTTACTTCAAAGCTATTACAACTTTAAATTAAGATCAGTGAGAAACTGGAACATTGTCCACCATTAGAAACAAGTACACGTACATAGGCTTCCAAAATAACTTTTGCATTGCTCTTGAATTTTTGTCAGAGTGTTTCACCAGTGCCTTACTGGTAGCAATGTTTTGATTTTAGAAGTTTGTTGCAAAAGCCAATCAAGATGATCGTGATTTCTTCTGCTAACTTCAGCTTCAGATGTTAATCTTTGTTCCCCTTGGGAAGCAGTGTCACTGGGAGGCTGAGCAGAAGCTGTACAGATCAGGCAAGCAGTTGGATGGGACAGGAGGAAGAGAAGGAGAAGGATTTACCAGGAACTCACATTTGTCCAGGATGTACAGAAAGTAGATCTCCTACCAGAAACTTAGATGCCTGAACTTCACTGAATTTGAACCTGATTCAGCTATAACTGCAGCCTCAGAATAGCATAACAACCAGCATGTATGTATGCATGCATTTAATTTCTTAAGCAACACACAAAAAACGCTGGAGGAACTCAGCAGGTCAGGCAGAATCTATGGAAAAGAGTAAATAGCTACTTCCAGGGCAAGACCCTTCTTCGGGATTGAGAGGAAATTCATTCTTCCTTTCTTTCTTTCTTGCTTTCTTTCCTTCCTTCCTTCCTTCCTTCCTTCCTTCCTTCCTTCCTTTCTTCCTTTCTTTCTTTCTTTCTTTCTTTCTTTCTTTCTTTCTTTCTTTCTTTCTTTCTTTCTTTCTTTCTTTCTTTCTTTCTTTCTTTCTTTCTTTCTTTCTTTCTTCCTTCCTTCTCTCTTTCTTCCTTTCATCTTTCTCTCTCTCTCTTCCTGTCCTCCACCCTTTCTTTCTTACTTCCTATCAATCTGTCAATCTATTTTTCAACATTTAGTCATTACTGGCAAGGCCAGCAGTTATTGTCCACTCATTATTAACCCTGGTCCACTCATTATTAACCCTGAACGAGTGGCTGCTGGGACATTTCAGAGCTAAAGGCTTGCAGTTGCATACTGACCGGGCCGGGTAGGAATGGCAAAATTTCTGTCCTGAACGGCACGAACGGTGAAGTAAATTTTTTTATGACTAAGCAATAGTTTGGTGGTCACCATTGGTAAAACCAGTTATTTATTTTTAATTCCTGATTACTGCCTGACTTTATTTCTGCTGCTGCCTGGGTGAAGTGGTGATGTAATGCTCAAACTGCAATCCAAGCTCTTAGGGATCATGGTGAAACCTGAATGAGATTGAAATGACATTTCTGTAGTGCCACTGCTCTGGAGGAGCTCCAGTCAGAGTGCTTACCCATATTTGTACTGTTTGCTACACATTGCACAGTTTCCTTATTCTGAGGCAATAATACTCATCAGTGGTTGAGTAGATCAGGATATAAGCAGGAGAAGAAAGAGATGGGGGAGAGAAAGCAGCCCCTTGGAGCTGAGGCTGCTTGTGAAGAACACGTCATCTCAGCAACCATGACCCCCATTCTCATACATCACCGCCCTGTACCTCTGCCATGAGTCATCACTCTTCAAGTAGTCACCGTCAGATTTGTAAACTAAAGTTCACAGGTTACGCTTGTGTATCCCATGCAATGCTGTGTGGTAACTTGTTGAAAATAATTTTATTTTATGTTTCAAATGTTTAGATATACTGATTAGTATAGAAACATTGATATCACAGTTGCTCTTACGTCTGAAGTGTTGGCGTGGCCAAGTGGTTAAGGCGTTGGTCTAGTGATCTAAAGGTTGCTAGTTCGAGCCTCAGCTGATGCAGCGTGTTGTGACCTTGAGCAAGGCACTTAACAACACATTGCTCTGCGACGACACCAGTGCCAAGCTGCTTGGGTCCTAGTGCCCTTCCCTTGGACACCATCGGTGGCATGGAGAGGGGAAGGCTTGTAGCATGGGCAACTGCCAGTCTCCCATAGAACCCTGCCCAGGCCTACGCCTGGGAAACCTTCCAAGGTACAAATCCATGGTCTCATGAGACTAACAGATGCCTGTTTATGTCTGAAAAGTTACTATTAGAGACTATGCCTCCTTATCTAGCCCATAGGGGAAGCTTCCTGACTTATAGTGCAGATGGATTAGGAAGGTGACTCTGAGTAGCTTTCTAGACACAAGAGGTACGGCAGACGCTGGAAATCTAAAGCAATACACACAATGTGCTGGAGGAGCTCAGCATCTATGGTTGGGAATTAACAGTCAACATTTCAGGCCAAGACCCTTCATCGTGAGTAGTTTTCTGCTGATTGTCTATGGCTCTATCTCTGCATTGGAGGGTAACAGTCTCTGACTGGGACAATGTCTGGCAGCTCTTGGATTCCCTGGAGTTCAGGAGAATGAGGGGGGGAATCTCATAGAAACATTCCAAATGTTAAAAGGACTGAACAGATTAGATATGGCAAAGTTATTTCCCAAGGTAGGGGAATCTAGGACAAGAGGGCACAACTTCAGGATTGAAGGACGTCCTTTTAGGACGGAGATGCAGAGAAATTACTTTAGTCAGATGGTGGTAAATCTGTGGAATTTGTTGCCACAAGCATCTGTGGAGGCCAAGTCACTGGGTGTATTTAAGGCCGAGATAGATAGGTTGTTGATTAGCCAGGGAATCAAAGGGTATGGGGAGAAGGCAGGGGAGTGGGGATTACTGGAAGAATTGGATCAACCCATGATTGAATGGCAGAGCAGACTTGTTGGGCCAAATGGCCTATTTCTGTTCCTATATCTTATGGTCTTATGACAATGCCAAAAGGCATCTTCTTGAGAGAAATCAGAAGGTCTGTGTTTAATGGAGCCACTGCCTCTGTCCTTGGGAGGCATGTCAATGACCCTAGAGATCACCTGACAAACAGGTTACCTACCTGCTGACGCACATTGTAATCCACGCCCATGACAGTGCATGTCAGACCTTGGACAAGAACAAGTTGATCTTGCTTTTCAGAAATGTGGTCTTCCACTACTAGAATGAGGTCTGGCATGTGCTTCCTCATGCTGCAATGAAGACGTGTCTTAGTTGGATTCACAAGTTTGTCAACAGAACCAGCTCTCTGTTCCACACTTAATGGGATGTGTTCGGAGCTCACAGCAAAGCTCTGTGCCAAGGCTTTAATATTTTTATTGACAATGAGAGCAGATCTCCCTGCTACATGGAGTATTTCACTGAGCCCACCAATTGTGTATTTTCTGTAGCCTTCCCCACCAAACCACTCATAACAGAACCTGTAGTGAACATCTGTGTGACTTTAACCACTGGGAAGCTGATACCTGCTCTATATTTGTTCACGCCCGATTCAATAATTCAAAGGCAGATCCAAACTTCGCTCTAAATTGCATGCAGTGTCATTGCCTGAGATGGTGGGGGCAAGTCTGCCAGGGATAGTATGCCCTTACCACTCGCCAATCTTGCCTGCTGTTACTGTGTTGGTGGGTGAGACTGCCTTTCCCGTGTACCTGGAGTGAAACAGGAAGTCACAAGAAACAAAAATTTACAGGCACACCTTGCCATCGTTTCTACCGTCTAATGAAGAAAAGTGTAGCTAGAGAGGAGAGATGAGGTGCGTAAAAGTGGATTTGTTAAAATGGCATTGCTAATGTCAATGCCCTCAGTTCCACTGCTGACATGGTCTCAGCAACAGGTTTCTCCTGCATTGATGAGGAATGCAAGCATGATAGTTCCTATTTAATCAGCTGCTGATCTTTCTAGAACGGAGTTCCCAACCTATTGATGGTAGGGATCCATGGCATGAGAAAGGTTGGGAGCCCCTGATCTAGAGGGCTCCACACTCTGGTTGAGGTTCTTGCATAGAGTTGTGAGCGAGGCTTACAGCATTATTAGGCATGGCGTGGTGAAATGTAGCACATGAACGTTAGAGATGAGTTATGGGCATTATTGGCAGGGATGCCTGAAAGTCATGGAGAAGGTAGAGTATGACAAGGTAAGGTGCCATCACTGAACTTGAGTATAAGCAAGACCATTAGACGTTTCAACACTGAACCAGCATTTATGCTCAAACTTCCTTCTGGCTGCATATTTGGAAGGCATTCTGTCTATTAACGGATTTCTATTCTGCTGTGCATCTTTTCAAACAAAGAATCTGCAGCAGAGTCTCATCTGCCACCCTCTCCCACGGACCGTGATTCTTCACAATTTCTCTGGTCATCCATTTCCCACAAACAGCTTGCAGCTGCTTCAGATAAACTGCAGCTTCTCTTCGAAGTGATGCAGCTTAGATTTAAGCAATGCAGACGAATCTTAACTGAAGCTAACCATTCATGGGAATAGCCTTCGTGTGGTTAGTACAATGGCTGGGTGCTGAATACATTGGAATTTGCAGCCAACTAGAGAAGACTAATCAAATATGGAGATTGAAGATGAAATTCCTCGTGGCTCTTCCAACCAAAGTAAAGACAATTTTAGCTATTTCTGCAATAGGCCATAACAGGGCTATACTGTAAAAGTAAAACCTTTTCTAATTCCAGGAACCACTTTTAAAATACTGAATTATATAATTCATGAAACAGTTGTTGAAGATTGTGAGGACATCTGTTCAAACTTTTTGGCATCTGCAGGCCTTCCATTCTTATTCTTCTCAGACATACATTCAACAATTTCTTACAAATTTTTTTAGTGAGGTGTGAGATGGCACTGGGGAAGCCCAGCGACTACTTACTGGTGGCAAGCAAAGCAAAGAATACTACTAAATACTTCATTAGTAACACTTTTTCTTGTAACATTTATGGTAAGTGATCACCGCAAACAATGAAGAGGCGAGTGAAGGTGAGGCTGTGTGAAGGGCCGAAGGGTTCGGGTGCGGAGTGAGGTCGAGGCACATTCGAGACAACGTCGGGGCAAGCAGAGTGGAGGAGAGGCAGACTGGAGGCCCATCCTCCTAAACCGAGAGTGAGGTTTGATCAACCTACGCATCGAGCCAATTGGGAAAGGTCAGCTACGGGCCAAAATGTGGCAGTGGTTGCCAGTCCCAGAGTGTATTGATGCGACAGGGTCTTACTGTGAGAAAAAATTCAATGTCTGAACGGTTTAAATGCCTGGTCAGATGGATTGAAAAGGGAGGGTGTCGGCTCAAGGGATAAGGGCCAGGCTGGTTCAACTCACTAATCCACGACAGATTACCCGGCTCTGCACTGAACTGAGGACTGCTCCAGGCTCCTTGTCTCAGGGGCTCCACGACGTTTATTCGGTTCTGCGCCGTGCTTCATGTCTATAGACTCACTTTGGTTCTGAACGTTACTTGCTTAGTTTTTTATTTGCATGATTTGCTTCTTTCTCCCTCCGCACGTTGGATCTTTCTTTATGGGTTCTTTTGGGTTTCTTTGTTTTGTGGCTGCCTGTGAGGAAAAATGAATCTCAAGGTTGGGTACCATATACATTCTTTAATAATAAATGTACTTTGAACTCTAAGTGTACTTTGTACAATAAGGCAATCAAATGCCTGCGATGACTTTCCCTATAATGTAGTGAATTATTTTCTCATCTGATTAGAGAGGTGGGTAAAATCTAGCAATCTGTCAAAATATGCAACATAAGCTTTAATTAGACCATCTGTTCACTTTCCATATGCCAAAGGAATGACATATTCTTCCCTCTTTCTCGACTTTGATAGTCTTACAGGAGCTATTTTCAACCTTCTGTAAAATTTTGAATTAAAGCACACTAACAACCAAACTGAAGTTAACGTCATTGAAGATTATTGATAGTAACTTACTGATATCAAGTCATTCTGGAATTGAATGATTTTTACCCTCAGTAATATAGAAAATATTGAACATGGATATGGAAAAGTATAAAACTAATATGGATTATTGGCTCTTAATTAATTTCAACTGGAAACTGAAACTGTCATATTAAACTGTGCTTTTGCAAATAGGCAATTCTGTTAATCTTTATAGATCCATTTAAAAATCCATTTTTTCCACATTACAGCATGTAACAATTTTTTCAAAACATAAATCCAATAATTCTGTTCTCTCCACCCAACCTTCATCAAATGCATGCATTTTTTTGCATGAAACAGATCTTCCCAAATTCAGTCAAGAGTTTGCTTTTGACTTATCTTAACTTGCTTGTACCATCATATCCCACTAACTTGATTTCATTTTTAAGTTCCTGATCTCCGTAGTAACTGTGTTGGGATCTGCCTCTGACAGCAAAATTGATCAGATGGTTGCACTCAATGTCAGTAAGATCAAGAAATTGATTGTTGACTTCAGGAAGGGTAAATTGAGGGATCACACACTCATCAAGGAATCAGAAGTGGAAAGGATAAGTATTTTCAAGTTCCTGGCTGTCAACATCTTTGCGGACCTATCCTGGGCCCAACCTATTGATGCAATTACAAAGGAGGCATGATAGGAGCTACATTTCATTAGGAGTTTGAGGAGATTTGGTAAGTTTGCAAAGACACTCGCAAGTATCTATGGATGCACCATGGAGAGCATTCTGACGTGTGGGGGAGGGGCCACTGCAGAAGATCAGAAAGAGCTGTAAAAAGCTGTACACTCAGCCATCTCCAACATGGGCACTACCCTCCCCAGTATCCAGGACACCGCCAAAAAGTGATGCCTCAAAAAAGGCAGCATCCACCATTAAGGACCTCCATCACCCAGGGCATGCCCTCTTCTCGTTGCTGCCATCAAGGAGGAAGTACAGGAGGCTGAAGTTGCACACTCAATAATTCAGGAACTTCTTCTTCCCCTCCGTCGCCTGAATGGACAATGAACCCATTAACATTTCCTCTAATTTTTCCATCTCATTTTGCACTGCTTATGTAATTTATTCTTTTACCTATATAAATATCTCTAATTGTAAGATGTAGTTTTTATTATCATGTACTGATTCAACAAAACAACAAATTTCATGCCATTATTTTGACAGGACAGTGACATTGCTGATCATTTGTCTGCTAAGCCCACTCTTACCCAGAGCAGGTTCCAGGAAGATGTGTGGGACTGCGAACTTCGACAAGTCTGCAAACATCTCCTGTTGGGAACAGGATTTTCCAGTTCTCATGCTCGGCATCCCTAAACAGTGCTCTGACAGCCATTCTAAGTTTACTAGCTGTCAAAACCATCAAAGTGATTGCAAGTTTGTCAAGGTCTCTGACAAAGGCAATCAAAAATGTAAATTGAATGTTAGTGTTAATTTTACTTACCCTTCTCCCTCACAGCTGGTATCTGTTCAAAGGGATAGACTGACTGGACTAGGGTCTGATGGTAAGTTGCAAAGTTCGATGGTAAAATATATTCCCAGCAATCAGCTGAGTAGAAGATCTGATTTCACTGAAAGAACACTCTCATTATGAACTCTTTCAGGTTAAATAAACTCCATCGACTTCACTTTGCCTTATTCCAGGAATCTGTGGAGGTTATCACAATGTACAGTAACTGTTCAGCGGCAGTGCAAGCACTACAAGAGATGCAAGTAAGACTGATGATTTTAAATATACAACATCACCAAACTTATCATCAGCAATTTGAACTGCCCCAGTTTTGATAGCGGGGGTTGGGCTTACCCACACTAATACTAGTAATGGCCATTTTTGGGATCATCTAAACAAGAAAGTTATTGAAAGTAACTTCAAAAGTTCAAAGTTCAAAATACATGTACTATCAAAGTATGTGTATGTTATACAACCTTGAGATCCATCTCCTAACAGGCAGCCACGAAGCAAAGAAAACCAAAAGAACCCATATGTAAAAAAAAGAGAAAAACCATCGAACACCCAGTGTGCAGAGAGAAAAATATACACATCATGCCCATAAAAAAACCATAAAAATAAAGACTGTCAAATACTCAATGTGCAGAGAAAAAGAACACGTCATGCAAACAATAACCACAAGAAAATAACGTTCTGAGCTGAAGTGCGCAAAGAGAGAGCCATTGTTCAGCGCAGTGACGGAGCCATGATCTGAACCAGCCCATCCTTCGTCTCGGACCCCAACATCCTGACCCTTTCAATCTGACCCGGTGCCTAAATCAATGTCCAAACATCAGGTTCAGTCAGCTCAATACCCTCTGCGGACCGGAACCCGCTGCCTTGTGGCAGCTTGTACCCGTACTCTCCAACTCGGCCCGGTACTTAAATCTCCATCCAGACATCAGGTTCAATTGCCCCGACACGTTCTGGGGCCAGGATCCCACTGCCTCGATTCGACCAGCAGCTGCAGCACTCCCATGACAGAATAACTCAACCATACGATGCAAGCCTCTAACCAATCTTCACCGTTTTTGGTCTTTGTTTTGTGAAATGTTCCTTGAGCCAAAATAAATCAAGTACTTAGCCATGAGTACTTTTCACATATAAAATATGTTTTATTTCTTTTTCTGTTTATCTTCAAAATCACTGTTGCCTATGCAATAGAAGCTGATGGTTGTACAAAGTGATTTATTGCAGCACAAATACGAGGTGCTAGTAAAACCTCCTCACACCGCAAGATGAATAAATATTCCAATTCCAGGAGACAATCCAATTAAGGCTGTAGATGACCCGTTCATCTTCATTTTCCTTCTCGTTTTTGTTCTCACCAAGTGCATCCGACAACCACAGAAAGCGGTCACTATCAGCTATTTATATGCGTTTGTAAGTTTCATTTTCTGCGAAATGGACCTCAAATCAATTTGCTCAGAAAAATATTTACAATCTCCAATTAAATATAATCTACCGATTAAGAAATAAATTAGTTACTCCCTATAGGCAATTTATTTTCACCTACAGTGTGGCATTACGTTGAAATGTCTACCAAAATGCACAGAGTATATGTGAATTGTTAAAAATAGATTCTAGATACATCTAAGATGTTACTAAATTTAAGTTTGTTTTTCTGCGTAATAAGTATAATTCCTGAAATATGCAGATCTGATCCATCAGTGCTAATTTACTGCCCGTAATAATAGTCCACCATTTCTTTGGGCAATTACAGAAACATGATAAATTCTCATTTATCACAAGCAAAACATTCGTGATGCAGAATCTATTGTTAACGCAAAAACACGTGCAAATTTCTACAGACGTACCGTGGAGAGCATTCTAACTGGTTGCATCCTGTCTGGTCTGGGGGGTGGGGAGGGTGGGGAGTCTACTGCACAGGATCAAAGTAAGCTGCAGAGAATTGTAAAGTAAGCCAGCACCATAATGGGCACTAGCCTCTGTAGTATCCAGGACACCTTCATGGAGCGATGCCTCAGAAAAACAGAGTCCATCACTAATGACTCCAACCACCCAGGGCATGCCCTCTTCTCACTGCTACCATCAGGTAGGAGGTACAGAAGCCTGAAGGCACACACTCAGCGATTCAGGAACAGCTTCTTCCCCTCTAGCATCTGACTTCTGAATGGAAATTGAACCCATGAACATGACCTCACTACTCTTTTTTTTCATTTTTATTTTTGCACTACTTATTTAATTTATCTATTTAATATATATTCATACTGTAATTTGCAGTTTTTTCTCTCTGCAGTAACGTATTTCATAGTACTATTGCCACAAAGTTAACAACAAATTTCACAACATATACTGGTGATATTAAACCTGATTCTGATTTTGATTAAAAAATCTTTGCTGAAAATAAAGATTTACTATATTAGTAAAATACATTTTCAATGCGAACACCAAAATGGAAAATTTTGATAACATCTGAGTAGTGATATGATGCCTGATTTTCACTCAATCATCACCAATCTTATTTCAGCTCACTGGCTATTATCATTATTGCCACTTTCTGCTTCATTGCTTTTTGTCCGTTTATGTTTCTATGTTCTCTTCCACCTGCTGTCTGCAAAGATGGGATGCTAAGGGAAAGCAGATATATCTGGAGTTATTGGTTTAATGTCTGTTTCACTTATCAGCACTTGGCATCTCAGTGGGGTAGTTTGGCAACAGCTAAGATCCTGCTTTACAGTTTTAAGATGCCTGATGAATTTTTTTTGTACACCCAGAACACTGAAACAAATGGGCCTCCCTCACTAAGCAGTGAGAAAAGTGTTTGAGGATCGGGTGCAGGCCATTTCACTGCTAATTGAAATGGTCACCTGTTTTCCACCCTTTATTAAGGAATATAAATCCATTTCATTTACTCTATTTGGGGCTGTCATAATTTTACATACATCATTTAAATGTTCCCCAGCCTCCTTTGATCCAAACCAAAAAAAAAGCTTATTCAATCTTTCATCTTGGCAACTCTGTAATAAATCCCCAGTGCACACTCTTTAGTGCAATCACTCATTTCCTGTAACGTGGGGACCAGACTGTAATCAAAGATATTGATATAGATCTCTATTTCAAGGCAAATATATTCCAGATAGGTTGGAAAGGCAGGGTGTCAGGCTGATTTTGCTGGCTTTCCCATGATGTTTACCCCTCTCTCTGCGGCACTGAGGCCGTGAGCCTGCTCAGGCTGCTGCATGCTTCATGTCTGTGAGCTTCGCAGCCATTTGCCCTGCTTCATGATGAACTGAGACCCAGGCTTTGGGCCTACTCTGACTGCTCCGGGGATTTGGGCCTATGGATTCCATTCGTTTGCTTCTAGTGTTTGCACGATTTATGTTTTTTCTCTTTCTCTATGCACTGGGTGTTGGTCGTTTTTTAAAATAGGGTTTTTTTTTGGGGTTTCTTGCTTTGTGGCTACCTATAAGCAGACAAGTCTCAAGGTGTATAGTTTATACATACTTTGGTGATAAATGTACTTTGAATCCTTTGAATACTTAGGCACTCAGTTGTTAATCAATTACAACAAAAAAGAACCATTGAAGGAAATGAACCTTAGAATCAATGAACATTTTTTCAAGCACTCTCTGCTTACAGAGAAGAGAAACATAAGATGCTGGAAGTACCTACTGTAGTAGGCTATGCCTCGTCTCTGTGAAGGGGTACAAAGATAATATTTTAGGCTGAAAACCTTTCATCAGGACTGTTTTCATGAAACAGAAAATCTGCAGATGCTGCAGATCCAAGGCAACACACACAAAATGCTGGAGGAGCTCAGCGAGTCAGGTAGCACCTATGGAAAAGAGTAAATGGTCAATGTTTCTGGCCAAGACCCTTTTCAGCTCCAAAGAGGTGCCCTGAATTGTTGAATATTTCCCTGATTTTTTTTTTCTGTCTGCTTACAAAAGATCAGCTAATAGATTAACCAACATCCATGTGGAAATTTTTCTATAATAAAGTTCCCTTAGCTGCCTGACTGCTGAAGCAAATGTCCTAGGTTAACTGCATTTAAAAAAAAATTGATTCCATTTTAATCTTAGGTTTTCAAAGCATTATGAAATAAAAAAGGAACTTACTATCCTTCACAAAGAGGGGATTTTGCTGTGTATCCTTATTTCAGTTCTATTCTATTTTATTTCTGTGTTCTGCAATAAAATGTGATTTTATTGGACCTCTTCTCATTGCTGTCATCTGGGAGGAGGTACAGGAGCCTAAAAGTACACACTCAAAGTTTCAGGAACAGCTTCTTCCCCCTCTGCCATCAGATTTATAAATGGATATTGAACTCATGAACACTACTTCACTACTTACTTAATTTAACTATTTTATTAATGTACATTAACTGTAATTACAGTTTTGATTGTTATGTATTGCTATGTACTGCTGCCACATAACAAATTTCACAACATATGCCGGTGAAGTTAAACCTGATTCTAATTCTGATTCTGATTTATAGTAATTCTTGCTTTGACTAATTCTACATTTGACAATCCTACTCTGAAGTGATGGTGAATTGATAGTCGGTTTTTACCCTGATCGTGCCCTTTTTTGTTTTTTTTTTACAAATTTGCAAAAGAATATCAACTTTCTTTAGTGTACCTTATTTTCAAGGTGTATGAAAATATAGAACTGAGTGCTGATTTGGAGTCTTCATTTGTATAAGGGCCTGGCATTTAGCTTGAAAGTATCCCTACAGCTCTCAGGTAGGGAATCCATTGCCTGCTTAGAAAACAGAGAGTGCTTGAAGCAGGTCAGGCGGGCAGCATGTGTGGAAAGAGTACCAGTTGATGTTTCATGTCTGGGATCCTTTGCCAGACCAGGCAAAGAAAGAAACATGTTCGTGATAGTTAGCAGAGAGAGGAACAGACCAAAGCAAATATCTCTGATAGGGTGAGAAAAGATGATTCAAAGTGGAAGACAAATAGTTGTTAAGTTCTTTTGTACATTCGACATGTCTGTGTGAAATCAGGAGGAGGAATCCAGAGGTCCATGAGCCAGTCCTCATCAGTGCATCACTGGTAGAGAGGATCAGCAACTTTAAATTCCTCGGTGTTAACATTTCGTAACCATTGTGAAGAAAACACGATAGAAGCAGAAGCAGAAGAGTTCCTTGCAAATCTAGTTTCTTAGAAGTTTGAGAAGCTTCAACATGATATCTAAGACTTAGACGCACTTCTATAGATGTGTGGTGGATAGTATACTGACTGGTTGCTTCACGGCCTGGTATGGAAATGCCAATGGTCTTGAATGGAAAACCCTACCAGTCCATCACAGGTAAAACCCTCCCCACCATAAAGCATGTCCCAATGGAGAGCTGTTGAAGGAAAGCAGCATCCATCATCAAGGACCACCACAGCTCTCTTCTCACTGCTGCCATCAGGAAGAAGATGCAGGAGCCTCAGGACCCACACCACCAGGTTCAGGAACAGTTATTACCCCTCAACCATCAGGCTCTTGAACCAGAGGGGATAACTTCACTCAACATCATTCATTCTATCGCTGAACTGCTCCCATAAGTTAAGGACTTGCTTTCAAGGATTTCATCTCATGTTCTTTATAGTTATTGCTTATTATTTATTATTTTATTTTTTCTCAGCTCAAGCTGGTAAAACCTGAGGTACAGGCGTAATCATCTACTAAGTAAGTGGTGTTCACTATTTTGGCCTTCTGAAGATTTACATAGATTTTGCTGTGTAGCCCCAATTGTTTAAGGCTATTGTGCAGTGACTTTGAGAGGGTAACAGTTATGTTCATGTTCCATTGTCATTCAATTCCCTCTTTTAATTCAGCAAATTTCTGGTATTCTTCACTTGTTGATTTCTGTAAGCTATGTGTGTTTGGACTGGCTATATTAAGAAAGTTGTTCTTGCTTGTGTTTATCCTGTAATATTACATCCAGATGGTTATTATGGAATTTCCTATCTGTAATAATGGATCGATCGTGTTATAAATTATGGGTTTTTGACTCTAAAACTGGATCAGGCTTGTATTTCTAGTAAGGTAAGATTTTTTTATGAGTTTGTATTTTAAAGCAGGATTTTGATGAATGATGTTTGCCACTGTGTAAGTAGATTGAGTTAAACTGCTGCAGGATCCTGTAGTGTGTTGGATTGCTTCAGGTTTCTCTTGGCATTTTCTACATTTATCATCTTGAATTTGTTGGTCTTTTATTATGCATTTTTGACAATATTTTGTGTTAACCACTTGACCACAAGGAACTCTTCTGTTTCTGGGAAGAGGGTTCCAACTCTGAGCCGGGTGTTCGATGCCTCTTTGTTGACATCTCGTCTGCTCAGATCATGGGGATGACTTCCATGGAGGGTCATCGCTATCCTTTTCTTCTATCGTGATAATTTCTTCATCTTTCTGGGTTGTGTTCTCATTTAAGTTTAGTTGTGTTTACTTCTTATCAGAATTGCATATGCTCGCGTGGAGCATTGAATCCTATTTTTGTTGATGAAAATAAATCCTTAGAAGTTATTATTGCTATTTTTATTATAATTATTGTTTCTTTTGTACTTGCATAGCTTGCACATCGGACGTTTGTCCATCCAGGAGGGTGCGCTCATTCATTGATTCTATTGTGTTTCTTGAATTTACAATGAATGCCCACAAGAAAATGAATCTCAGGGTTGTGTATGTTGACCTATGTGCACTTTGATAAATTTATTTGGATGAGCTTCATAATAAAGCAGTAGGACATGCACAACAAGGCTGAATATGCAACAGAAAACAGAATCAAAAGGAATACAGGCTGAAATGGTTATGATAGATACAGACAGAAGGAATGAATTACCCATAGCTACGAATTCAATATTGAGTCCTAAAGATTGTGAACCATTCAGATGAAAATGAGATGTTATTCCTCGAGATTGTTATAACACACATGAAGCTACAGAGTGAAGATTCAAAGTGAGAGAGCCATAGCGAGTTATACTGGTAGCTTAGGGTCGGTCTTGCAGAAGGAGGATGCGTGTTCCCCAAAGCTGTCATCCGGACTATGTTTGGTTTCTCTATTGTTAAGGAGGCCATATTATGAACGGTAACCTTGACGAATGGAAGCGCAAGTGAATCTCTGCTTCAGCTGGAAAGACAGTTTGGGATGGGGGGAGGGGAAGAGTTGGAAAGAAAGGTCACCCATGGGTGCCAGGGAAAGTGGCGTAAGCTCAGCAGTGATTGGTGGAATGGAGGAGCGGACCAGAGAATTGCAAAGAAAACAAGCCCTTCAAATTACTGAAAGAGGACGTAAAGAGAATATGTGCCTGGTAGTGGAAGTTTCAAGGAATCATCTGTTAAATATAAAGTTTGGTAGAATGGAAAATATGGACCAAGAGAGTTCTGTTCTCGTCTTGGCCAGGAGTAAAAGGGGTGATAACAGAGACACAACAAATAGACAAACAAAAGCTATTTCTTGATGCTGAGTTACTTTTTCAAAAAAAAACATTTCATTTTTCTTCTCATGTTGAGATAAGATTTCATAAACCAAAATAAAACAACTGTTTCTTCAACTATCTGTTCTTTTCTAGAAGTTCCATTGTGGCTTTAGTTATCATGTCTAAGGAAGGAATAGAGAACATTATGTGGTTAAGATGCAAAGTTCCGTATGTGCTTATACCGAACAATTACAATCCATTACGATCGAACACTGCAATCTTCAAGTCTGTGAGGATTTGGAGGGATTAATGTTAATCTGCATATGGTGGCAGATCAAGATGATTAGAGTTGTTAAATTCATGCTTATTTTATCACTGAGTTGTTGCAAAGTGACTTGGCACCCAAGAGCAACTAAGGAAATGAGTTTCCTATTAATCACCCAGGGAGACACTAAGAGAAAGTGGATGTAACTCACACTAAATGCTGGAAGAGTTCAGCGGGTCAGGCAGCATCTATGGAAATGAATGAACGGTCGACGCTGCAGGCTGAGACCGTTCTTTAGGACTGTATTTAATTGAGCATGCTGTTCCAACAGGGAGCAAATTCAGAAATCTGAGATGCAAAGGGAACTGCAGGATTTCCTAAAGGTCAACTTGCAGATTCAGTCAGTGGTGAGGAACACAACATTCATTATTATTATTTCGAGAGGACTAGAATATAAAAACAAGGATGTAATACTGAGGCTTTATAAGGAATTAGTCAGATGGCTCTTAGAGAATCATGAGCAATTTTGGGCCCTTTATCTAAGAAAAGTTGTGCTGGCAATGGAGTGGGTCCAGAGGAGGTTCACGAGAATGGTTCCAGGAATGAACAGGTTAATGTATGAGGAGTGTTTTATGACTCTAGGCCTGTACTCAATGGAGTTTAGAAGAATGAGGGCAGGATTTCATTGAAACCTATCAAATAATGAAAGCCTGGATAGAGTGGAGGTGGAGAGGATGTTTCCTGTGGTAAATGTGTTACGGATCAAAGGACACAGCTTCAGAATAGAAGAGCAGAGATCGGGAGGAATTTCTTTAGTCAGAGGGTGGTGAATCTGTGGTATTCATTGCCATAGACTTCTGTGGAGGCCAAGTCATTGTGTATACTTAAAGTGGAGTTGATAGGTTTTTGATTAGTCAGGGTGTCAAAGGTTATGGGGAGAAAGGAAGAGAATGGGGTTGAGAGGGATAATAAATCAGCCATGATGGAAAGGCAGAGTGGACTCGATGGTCTTACTGTCTTATTACTTTCAAATGTGAATCATTTTATTTCAAATCACTGCCTCTAGATACTTCTTTACATCCAACGTTAACATCACCAGTTGAGAAGTTAGCCCTTTTTTTATGAACTGGGTACACAATTTTCAATCCTCATGTCCTCTAGAGTCCATTCAACCAGTAATGTATGAGTGTGCTCTTTGGGGCACACAGTTCAAGCCTGGTTTTCCCATTATCCTGTTGTTACCAAAGAGAGATTGAAAGATTGTGACCAAGGCCATTACATTTCCAACAATTTCAAGTTCAAGTTCAAGTTCAAATTCAATTTTATCATCATTCGACCGTACAGTTGTCCACAGCTAAATGAAACAATGCTCCTCGGGGACTAAGGTGCAAAACACAGTACATCCATCACATACAGCACATAAAATAATATTAACACAATAACCTTAACAGATAGTAAAATATACAGCTTGACATAAAGTACATATATGTCATATTGTTAAATATAAAACAGTATAAAGCTGCTGGTGCTGTCATAAATAATGCGTTCTGGGTGGTAGCAGGGTGTTCAGAAGTCTCACAGCCTGGGGGAAGAACCTGTTACCCAGCTGAACTACCCTTGTTCTTAAACTTTGGTACCTTCTGCTGGATGGCAGAAGCTCAAGGAGACTGTGGGAGGGTCCCCTGACAATGCCGACGGCTCCGTGAACACAGTGCTTCTGGTATTTGTCCTGGATGGGGTGGGGGAGAGAGACCCCGATGATCCTCTCAGCAATCTTCACAAGCTGTGGCAGTTTTGGTGACTTGTAATTCCCATAACATATCATGATACAGCTGGTCAGGACACTCTCAATGGTAGACTGGGGGAGGGAGTCTCACTCACTTTGATCTCCTCAGGAAGCAGGATTGCTCTCTTGACTAAAGAGATGACATTGAGGATCCAGGTGAGATCATCCATGAAGTGCACTCCAAGAAAGTTGGTGTTCCTGACTCTAATTTCAGTTACTTCCTTCGTAGAATCTTCTTCAATTTTCTTGATGTGTTGATTTCTGCTCTTTAACTTTATCTAAGCAATATTACTATCAATACCTCATTTATTGATACATTAGCAAGTACTCGATTGTATTTTCTGACAAAGAAAAACATTTCCTTTGTGGTTTCAAACCAGCCTAGGCCTTCCTTTTAACTTTTATTTTATTTATATATTTATGAAAAACATTTGGGTGTTTTTCCTGTTTCAGCACTTAATTTATTTTCATAAGTACAAATTGTGGTGAACTACATATACCTGTCTGGACACGCCCCCTGCTGACTGCTCCTGTGGCTCCTCCCACAGACCCCTGTATAAAGGCGATCAAAGCCTGAGCCCAGCCTCTCAGTCTCCAGGATGTAGTATGGTGGTCACTCACTGCTTGTTCCTTCTTCCAGTCAATAAAAGCCGATATCTCGCCTTTACGTCTCAGAGTGAGTTATTGATGGTGCATCACAAATACATTCTCTTTTCCGCTTATTTAGTTTTTTTACTTCCTTTGTACTTTTTGTGTTATGTGTTTTATTTTCTATAAATATTTTTTATTGTAACTACAGTACTGTGGAAAAGTCTGAGGCGCACACTGAATTTATAGCTAGGGTACCTGAGACATTTGCACAGTACTTTATTTGTTAATGTGGACCAGCTGTATCACGAGTGGAGGGTGAGTTTGTAAGTCAGTCCAGGAGCAAAGGGTGCTGGGAATGGTGAGGGGGAGCACTATGGGAGGTTTGTGGGACCGGTGGTAGAGAAGGAGCACCAGGGACAGGGTGGGGGGAGGGTGTGAATGCAGACACACCCAGCCCTGATTCACCAGGCATGGTCATTTGATTGTGAACAATTGGTTTATTGATCATTACAGAATGTCTCTCTGGTGCTTCCCCTCCCTCTTTTCTCTCGTCCCCTTTCCCACTCTCAGTCCACAATAGAGACCCATATCAGAATTAGGTTTCTCATCACTCACATATGTCATGAAATTTGTTTTACTTTTGTGACAGCACAACAGTGCAATACCTAAAATTACTCCAGTACTATGCAAAAGTCTTCGGCACCCTAGTTATACATACAGTATGTGCCTAAGACTTTTGCACAGTACTGTATATTGTGTATCTAATAAGGAGTTCTATTTTCACCTGCCATTCTTTTCTCACCTCTGAACCTACAGAATCTGTTCCTCAATCAACTCCTCTTTGATATCATCCCATTGTCAAATTGCTATTTTGCTCATCAATTCTCAGCTGAGCCTGATGCTTCTTCAACTTACTGTGATTAACCATTCTCCAAACATATATTTAAACTTGACAATTCCCTGATAAACACAGTAAATGTCCCATAATCCCCTATCAGGATATTTCAGTGTCTGGCTATCAGATGCTGGTTTGGATTCCTCTGCTTCCATCAGTACCCTGCGGTCCTGGTTACTAACTTACTGTCTGCTTCGCCGCTGGCATTTAGGGCAGCAATGGTGGTCTCCCATCTCTGTCTGTCCTTGAGCATTCAGATGTAGAAGGATTCTTCATTGCTGTTTTCGTAACAGGTTTGTTTGGCCAAGCAGGGTTGTTAGCCCAAAACCTGGAGGACTAGTAGACCACTCTCAGTCTGGCCTTTACCCTTTGACCTGTTTGGCGTGTGCGACCCAACTAAGTGCCAATGCATAAAGCTCAGAACTCCAGCCAGCATAGCTCTGAGTCATTGAGGCAGGCAGGGTTCCAAACCGTGACAAGGTTAGGGTCCTCTTGGAGGCCTGGTTCCTACACTCTATAAACTCTCTATAACCCCCATTCCCATGCTTTGTTCAGCACACCAGGGCCCCAGTTCTCATCGTCCCTTTAAGCTTAACATTCAACTAATAATGTATACATTGGCTTTTTGGCAGTTCTATTCAACCACTCACAGTTTTTCCATTAACCTGTCATTACACCACCAGAAAACTTGTTCCTATTCAGATTCAGTTATCTGACGCACGTAGGTTGAAACATATAGTGAAGGCATCACTTGCGTTAACAAACAGCCTAACCTGAGGATGTGCTGGGAGCAGCCCACCAGTGTAGCCACACATTCGGACACCAACAAGACATACCCACAAAGCTCAGAAGAAAAGTTATGCAGACATCTAAAATGTAACTGTATTACAGTTGATCTGAAAAAGCTGGCAGTCTGGCACCACCAAGGATCTGACTGCGTGAATTATCAGAATATTGTTGTATTCATAAATCTGATGATATGAAGTTCATATCTGCCCAGTAAATTTGTCCTGCCTCATTCTCCAAAATCAGATCATTATTTTTTTTATTGAGGAAGTTGTTTTTTATATATATATATATATATATATATATATATATATATATTCCATCCTCTCTCATGTACACCATTATTTATTAAGGTGATTGAAGACTGCCAGTAATACAATTTTGCAGTCCTTGCACCTTTCTGTAAATTGATTTCCCTCCCTCTTTCCCACTATTTGTTGGCCTGTTATACAAACCAAGTAACTCTTCCAGTTTTCCTGAATTCTTGCCAAATCAAATCTTCCTTAGACTATTTAAATAAATACTATTTCTCTCAAGTGCTCATATATTTAATCAGAGTCACATTTAATATCACCGTCACATGTTCTGAGATTTATTGTTATGCGGCAGCAGTACTTCGCAGCCAGCAGAATAGATGGCAGGGGAAGTCAGAACCTCCTTCTCCTGAGACGAACATTTAAACCAGTGCGGTATCCTCACTTCCGCTGTCTTGAAGGGGAACCGCACTTGTGACCAGGGACCGACGTCCGAGATTTATCGACTTTGAGTAGCAATAGGATTGCTTAAACACCTTAAAATGACATTGCTTACAGTATTGTCCATGGCTGTGTCTTTGGATTTCAGCTGTAGCAGTCTAAAAGTAGAGTATTTAAAGATTTCTATCAGAGCTGCTAGCATGAGTCACCTTCTTGATGGCACCACCTTACTTATGTATCATAATAATATACATAGTCATCTGCCCTTCTTTTATCCTTCTCTATCTTTCTGAATACCTCATGGATGTACACAATAAGTTCCCATACCTTATTTTTCTTTGAAGTAAGCCGGTCTATTGTCTACAGAAGATCTACATACAAAATAAAATTTTAAAATGCAGATGCATACAAGGAAAAGCAGAGGGCATACAAGGAAGCAAAAATTAGTGGGAAGTCAGAGGATTGGGAAGTTTTTAAAAGCTTACAAAAGGAAACTAAGAAGGTCATTAAGAGGGAAAAGATGAACTATGAAAGGAAACTAGCAAATAATATCAAAGAGGATACTAAAAGCTTTTTCAAGTATATAAAGAGTAAAAGACAGATGAGAGTAGATATAGGACCAATAGAAAATGATGCTGGAGAAATTATAATGGGAGATAAGGAGATGGCAGAGGAACTGAACGAGTATTTTGCATCAGTCTTCACTGAGGAAGACATCAGCAATATACTGGACATTCAAGGGTGTCAGGGAAGAGAAATATGCACAGTCACAATTACCACAGAGGAAGTACTCAGGAAGCTGAATAGTCTGAGGGTAGATAAATCTCCTGGACCAGATGGAATGCACCCTCGTGTTCTGAAGGAAGTAGCAGTGGGGACTGCGGAGGCATTAGCAATGATCTTCCAAAACTCGATAGATTCTGGCCTGGTTCCGGAGGACTGGAAGATTGCAAATATCACTCCGCTATTTAAGAAGGGGGCAAAGAAGCAAAAAGGAAATTATAGACCTGTTAACTTGACATCAGCGGTTGGGAAGTTGTTGGAGTCGATTGTCAAGGATCAGGTTACGGAGTACCTGGAGGCATATGACAAGATAGGCAGAACTCAGCATGGTTTCCTTAAAGGAAAATCCTGCCTGACAAACCTAGGGAAATTTTTTGAGGAAATTACAAGTAGGCTAGACAAGGGAGATGCAGTGGATGTTGTGTATTCGGATTTTCAGAAGGCCTTTGACAAGGTGCTGCACATGAGGTTGCTAAACAAGATAAGAGCCCATGGAATTATGGGAAAGTTACATATGTGGATAGAGTGTTGGTTGATTGGCAGGAAACAGAGAGTGGGAATAAAGGGATCCCATTCTGGTTGGCTGCCGGTTACCAGTGGTCTTCCACAGGGGCTGTTTCTTTTTACATGTATATCAACGATTTGGATTATGGAATAGATGGCTTTGTGGCTAAGCTTGCTGATGATACAAAGATAGGTGAAGGGGCCGGTAGTGCTGAGGAAACAGAGAGTCTGCAGAGAGACTTGGATAGATTGGGGGAATGGGCAAAGAAGTGGCAAATGAATTACAATGTCGGTAAGTGTACAGTCATGCTCTTTGGTAGAAGAAATAAACAGGGAGACTATTATTTAAATGGGGAGAGAATTCAAAGTTCTGAGATGCAACGGGACTTGGGAGTCCTCGTGCAGGATCCCCTTAAGGTTAACCTCCAGGGAGAGTTGGTGGTGAAGAAGGTGAATGCAATGTTGGCATTCATTTCTAGAGGAATAGAGTATAGGAGCAGGGATGTGATGTTGAGGCTCTATAAGGCACTGGTAAGACCTCACTTGGAATACAGTGTGCAGTTTTGGGCTCCTTTTTTAAGAAAGGATGTGCTGACGTTGGAGAGGGTTCAGAGAAGATTCATATAACCATATAACAATCACAGCACGGAAACAGGCCATCTCGGCCCTCCTAGTCCTTGCCGAACTCTTAATCTCACCTAGTCCCACCTACCTGCACTCAGCCCATAACCCTCCACTCCTTTCCTGTCCATATACCTATCCAATTTTACCTTAAATGACACAACTGAACTGGCCTCTACTACTTTTACAGGAAGCTCATTCCACACAGCTATCACTCTCTGAGTAAAGAAATACCCCCTCGTGTTTCCCTTAAACTTTTGCCCCCTAACTCTCAAATCATGTCCTCTCGTTTGAATCTCCCCTACTCTCAATGGAAACAGCCTATTCACGTCAACTCTATCTATCCCTCTCAAAATTTTAAATACCTCAATCAAATCCCCCCTCAACCTTCTACGCTCCAATGAATAGGGACCTAACTTGTTCAACCTTTCTCTGTAACTTAAGTGCTGAAACCCAGGTAACATCCTAGTAAATTCACTAGAATGATTCCAGGAATGAGAGGGTTAACATATGAGGAACGTTTGACCGCTCTTGGACTGTACTCCTTGGAGTTTAGAAGAATGAGGGGGGACCTCACAGAAACATTTCGAATGTTGAAAGGCATGGACAGAGTAGATGTGGCAAAGTTGTTTCCCATGGTGGGGGAGTCTAGTACGAGAGGATATGACTTGAGGATTGCAGGGCGCCCATTCATGACAGAGATGCGAAAAGATTTTTTAGCCAGAGGGTGGTGAATCTATGGAATTTGTTGTCAAGTCATTGGGTGTATTTAAGGCAGAGATTGATAGGTATCTGAGTAATCAGGGCATCAAAGGTTATGATGAGAAGGCGGGGGAATGGGACTAAATGGGAGAATGGATCAGCTCATGATGAAATGGTGAAGCAGACCCGATGGGCCGAATGACCGACTTCTGCTCCTTTGTCTTATATGCTGGAAATATGAAATCTGTGGAAGGAGAAACAGTTAATGTTTTAGGTCTGAGCGGGCTTTTATATGTTACTGTATTCACAATATGCATTCCAACTCATCTCATCTCTGAACGAGTCTTTCCTCTAATGCAACATGTTTCTCTGATTTGCTATTAGAATCCCATCACCCTGATTGTCTTTCTCCATAAAATTTGTGCATGAGGAACAACGGGAATCTGACTAAAAGATTTCCACACACACGCATGCACTGACATGGTTTTAAGATTGTTATGATGATTTTTATCTATTTCAAGGCCAAATAGCCTAATTCTTCTGCTGTTTTGTAAATGTACTGTACAGTTTAGCTCAAAACTAATAAATAATAGAATCAATGGACCGAATGTGCTGTAACAATTCTGTGACTTTAATGAAGCAACAGTGATCATTCTCCACAGAAGGCAATGAAATAACTTTTCAATTGCTGCACTGCAGACACGTTGGAGGAACTACAGCTTTAATTGTCCATTATGATCAAATTTCCCTCGAACCTTTGCTGATTGGTTAGTGAGTCCGTGAATGGTTCTGAAGGAATTTCCTTGAATGCTGACAATGTACTTGATTGAAGGGCAAATGGTTTGGCCTCCAAAAACACTGCAATCTGGCGTCCCTTCTGTACATTTAACCTATCAGTTCAATTAACTTGTTACAGTATTAAAAGTGTCTTTCAAACCTACTGGGAGTTACTCCATGGTTTAGATTTTGTACAGATGCTACCACCATCTCTCGAAAGACCACAGTTCAAAAATATCTGGAGAATAAGCTTCAAGCTGTTTGCAATAATTTGAAACTTAGATACTATACAACTGAGTGACTGCAGATGATCTACCAACTACACTGATCTGCTCAGTTTTGTAAAAGACCTGATAATTCCCGGAAGAGTAACCATGTAATTAAGCTTTTCAAATCCATCAGGGCCTTTGCTTTCAGAGGCCAGTAAGGCTGTAGGTGTCAAGACAGAAATAAATATATTACTAGCAAATGAAATAAGGATTTTTAAATCCGGTCTGTGTCTTCTCCTTCACTATAAAGTACGTATCAGCAGAATCCAATAACAGCATGTAAACAGCATGTTTTATTGGTTGCTTTTCCCCTTCTCTGATCACCATTTTAATATGTTGACATCCTAATGAACCCTTCCACCTTACCACTGACCTATCGTGTAAGATGTTTAAAGTTCAGAGTTCAAGGTAAACGTATTATCAAAGTACATATATGTCACCATGTACAACACCAAGTTTCATTTTCTTGCGGGTATTCACAATAAATCTAAGAGACACAATAGAACTGCACCCAACAAGACAGGCAAACAACTACTGCGCAAAAGATATCAAGCTTACAAAAGAAAAATAATTATTTATTAATTTATTATTAATATTGAGGACGCAAGATGAAGAGAACTTGAAAGTGAGTCCTTAGGTAGTGGGAACAGTTCAGTGATGGGGCGAGTGAAGTTATCACCTCTGGGTCAAGAGCCTGATGGTTGAGGGATAATAACTGTTGAAACAAGTGGCGTGGGTCCTGAGGATCCTGTACCTTCTTCCTAATGGAGAAGAGAGCATGGTCTGGGTTGTAGGGGATCTTTGATGACATATGCTGTTTGCCTGTGACAGCTCTCTGTGTAGACATACTTAATGGTAGGGAGAACTTTACCCATGATGGTCTGGGCTGTATCCAATACTTTTTTGTAGGACTTTTAGTTCAAGGGCATTGGTGTTTCCATAAAAGGCTGTGATGCAACTAGTCAATATAATCTCCACTTACACATCTGTAGAAGTTTGTCCAAGTTTTAGATGTCATACAGAATCGTTGCAAACTTCTAAGGAAGTAGAGGCACTGCTGTGTTTTCTTTGTAATGACACTTATATGCTGATCCCGTGAAAGATACTCCGAAATGATAACACTGAGGAATTTAAAGTTGCTGATCTTCTCCATTTCCAATGAGACACCTGCTCATGGACCTCTGGTTTCCTTCTCCTGTAGTCAATCAGCTCCTTGGTCTTGCTGACATTGACTGAGAGGTTGTTGCGGCATCACTCAGTTAGATTTTCAACCTCCCCCCACACTACTGTGCAAAAGTCTTAGGCACACATATACATGTGATAAACAGTATTATGTATAGATTAACTTTTAAAGATGGTTGGGAAACAGAAATAAGAGTACCTAGCTTTGAATTAGCTCAGAAGTATTAGGTGTTATTTGGTAACTGTAAAGTCATATACAGCACTGTGCAAAGATCTTAGGCGCCCTACTATATACATGTGCCTAGGAATTTGCACAGTACTGCACTGCTGCTTCATCACCACCTTTGATTTTGGCCAAAATTAAATGCAGTGCCTAGCCTCGCTGTCATAAACACAAAGTGAGTAGAGCCAGGGCTAAGTTCACCACCTACGGTGCACTGTGCGCTGATGGAGATTGAGGACCAACTGTTTTCATCAGTCCGAACTGACTGGGGTCTGCAAGTGAGGGAATTGAGGATCCAATTGCACAATAAGGTATTGAGGCCAAGGTCTTCAAGCTTATTGATTAGTTTTGAGGGGATGATAATACTGAATGCTGAGCTGTGGTCGATGATGAACTTCCTGATGCATACACTTCTGCCGTCCAGCTGTTCCAGGGATGAGTACAGAGCCGATGAAGTAGAGTCATCTGTGAACCTGTTGTGAAGGCAGGAGAACTGCTGAGGATCCCAGTCACAGGAGTTGGCGTGCTTCACTGCCAGCCTCTCAAGGCACTTCATCTCCGTGGAAGTAATTGCTAATGGACGATTGTCATTAAGGCAGGTTACCAAGTTCTTCTTCGGCATGGGTATAATTGAAGCCTGCTCGAAGAAGATAGGCACCTCAGACTGTAGAAGCGAGAGGTTGAAGATACTGGTGAACATTCCAGTCGGCTGGTCAGTACAGCTCCTTAGTATTCAGACAAGTGCCCCATTTGGGCTGGATGCTTTCAGTGAGTTCATTCTCAAGGATGCTTTCACGTCGGTCTCACAGGGTCATTGGGGCTTCTTCTTTACCACTGGTTAAGTTGTTTAATGAAGCTTTTACAGCAGGGGTTCCCAACCTGGGGTGCACAGACCCTGCAGTTAATAGTAGAGGTCCATGCTATAAAAAATTTTGCGAACTCCTGTTTCAGAGCTATATCCATTTAGTCTGAGTTTGCTGGTGTTTACAGAATAACTCTCCATCCTGTTCCATTTTATACCTTTAATTGTATTCCAATACAATCTATTGAAGAAGAGGTGAGCAAATTAGCTCAATTTATTTAACTGGAAAAGATTTCACCTGAACCTCATACTGGATGCAGAGGAATAGTCAGTATGAACAGCATGGCAAAAAGCTTTCTTCTTCCAGCCCTGTTTGGACTATAAGAGCATTAAACATAGGAGCAGAATTAGACCATTTGGCCCATCAAGTCTGTTCTGCCATTCCATCATGGCTAATTTAATGCCCCTCTCAATCCCTTTCTCCAGACTTCTCTCTGCAACTTTTGACCCCCTGACCAACCAAGAACCTATCAACCTTCTCTTTAATGTACTCAATGACTTGGCTTCCACAACAATCTGCGGCAATACAATTCACAGATTCACCACAATTTGGCTATAAAAATTACTTCTCATTTTTGTTCTAAGTGGACATCCCTCTATTCTGAGGCTGTGGTCTCTGGCCCTAGAATTCCCCACTATAGGAAACATCCATTCATGTCTAATCTTTCTAGGACTTTCAATACTCAATAGGTTTCAATGAGATCCTCCCTCATCTTTCTAAATTCCAGCGAGTACAGGTCCAGAGCCATCACACACCCCTCATATGTTAACCCTTTCATTCCCAGAATCATTCTTGTTAACATATTTTCATAGATAAGAGGCCCAAAACTGCTCACAATTCTCCAAGTGCAATCTGCCCAATGCCTTATAAAGCCTCAGCATTACATCCTTGCTTTTATATTCCAGTCGTCTGAAAATAAATGCTAACTTCTCATTTCCAAACTCAACCTGCATGTTAACCTTTAGGGAATCCTGCACAAGGACTTCCAAGTCCCTTTACACATTTGTTTTGTGGATTTTCTCTCCATTTAGAAAATAGTCTACACTTTTATTCCTTCTGCCAAAGTGTATGGCCATACACTTCCCTACACTATATTCCATCTGTCACTTCTTTGCCCACTCTCCCAATCTGTCCAAGTCCTTCAGCAACACATGCTTCCTCAACAGTACCTGCCCCACCACCTATCTTTATATCATTGTCAAATCTGGCCACAAAACCACAAAATCCGTCAGCCAAATCATTGATATATAACAAGAAAAGAAGCAGTCCCAACATTAACCAGTAATATCATGGGCTCTTATCTTGTTAAGCAGCCTCATGTGTGGCACTTTTTCAAGGGTCTTCTGAAAATCCAAGTAAACGACATCTACCAACTCTCCTTTGTCTAAGCTTATCTAAGGTTATTTCCTCAAAGAATTCCAACAGGTTTGTCAAGCAAAATTTTCCCTTCAGGAAACCCTGCTGACTTTGGCCTACTTTATCATATGCCTCCAAGTACCTGAAGCCTCATCTTTACTAATGAACAACATCTTCCCAACCCATGAAATCAGACTAACTGGCCTATAATTTCCTTTCTTCTGCCAATTTTCCTTCTTAAAGAGTGAAGTAACATTTGCAATTTTCCAGTCCCACAGACACAGTCCAGAATCTATTGACTCCTGAAAGATCATTACTAATCTCTCCACAAACTGGTGCTTACAACTAAAAGTTCCTTTGCAGTCTTGGATATGACCAGTTTAATCCTGTCAAGGAGCACATGTAAACTTGAGAAAATAAGAAATGGCACTGCCCTAGTACTGTTCAATAGTACTTAATTGGCGTGCAATTCAAACTGAATTGGCGTGCAAGCATGATAGATACCAATACTAAACATAGTATGCAAAACATGGATTTAATGTCTGCATGCGCATGTCATGCTTCATTGAAATAGTCTGGTTTGAACAATAGCTCCCAATTTGAATCAGTTCTGGTTGCAAACTGAATGAAATGAATAGCATCAAACTGACCTCACTTTAATAGTGCAGCCAGGAAGCAATGTTGCAGGGATATCAACAGCAGCAATTGCTGGATAAACACATCATTTCAGGCAGCAACTGTGGAAGGGAATTCGAGACCCTTCATCAGGACTGGAACAGAAGGGGACAGAAGCCAGAATTGGAAGGCAGGGGAGGGGAGTACAAGATAGACAATAGACAGTAGGTGCAGGAGTAGGCCATTCGGCCCTTCTAGCCAGCACCAACATTCACTGTGATCATGGCTGATCATACACAATCAGTGTCCCATTCCTGCCCTCTCCCCATATCCCTTGACCCCACTATCTATAAGAGCTCTATCTAACTCTGTCTTGAATGCATCCCGAGACTTGGCCTTCACTGCCTTCAGGGGCAGAGCATTCCACATATCCACCACTCTCTGGGTGAAAAACTTTTTCCGCATCTCTGTTCTAAATGGCCTACCCCTTATTCTTAAACTGTGACCTCTAGTTCTGGACTCACCCATCAGCAGGAACATGCTTTCTGCCTCCAGCGTGTCCAATCCCTTAATAATCTTATATGTTTTGATCAGAAACCCTCTCATTCTTCTAAATTCCAGTGTATACAAGCCTAGTCGCTCCAATCTTTCAACATATGACAGTCCCGCCATTCCCGGAATTAACCTTGTGAACCTACGCTGCACTCCCTCAATAGCAAGAATGTCCTTCCTCAAATTTGGAGACCAAAACTGCACACAATACTCCAGGTGGGGTCTCACCAGGGCCCTGTACAGCTGCAGAAGGACCTCTTTACTCCTATACTCAATTCCTCTTGTTATAATGGCCAGTATGCCATTAGCTTTCTTCACTGCCTGCTGTACCTGCATGCTTGCTTTCATTGACTGATGTACAAGAACACCAAGATCTCGTTGTACTTCCCCTTTTCCTAACTTGATTCCATTTAGATAGTAATCTGCCTTCCTGTTCTTGCCACCAAAGTGGATAACCTCACATTTATTCACATTAAACTGCATCTGCCATACATTTGCCCACTCACCCAACCTGTCCTGCATTCTCATAACATCCTCCTGACATTTCACACTGCCACCCAGCTTTGTGTCATCAGCAAATTTGCTAATGTTACTTTTAATTCTTCATTGAAATCATTAATGTATATTGTAAACAGCTGTGGTCCTAGCACCGAACCTTGCTGTACCCCACTGGTCACAGCCTGCCATTCCGAAAGGGACCCATTAATCGCTACTCTTTGTTTCCTGTCAGCCAGCCAATTTTCAATTCATGTCAGTACTCTGCCCCCAATACCATGTGCCCTAATTTTGCCCACTAATCTCCTATGTGGGACTTTATCAAAAACTTTCTGGAAGTCCAGGTACACTACATCCACTGGCTCTCCCTTGACCATTTTCATAGTTACATCCTCAGAAAACTCCAGAAGATTAGTCAAGCATGATTTTCCCTTCATAAATTCATGTTGACTCGAACTGATCCTTCTACTGCTATCCAAATGTGTCGTAATTTCCTCTTTTGTAATTGACTCCAGCATCTTTCCCACCACTGACATCAGGCTAACCGGTCTATAATTCCCTGTTTTCTATCTCCCACCTTTCTTGAAAAGTGGGACAACATTAGCCACCCTCCAATCAGCAGGAACTGTTCCTGAATCTATAGAACATTGGAAAATGATTACCAATTCGTCCATGATTTCTAGAGCCACCTCTTTAAGTACCCTGGGATGCAGATCATCAGATCCCAGGGACTAATCAGCCTTTAGACTCAACAGTCTATCCAACACCGTTTCTTGCCTAATATAAATTTCCTTCAGTTCATCCTTTACCCTAGTTCCTTTGGCCACTATTACATCTGGGAGATTGTTTGTGTCTTCCCTAGTAAGACAGATCCAAAGTACCTGTTCAACAGATCTGCCATTTCCTTGTTCCCCATAATAAATTCACCCGTTTCTTTCTTCAATGGCCCAATTTTGGTCTTAACTATAACAGGTGAAAGGTGAAACCAGGTGAGGGGGGAGATGGGGAGATGGGGAATAAAGTAAGTGATGCACCATCAATAACTCACACTGAGACGTAGGCGAGATATCGGCTTTTATTGACTGGAAGAAGGAACCAGGAGTGAGTGTCTATCATACAAGGTCTAGGAGACTGAGGCCGAGCTTCAGGCTGCAGGTCTCCTTTATACAGGGGCCTGTGGGAGGAGCCACAGGAGCAGTCAGCAGGGGCGTGTCCCGACAGGCACATAGTTCACCACAGTAAGAAGCTGGGTGGGGGGGGGGGATAGGTGGAAGAGATAAAGGGGTGAACCAGTGGGAGGTGATAGGTAGGTGAGGAGGTCAAGGCATAACCAGAATTGAAAAAGAGAGGGGGGGGTGGAGAAATTGTTTGAAGTTAGTGAAATCGATGTTCATGCCATCATGTTGGATGTTACCCAGATGGTATATGAGGTATTGCTCCTCTATCCTGAGTGCGGCCTCATCATGCCAGTACAGAAGGCCATGGACAGACCTGTCAGAAGGGAAATGGAAAGGTGAATCACAATGAGGTGCCATTTCTGACATGTACCTATATTAATTGTGCATCCTTTAAGAATTTTACCAAGTGACCACCTGCTTCCTATGTTCAGTTTTGAAAAGATTTGAAGTGGTCATCTGTCTGGTAGAAGGTGCACAGGAAAAGAAATGCCGTGTCTCTTTCTGTAAGTACCTTGCATAATAAAGCTCTTTAATAGTTTAATTCACCTGGCTCATCTCCAGAACCTTACAGAGATACTGATACAGGTCACATCCACTGCGTTAATTAATTCTCTTCTTACAGATGTTCCATGACCTACTATGTATTTCAACTTCTTTATATTTGGAAGCATCTGAAACGTGTCCTCTATTCAGTTTAAGTGGAGAACTTAACAGAAAAAGAAAAAATATATAACTTACGTATTAATGAATATGATTCTGAAATACCATTCTACAATAAAGCATTTGTACAAATTGTGTCACAACAGCTGTTTCTCATGCTGTGGTGTCTTCATTAACAGGCTCAGCAATATACATCAATGTGGCAACATGGTGATTCCATAAATACTCTTAGCAATGTCAGCTCAAAGAGACACCATAATACAAACTCTGGAGAATGTATTAGTCCTTTAAAAGCATCCAGAAAGCCTGTGAAATATAGGTTAAATTTAAATATACATAGTACACCAAATATTCAAAAACTGCAACCTCTTTATGTTAATGTAGGTGTTTATATTCACCATGCGTTCCCTGAGAAATGCGTATTACTGTCAATGCTTTCTGAATTAACTTGTTGGTGGAAGTAACAGTTAAATTTATTCTTTACAAGAAATTTTTGGAATTCCCATTTTCCCATATTTGTGCGGAGATTTTGAGAGTTAGTTTAGGGTTGCGTGGTGATATCTATCACCAGTTGATGATCCCAGCGAGGGAACCAGAGTGCCCTTGTGTTGTTGAGATTCTCCCCCTCCCATCAACTAATCACTCTTTGCTTTGCAGTGTCAATTCATCATCATCATTTTTAAAAACATATGCAGTCAAAATTTACAATGTTTGCGAGACTCTTTGTTAATTACCGGGTGCATCACCACCTGTTATGGAGTGGCTACTGCACAGGCTTGAAGCAAGCTGCACAGAGACTTGTAAACTTAGTCAGCTCCATCATGGGCACTAGCCTCCATCGTATCCATGACATCTTCCAGGAACAATGCCTCAACAAAGTGGTATCCATCATTAAGGACCCCCATCACCTAGGTCACCTCTTGATCTCATTGCTATCATGAGAATGGAGGTACAGAAGCCTGAAGGCACACGCTCAATGATTCAGGAACAGCTTCTTCCCATCTGCCATCCAATTTCTGAATGGACGTTGAACCCACAACTACATTACTTACTTAATTTTACTATTATATATATGCTGTAATTCAGGATTTTTTCTCTATTATTATGTATTGCATTGTACGGTTATTAAACCAGATTCAAATCAAAAGCTAAAGAAACAAGATCTTATTAAATGCATTCAAAGTGAATAAGCGTCAGGGTGGAATAGTTTACTGTGGATTAAAAATGCTAATTTTCGATAGGACATCAGAAGTATTATACCACTTATTCAGTAAAGTCTCTTCCCTTTTGAAAGCTTTAAAGGACAGTCTGTACTAAGGAACGTAAGGGTTACTGACTCCTGCATTCAATGATTCATCTGTGTAGTTCTGCCAGGCTCACCAGGCTATTTTTGAGCCACAGGATATATGATTAATGTGAGGTCATTTGCATTTAACGAATAAACACATTGATCACATTAATCTTCTCCCTTCTAACTAGGACTAATCAAGGACTAGAGTACTTTGGAACCGCCCTACCACTTCACAAACCTACCTCAAGGAAAAGAAGCTCATTCTATGAATTGGCATTTGTTTTTCGTTTGTTTCCTTTTTTACAGTGAGGTTATAGTGAAAATGGAGCCATACATCTCAGATTTACTGCAAGACTTAAATTATAAAGGAGGACATTCCTTTGGTGTGGCCCACTAACTCTATCATATCTCATCAGTCTACTTTTCACGGCAGGCACAGTAGTGTAGTGGTTAGCACAACGCTTTACCAGCGACCCAGGTTCAGTTCCCGCTGCTGCCTGAAAGGAATTTGTATGCTCACCCTGTGATTGAGTGTGCTTTGGTTTCCTCCTTGGCACGTACCCCTTGGCATTGACGAACAACTAATCACCCTGGCAAACTGTAAATAGCTTATGTGTTCCGGGTGCACTCTGACATGGCGGAGGAAGGGAGACAAGACAAGCAGGAACCAGCAGAAATGGAAGTCCACAATAAATCACCAGGTCAAACCTGGACACTTACAGACACCGTGATGCTTAGCTCCGACGCTATTCTGCGCCACGGCCGGTAGCTGGTTTAATGGTTGACTTTGCATTAAGCAGGCGACTGCTAAGCATTGGAAATTGTCCCGTGATAAATATAGCCAATGAACCGGCCTCAACTGTTTCCTGTGGCAGAGAATTCCACAGATTCATCACTCTCTGTGTGAAGAAGTTTTTCCTCATCTTGGTCCTAAAAGGCTTCCCCTTTATCCGTAAACTGTGACCCTCATTCTGGACTTCCCCAAAACATTGGAAACAATCTTCCTGCATCTAGACTGTCCAATCCCTTTAGAATTTTCTACGTTTCAATAAGATCCCCGCTCAATCTTCTAAATTCCAGTGAGTCTAAACCTAGTCGATCTAGTCTTTCTTCATATGAAAGTCCTGCCATCCCAGGAATCAATCTGGTGAACCTTCTCTGTACTCCCTCTATGGCAAGAATGTCTTTCCTCAGATTAGGGGACCAAAACTGCACACAATATTCTAGGTGCGGTCTCACCAAGGCCTTGTACAACTGCACCTCCCCGCTCCTGTACTCAAATCCTTTTGCTATGAGTGCCAACATACCATTTGCCTTTTTCACCACCTGCTGTACCTGCATGCCCACCTTCAAATGACTGGTGTACAATGACACCCAGGTCTCATTGCATCTCCCCTTTTCCTAATTGGCCACCGTTCAGATAATAATCTGTTTTCCTGTTCTTGCAACCAAAGTGGATAACCTCACATTTATCCACATTAAATTGCATCTGCCATGAATTTGTCCACTCACCTAACCTATCCAAGTCACCCTGCATCCTCTTAGCATCCTCCTCACAGCTAACACCACCGCCCAGCTTCGTGTCATCCGCAAACTTGGAGATGCTGCATTTAATTCCCTCATCTAAATCATTAATATATATTGCAAACAACTGGGGTCCCAGCACTGAGCCTTGCTGCACCCCACTAATCACTGCCTGCCATTCTGAAAAGGTCCCGTTTACTCCCTCTCTTTGCTTCCTAATCAACAACAGTGAATGGAAAACCACAGGAAAGGTTACTTTCATTTGGCATAACTATTTCTACAAGAAGTGAATGAAATTTAAAAATGCCTTAAATGATTTTCTAAACATTTAAAAATCTGATTTCCTCTTTGTGCAGAATGAGTGAGATCACTATTCGGCTAACCAGTTAATGGATCACAGATTGCTTGTGTTAGCCCTCCTTCCCTCTTCCTTTCTGCACAAAGGAAAGGAGCTTGAACAAAGGAAAACTAATAAAAGAAACATTGCATCTATATAAAGGGCACATATACTACAAAGGTAATGGGATAATGATGGATATATACCAAACATCTGCCAGGCCTCAGGTAGATTGTTGGTGCTGTTGTGGACACCAAATTAAAATATACGACTAAAGATTAAAGCATGTGCAGTATATATTCACCAGAGGCAGCCTGTGCACAGATTGTAGGATTTTTTAAACTGGTTATTAGAGTTACGCCTTTTTCATAATGTACATGTAGTCAACGGAGCCATTCTAGTTTGGTAAGAGAGATCTGAGTCGTACTGAAAATGATGTTTTCTCAATGGTTTTATCTATATTACACAATTTTCCCTGATGCTTTTACTATCCTGGCCAAATCTATTAGAAAACATTAATCCTTTTCTTGTACAAAAGGACATAAGGATAAACGCTTGTTTTTATTTAATCCTCTTATCTCACGAGATGTATACTCCCCATCCAGGAAACCTCTGAATTCCTTCCAAAACATTAACAACCTTATTTAAATAATGAGACCAATGGTTTTAAAGTGAATGCGCTACATTTTACAATTATTTTTGGACGATAAGGCTTGTGACTTTGGAGCAGAATTAGGCCATTTGCCATTGCTATTCCATTACGGCAGATTTATTTTCCCTCAACCTTATTCTTCTGCCTTGCCCTGTAACCTTTGAAATCCTCTGAACCTATCTTCCTCTGCCTTAAATATACCCAATGACTTGGCTTGCACAGCCATCTGTGACAGTAAATTTCACAAATTCACCAGCCTCTGGCTAAAGAAATATTTCCTCATCCCTTTTCTAAATTTATGTCCCTCAATTCTGAGACTGTGCCCTCTGGTCCTAGACTCCCTCAGTATAGGAAACATCCTCTCCACTTCCACTTTATCTAAACCTTTCAATCTTCAATAGTTTACAACCCTCATTCTTCTCAGCTCTGGTGTGTACAGGTCCAAGGCCATGAAATGCTCCACATATGCCAATCTCTTCATTTCTAGGACCATTCTTGTGAATGTCCTCTGGACCCTCTCCAATACCAGCACATCTTGCCTTAGATAAGGGGCCAAAACTGCTCACAACGCTCCAAGTGTGGTCTGACCAATGCCTCAAAGCTTCAGCATGACATCCTTTTTCTTACAGTATATTCTAGTGCTCTTGAAATGAATGCTAATATTGCATTTACCTTCCTTACCACCAGTTCAACCTGCAAGTTAACCTTTAGGGAATCCTGAACACATTCTCCCAACTCTCTTTGCCCTCTGATTTTTGAATTTTTTCTCCATTTAGAAACTAGCCTGTGGTAAACTACATATACCTGCCTGGACACGCCCCTCTGCTAACTGCTCCTGTGGCTCCTCCCACAGACCCCTGTATAAAGGCGATTGGGGCACTGCTCCTCCCTCAGTCTCCGAGATGCCGTGCTCCCTTTTGCTGCTAATAAAAGCCTATCATTCACCTCCCGTTTCTGAGAGTTGTTGATGGTGCATCATAGCCTACACCTGTATTACTTCTGCCAAACTGCATGACAATGCACTTCCCTACACAATATTCCAAATGCCACTTCTTTGCCCAGTGTCCTAATCCGTCTACGTCCTTCTGCAGACACCCTGCTTCCACAACACTCCCTGCCCCTCCACCGACCTGCGTGCCATCCCACAAGGCCATCAGTTCCTTCATCCATAGCATTGACATATAAAGGGGAAAGAAGCAGTCCCTACACTGACCATTCAGTCAATGGCAGCTAACCAAAATAAGCCCCCTTTCTTCCCATTCTTTGCTTCCTGCCTGTCAGCCAATCTTCAATCCATGCTGACAACTTCCCTCTAATACCATGTGCTCTTATCTTGTTGGGCTGCCTCATGCGCTTATCAGCGGCCTTCTAAAAGTCAGCTGAAACAGTATAACTCTCCTTTATCTACCCTTTTATTTCCTCAGAGTTCCAATAGATTTGTCAGGCAAGGTTTCCACTTAAGGAAACCATGCTGACTTTGATACCCCAAAACCTCAATCTTAATTATACACCCCGGCAGTCACGGGGAGAACGTACAAACTCCGTACGCACCCGGCTCATTGGTACCGCTCTTCCGATAATTCAAACACCAGCCCTGATAAACGGGAAAGGCAGGGTGTTGGGACCAGACGCGAGGGTCACACTGAGGTTGTAAGACTGCCCCAGCTGCTGTGCTTTGTGCCTGCGAGCTATGAAACGATTTGCCCTGGTAACATGGTGAACTGGGACTGGGGTTTTGTCCCGACTCCGAGCTGTTCCAAGGATCCAAGGTCTCATTTTGCTTCAGAATGCTGTTGCTCGCTTCTATCGTTTGCGTGTGTTTTGTTTCTCTTCCTCCGCACCTTGTGTGTTACTCTTCCTTTTTAAATAGTTTTTTTTGAGTTTCTTGCTTTGTGCCTGCCCTTCAGTAGAGAAGCCTTTTCTACCTCCTGTTGTAATTTGTAGCCTACATTCTGGGTACTGTTTGGAAGCCTGTATACAGCTCCTATCAGGGTCTTTTTACCCCTTGCATTTTCTTAATTCTACTCACAACGATTCTACATCTTCCAATCCTCTCAACTCTTTCCAAGGACTTGATTGTATTCTTTAACATTAAAGCCACCCACTCCCCACATCTGCCCACCTGCCTGTCCTTTCAAAGCAATGTGTATCCTTGGATTTTAGAAATTTTTAACATATTGGAATTGTTCTTAGATGTCTTAAACGAGGTGCATCTAAAATGGATCTTAGGTTACGTCCACACTACACCAGATAATTCCGTAACCGAAGCTTTTTCTCTTCGTTTTTGCCCTCCAACCACACTAAGACTGTGTTTTCTCCCCCAAACCTGGAGCTTTTCAGAAACGCTTTCCAGGGTGTGTATTTTTGAAAACGCTGCTCAGGCAGATCAGTGTGGATGGGGTAACTGGAGACTTCTGAAAGTGCTATCAGACGGCAGCGCGCTATTTCAGATTCAGTTTATTGTCATTTAGAAATCACAAATGCAATGCAGTTAAAGAATGAGACAATGTTCCTCCAGAATGATATCACAAAAGCATATGACAAAACAGACTACAACAGAAAATCTACATAATGTTTGGCAATCCCCAATCCAGAGTCCGGAGAGGCTGCTGCGTATTAATATCATGCTACCATCTTAGCGCATTCCCCGGAAAGGAGCTCCAAATCCACCAGACAAAACAAGACCAAAAACTAAAGCTACAAGACCTGGACAAAACCACATAGTTACAACATATAGTTACAACAGTGCAAACAATAGTATAATTGATTAAATAAACAGACCATGGGCACAGTAAAAATAGTCCAAAGATGTTAAAAGACTATAAGTTCGAAAGAAACCACCACACAGTTTCCACAAGTCCTCAGGGTCCCGATAGACTCGTCATCCCACGGAGGTGGCAGAAGGCAATACCCCCGCTATGGACTTCCACAGCGCCTCGCAGACACAGCATACAATGAAAGCTCCGTCGAACCCAGCCTCACAGACACAGCACACAGTGAAAGTGCCCCGACCACAGCGGACTCTGAGTCCGTCGAACCTTCAAGCCAACGACCATCCCCTCCGGCACAGCCTCTGCCGAGCGTATTTAGATGCCTCCGGCAGTGTGAACCTGAGGACTGGGGGCCTGTTCTTCGCAGCAGAGACCTGGACCTCACAGCAGCAGCAGCAACGAAGAAGGCCTTCCTGGAGATTTCCAGAAGTTCCTCCATGCTCCCACATCTGTTTTTCATCAGATTAGGACTGCACACGGCACCCCACTTAACAAATAAAACAAATAACATATCAGCTCCGGAGTGGCCGCTGCAAGCTGCGTCGCGTCGCCATTTTCTTGAACGCAACCTAACAATTTCAGAACAGACTGCAACGAGACTGAAGCCAGAAGAGTTAGAAATGTACTCACCACGTACTTTGACCCATAACCTATTGAATAAATAAGTATACTGTACTCACTTTGCCCTGTTTTCTGTCCTTGCTCGTATGAAGGAGGTTTACCTATTTATGCAAGTACTTCTCTGACGATAGATGTGTAACAGCCTAATGTAACATTGTATGGAAATACAAGATAACACTGACGCAGACATGTTGTATATATTTAACAAGCGGCTTTATTAATGCAACAGAGTTAGTTAGTTTTTCAATGTTTGTCGTCAGCCGGGTCAATCTGTCCGTGAATTCCCTGTCGGTTGCCTCCATATGCTCCAGTATTTGTTTTTTTAGTTTTAAGTTCTCCTGCGTGAGAGCCAACAGCTGTCCGCCATTTTAAATTTCTCTAGTCTGTAACTACACATACGCGCACTTTTACGGCAAGATTCAACACCAAACATGTTGCTTTTTTTCGGTAGATGTGTCCTGCACATGCACAGTAGGAGGCGATTCGCCGAGATCTCCATTTCAGTGTGGATAGAGATATTTTCAAAAACCCATAGTGTGGACGCCTATCGTTTTTACGCGAAACCGGCGTTTTCAAAATTATCCGGCCTAGTGTGGATGTAGCCTTACGCTTCAACAGCTGTGAATGGTCTAAAGGCCCTCGGGGCAATCCTGGATGTGAGCTTCACCTTTTGCTTCAATTCATTCTGCTTCTTCAGTTAGTCACGGTAACCAGTCCCTACTAAGCCAGACGGAAGTGCCTCTGTGAGGTGATAATGAATAGGGACCAAACCCAGTATAATTGAACACAATGCCTTAGTAAAACAAATACTGAAGTGTACAGAACCAGTTTCAAGAGTTTAGAATACCATTAAATCTTAAAAAGACGTCAAAGTGACTAATACCTAAATTACTCCCAGTGGAAATGGGAAACTCGTGCAATTGAATATCTGGTTCTAAAAGAATGTATCATGATCCTGACACATCAAACTTAATTCCATATATCTGGCATCAGCGTAACACAGACAAGTTAAACCAGAAAAGTACCACCTTCTTGTCAGGAGTGTTGGGGAATTCCTAATGTTAAAATGTTCTATTCCCTGAACCAGAGAGGGAACAATCAAAGTTCAATATTCCAGTAAATTTATTATCAAAGTGCGTATGCAGAACACAACCCTGAGACTTGTCTTCCCCACAGGTAGTCACAAAACAAAGAAAACCACGGACCACGTTCAAAGAGAGAGAACATCAAACCCCCCCCCATGAGTAGGAATGCTGAACCAGTAGTCAGGAACTTGGCTGGAGATAGGTGCCTAAGTGCTTTTACTTTAATGTTTTGAGGGGGTTTAATTAAATTAAACTTACATTGTTTTCATGTTTTTTTACCCATGTTAAGTACCTCCTGTGGTGAACTACATATACCTGTCTGGACACGCCCCCTGCTGACTGCTCCTGTGGCTCCTCCCACAGACCCCTGTATAAAGGCAATTGAGGCCTGAGCCTGGCCTCTCAGTCTCCAGGATGTAGTATGGTGGTCAACCACTGCTTGTTCCTTCTTCCAGTCAATAAAAGCTGATATCTCGCCTTTATGTCTCAGAGAGAGTTATTGATGGTGCATCACCTCCATGAGAGACATTTAAAAACCAAGGCCTAAGGCATCCAGCAACAAGGCCTCATGATAAGCGTGATAAGCATGATAAGCGTGCCTCCTTCTCTCCGGCCACTTCCAAAGGATGAACTCATCTTGTCCTCTGCCTAGATCCAGCTGGGTAGGAAGCACATGTAATGAGTTTGGGCAGTAGCCTGAGTTGAGTAAGACTATAAGACCAAAAAAATATAGGAGCCGAATTAGGTCATTCAGCTTGCTCCACCATTCAATCAAGGATAATGTTTTTTTGTGTGTCCCACTCTCCTACCATCTCCCATTACTGATTCGGGACTTAACAACCTCTCCCTTAAGTACACATAATGGCTTGGCTTCCACAGCCCTACTTTTGAGGCCCTCTGTTGGTGTGGTTGACTTCAGATATTGTATCCCAGCTGTCTATGCGATGCACAAGCCAGAGCAGTAAGTTACCACATTGGCTGGCACAATGCTTTAGAGTGCAAGGCAGTCTGGGTTCGATTCCTGCCACTGCCTGTAAGGAGTATGCACATGCGTCTGTGACTGCGTCGTTTTCCTGCAAGTGCTCTGGCTTCCTCCCACAGTCCAAAGACGTACCAGTTAGTAGGTTAATTCGTCATCCCATGATGAAGCTAACATTAATTTGTGGGATTGCTGGGCGGCATGGCTCAAAGGGCAGGAAGGGCCTATTCCGTGCTGTATGTCAATAAGTAAATAAATATGGAGGCAAGCTGTTGCCCATGTATCAGGCTGCCCCTCTCCATGCAGCTGATAAATCCAAAGAAACTGCAGAGACCAATACCGTTTGGTGCTAGTGACATTGCAGGAGTTGCCCGTCAGCGGTAAACTCAACATAAGACGGCCTTAGGGACTCCAGCTCTGGATTTTTCCTCAGGGTTTACTCCTGAAGCCTTTCCCATGAGTGGGTATGGCCACAAGGCAGCGGAGGTTTGAGATCAGAGTTTTCCTTTCAGGTGAGTTGCCAACTACAGCTGGTGAGTCCCATCTGCCTGGTTTAAAGGTGCCAGTAACCTGCCTTTGCCCCTTCTCCTGTCAGAGATGCTTCTCCCAGGCTTAGAAGCTATGCCACATGTGAAGGCCAGGAGCTGGACTTGGTTTTCAGAGGCTATTTGAAACACATTCCATTGGGAGCATTTAACATGGAGTAGGAGTTGATCCCAACTACCACTGCCAGCCAAAACAACCCAAAGGAACCACACAGCCCTCCATAGCAATGAATTCAGCAGCCTTCGCCTGAAAAGCTTCCTCCTCATCTACATTCTAAAGGGATGTCCCCTTATCCCGAGGAATTCCTCTCAAATCCTAGACTCCCTTACGAAAGGAAACATTTTTCCACAGCCACTCTATCCATCATTTCAGTATTCCCCTCCCCTAATGCTTCTGTACTCCACTGAGTACAAGCCCAATGCCATTAAGTGGTCCTCTTTCATTCCTGAGACCATTAAGTACAAATCCAATGCCAAATTTAAGTTTACTTATGTTGGCCAAATCAAAGATGATGACAAATTAGGAGAGAGGAGTGCAATTGAAAAACTGGCTGAATATTGTCCCAACTACCACCTCTTGTTCAACCTCAGTTAAACCAAAGAACTGATTATTGACTACAGGAGGAGGAAACCAGACATCCATAAGCTAGTCCTCATCAGGTGATCAGGGGTGGAGAGGGAACTTTAAATTCCTCAGTGTTATCATTTCAGAGGTCCAACATGCAAGTACAATTAGAAAGAAGGCACAGCAGTGCCTCTAGTTTCTTAGAAGTTTGCAAAGATTCAGCATGTCATCAAAAACTTTGACAAACTTCTAGAGATGCAAAGTGAAGAGCATTTTGATTGGTTGCATCACAGCCTGGTGTGGAAACACCTTTAAAAGTAATGTATACAGTCCAGTCTGTCATGGGTAAAACCCTCCCCTCCACTGAGCACATGTACCTGGAGCACTGTCGTAGGAAAGCAGCATCTATCATCAAGGACCCCTACCATCCAAACAATACTCTTTTCTCACTGCTGCCATTAGGAAGGAGGTACAGCATCTTCTGATCCCATGCCACCAGATTCAGCAACAGTTACTACCCTCCAACCACCAGGCTTTTGAACCAGAGGGGATGATTCAGAAATCTCTACAACTGGTCTTCTCAATATTATTTATTTATTTATTATTATTTTGGGGTTTTCCCCTTTGGTTGTTTGTCTGCTTTTCACTGATTCTATTCTATTTCTTTGTATTTACTATGAATGCTTACTAGAAAATGTATCTCAGGGTGGTATATGGTGATTATATGTACACTTTGAAAATAAATTTACTTTACACTTTGTCATTCTTGTGAATTTGGTGAACCATGTGAATTCTCATGTATAGTTTGCTCCCAAAGTGCTTTGAAATTTGAGAACTTTTCTTGGTTCTTACGTTCCCAAACTTTTTATTCCATGGACCATTAACTAAGGGGTCTGTGGACCACAGAGTGGGAACCACTGCTGTAATCCATTTTTAATTCCACCATCATTAGCTCTCAAGAAATATTGAGATGGACAATTTTCAGTTTAATAAAATGTAATCTTTTAAAACTAACAGTTGTTTGCAATAAGCATAAAACTCATGTTTGATTACACAATTTGCTGGAGCTTAGCAAAAAAACAAATCTGTCAGAATAAATTCATGCTAATGATTAAACACCAAAGTCTCTTTCACATCCCTGTGTATACACATTGAAAATCATTTTTACTTGTTGGAAATCTTTCAAAACAAAGAACACATGACCACTATACTATGGGAATAATGTGTTAGCACTGGAGAGGATGCAGGGGAGATTCACCAGGACTTTGGCTGGGATAGAGAATTTTATTTATGAGGAAAGACTGGAGCAGAAAAGGTTAAGAGATGACATGACAAAGTTACATGAAATACTGTGGAGTAGGGTAGACGGCAGGAATCTTTTCCCTTATCAGAAGTAAATAGAACTAGAGGACATAGACACAAAGTTTGCAGATGCTGGAAATCCAGAGCAACGCACACAAGATGCTGGAGGAACTCAGCAGATCAAGCAACATCTATGGAAACAAATAAATAGTTGACATTTCAGGCAGAGACCCTTTATCAGGACTGAGAAGGGGGAGGATGCCAGAATAAATAGGTGCATTGTGGGGGGGAGAGGAGAAGAGGCTAGCTGAAGGATGATAGGTGAAGCCAGGCAAGTAGGAAAAGCCAATGGGTAGAGAAGAAAGAATCTGATGGGAGAGGAGAGTGGACTTAGATTAAGGAGCAAGAGAGTTAGAAGAATCTGAGGGGGAGCTTTTTCACCCAGTGACTGGTGAGTAGCTTGGATGCACAGCCAGAGAGAGTGCTGGAAGCAGATTCACCAACAGCATTTAAGTGTCCAGGTGGCACTTTATGGTTGAGTCATTGAAGGTTACAGGTCAAGTGCTGGAAACAGGAATAATATGGATAGATGCCACTAGATTGTGTGGGCCAAATGGCCTGTATTGCTTTACAATCCTATGACCGAGACAACCCACGAAGAAAATTGTCAAATGGATTTGTTAATAGAATTGACGGTTATCTCATCAATTAGTACGTTTTTAATCAACTAATCTTTAAATTTGTCAAAATTAGTTGGTTTTATTTATTTCCCAGAGAATTTCAGTTTGCAATCCTAGGCTGAAAATTGATGTATTCAGCTGGGTCTTGAAGCTATTTTTGTTCTTGATACCGTTAGCCCTTGGAATAGTCAAATAAAGGAAGCCTCATCACCTTGGCTAGAACACATTCACTTTGAACCTCAATTGTTTCACTACAGCATTGGCAATGTACACGGGGTGGGGGGTGTGACTGAAACCAGGCACAACATCCTTCAAGTTCAAGGAGGAATTATTTTTACAAAGTGGTGAATGCTCAATTTCAACATTTAAGAAAAGTTCGGATAGGTACATGGATGGTAGTGTCATACGTGGGCACTGGGAGCAGACCCAAATGCAAGACACAGACTCTGAAGTACTAGGAACTGGACTGGACTAGAGTTAGGGATGGGCCAGGAATACAGACTGGGGCCAGGACTTTGGCTAGGAAAGCAGGACCAGGACAAGGAACTGGGAACAAGGAGCCTGGGCTTGGACCCAGAACCTGGGTCCTGGAGGCGTGCCCGCAGGACTAGACATGGAACTCCTGCACAGGATGAGGCACATGGACAGGACAAGAACCCAAAGCCTTGACTCAATCTTGGTCTTGAGAGATACAGGAAAACAGAGCCAGGACCCCTCCTTAGGAACAGGACATAGGGCCAGGACTCATACACAGAACACAGAGACAGTTCCCAACACAAGGTAGCAACAAACAACCAGACCTACCTAGCAAAGGCATGGACACAGAGACAGTTCCAAACAACAATATACAGTGCTTTATCTAGACACAGCAAGGCTCCAGTCTTGCTCCAGCAGTAGAATATGACAGCAACGCAGGGAGGGAAGAGAACAGTTTATCAAATGAGGAGCTATTTATGTAGCCAGCCCAAAATGAGAATCAGGTGTCTCAATTAGAGCACCCAACAGGACAAGGGAAAACCAGAAAACCTGGAATAAGTAGCGATGGACCAGATCATGACAGGTAAGGGTATGAAGGGCTATGGTCTGGGTACAGGTCAATAGTACCAGGCATTTTAAATGCTTTGGTATGGACTAGATGGACCAAATGGCATACTTCTATGCTGTACTTTTCTATGACTCTAAGTATCCTTCTACTTTTGCTGAGCTGAATTACATTATATTTTACATCACATTGGCTTTTATTTTATATTGATACTCATCTGAACAGACATTGAACATAGAAATAATGCAAAATATGGAGACAAACTTTAAAAAGCTGACTTATAAAAAGGTGAAAGCAGCTGGATTTAGCTGAGGAGAAGTGAAACAACCCTGAATCATAAATTGCTACAGCATAGAAATGGCACGTTCATTCCAGTCAAGTCTAGCCATGTACTGTATCTGTCCCTTAGTGCATTACCCAAGCCAATTCTGCATGCCTTGTTACATTTCAATGTTTGTATTTCAAACAAATGTCCAAGACTTTCAAAAAAAGTTCTTGGGAGATCATTTTCCACTGTCTAACATCCCTAATGAGTGTGGACTGGACAGCAAAGAAAATGCTAACCACATCCATGTTCATTTCATGTCTACATCTGGACTGATGTGATTTTCAGTCGGCCAAAAAAAAGCATTGAATGTATGAATCCCAGAATCAATTTAGTTGTCACTCACTTTGGTAATACGAGTTCCTTCAACAATCCAGAAATTATGGGCTGTGTAATTTGGTAGGGCAACATGCTTGGAGTTACTTAATAGGATTTTAGGGTCATTCGGTATTTCTACCTTCATAAGCCTTCCAGGGCCCACTGCAGTGAAGCATCCCCACAGCCTGATACAGCCACCACCGTGCTTCACAGTGTTGATGGTGTTTGCCTTACTCCAAACATAGCGTGTAGTCTGATGGCCATAAATCTCAATTTTGGTTTCATCAGACCATAGAACCTTTTTCCAGCTGACTTCCGAGTCTGCTGCATACCTTCTGGCAAACTCTAACTGAGATTTCTCTTTGCCACTCTCCCATAAAGTTGCAACTGGTGAAGCATCCAGGCAACAGTTGTTGTATGCACAGTATTTCCCATCTCTGTCATTGAAGCTTGTAACTCCTCCAGAGCTGCCATAGGTCTCTTGGTGGCCTCCCTCACTAGTCCCCTTCTTGCACGGTCACTCAGTGTTTTAGAATTGCCTATTCTGGGCAGATTTACAGCTGTGCCACGTTACATATTTCCATTTCTTCATGATTGACTTAATTGTACTATAAGAGATATTCAGTGATTTGGAAATTTCTTGTATCCATCTCCTGACTAGTACTTTTCAATCTTCTTTATGTTGAGTTGCTTGAGTTATTTTGTCTTCATGGTGTAGTTTTTGCCAGGATACTGTCTCACCAGTGGTTGAACCTTCCAGATACAGGTGTATTTTTTCTACAATCAATTGAAACACCTTGACTGCACACAGTTTTCCAAAAACAGATCTCCATTTAACTAATTATGTGACTTCTAAAACCAATTGGTTGCACCAGTGATTATTTGGTGTGTCATATTAAAGGGGGTGAATACTTATGCAATCAATTGTTTTGTGCTTTTTTACTTTTAATTTTGATCTCTTTGTAGTAATCTGTTTTCACTTTGACATGAAGGAGTCTTTTTCTGTTGATCAGTGTCAAAAAAAGCCAAATTCTTTGGGGCACTCTGTTTTCATGGATGGTTGAGAAGAAAAAGCACTTCAGGATGTACATTGTATACATTTCTCTGACATTAAATTGTACCTTTGAACCTTTGAATTAAATCCATTGTGATTCAATGTAGTAAAACAATAAAACATGAAAACTTCCATGGGGGTGGGGGAGGAAGAATACTTTTTATAGGCACTGTAAAGTGTGTATTCACATCCTGACATGTCGGTCCATGGCTGCCTCTTGTGCAAAGATGAGGCCACCATCAGGGTGGTGGAGCAAGACCTTATATTCCACCTGGGTGTTCCCCAGCTTAATGGCATGAATATCGATTTCTCCTTCTGAGGGACAAATCCCCTCCCCCTCTATTCTCCACTCTGACCTTTCAATTCTTCTCACCCGCCTATTAGTTCCCCCTCATCCTTCACTTTCTCCTATTGTCATCTGTTTCCCCCCCCTCCCCCATCAGATTCTTACTTCTGCCCATGACCTTTCCCACCCACCTGGCTTCACATATCACATTCTAGCTAGTCTTTTTTTCTCTCCCACCAGCTTTATGCTTTGCCTCTTGGTAGAATCATCATCATCACTATGTTGAACGACGTGGGTAACCATGGTCTCATTGTGACCATGATTTTTCTTGGCAAAGTTTTCTACAGAAGTGGTTAGTCGTTGCCACCATCTGGGCAGTGTCTTTACAAGCCATTATCAATACTCTGCAGAGGTTGACTGCTTGTCATTGGTGGTTGCACAACCACCACTTGTGATATGCACCAGCTGCTCATACGACCATCCATCACCTGCTCCCATGGCTTCACGTGACTCTGATCGGGAGCTAAGCAGATGCTACACCTTGCCCAAGGGTGACCTGCAGGCTAGCAGAAGGAAGGAATGCCTTACACCTCCTTTGGTAGAGACGTATCTCCAACCCGCCACCAATTTGGTAGAGTTCCCTTACCAAATAGGTCAAAGGGTAGATGCCAGGCTAAAAGTGGTCCACCAGTCCTCCAGGTTCAGAGGTTCAGCTCAGGGATAACAACACTAACTGGTCAAACAAAACTTACGGAAACAGCAATGAAGAATCCTTCTACATCTGTGTGTGATGGTTTTGGCAGAGGAAACGCAGCAGTCCAAAGACAACTTAGCATCATACCATAGAGGTACATAGAGAGATGCCGTCTTCCACGTGGGCAATCTGTTGGTTTTATGTGAGGGAAGGGGTGAGGGTTTGGGGTTTTCAAGTTTTGTTTCTTTTTCCTTTCCATGTGGGGGGAGGTTCTGTTTTCCCCTTCAGTGACTCCTGCGGTTTTTCTGTATTTCATGGCAATTTTGAGAAGACAAGTATCAGATTTATATTGAACATGCATACTTTGGCAATAAAATGAACCTTTGAATCTTTAAGATAACTTTGACCCTAATTTACCATTGAGTCTTAGAAGCCTTGTGTGTTTGTGTGTGCGTCCTTGCCAAAATCCCTGATGCCCTCATTAACCTTCCTTTTTGCATCTTCCAAAAGTAATTCATTCAAGTCACAATGGCTCAGCCTAGGGCTGTGGTTAGCCACTCGTTAGGGTTTGGACCACGGAAGTATTGGTGGCTACATCTCAGCAGCAACTCCAGCCCTGCTAGCTAACCAGGATGGTGGATGATAGGATGTGGGGGAAAGGCTTGCTGATTGTGGGAAACCAGTAGTACTTCCAGCGGAGCACTCCTACTGCCATGGGATTGCCTCGCATTGTAGTGACAAATACTTTGGAGAAAGCCTATTGAGACAAACATTTGAAACGTTACTTTTTCTTTGTTTTTATCTCTTTTCCTTGTTTTTTTTCTAAATTTAAGCCTATTACAGGAGCTTTTTAGCTGTTAGGGGATTTTCTGAATGTTAACTCCCAGTACATTTTGTGCAAAGGCTGGGGTACCTGCAAGATTGGCTGTGACTCCCCCTGATGGTAAGTGGAAAAGTGCTGTGGTATCTCCAGCCTCACAGGAATAGTTTGTCCAGATTCTGTGGCATTGTCCTTTAATCACCAGATAACTGCAAACCAGTGACATACCAAACCAATTGGTGTACTGAACCCCAAATTGAATAAACTAATGGGGCCCATAAATGGCACCTAGAAGATATGAGAGACATTAACCTGGAGGAGGGTGACAGACTGTTCAAAGCTCAAAGTAAATTTATTACTGAAGTCCACATGCATCACCATATTCCACCCTGAGATTCATGCACAGTTGAACTAAGAAATACAATAGAATCAATGAAAAAAGTACACAGAAAGACTGACCAGCAACCAAAGTGCAAAAGGCAGCAAAGTGTGCAAATACAAAAAATAACAGATAAATAAATAATGCCAACAACATGAGAAGTAGAAACCTTGAAAATGAGTGTGAATCTAAAGGTTGTGTACAGTGCTAGACAGACGCTTAAACATTAGAGCCTCCTTGTCATGGTTTGAAGCTGGCATGCCTCAATGATCCAGAGGGCTATGTTGGCTGGAGTCAGGGCTTTATGCCTGGGCTCTTGGTGGGTCACGCATGCTGAACAGGTCAAAGGGTAAAGGCCAGACTAAGAGTGGTCCACCGATCCTCCAGGTTCGGGGGTTCAGCTAACAAACTTGATTGGTAAGACAGAGTTTTTACGGAAACAACAATGATGAATCCTTCGACATCTGAGTGCAACAGTATTCCTGAGACTCCACCCGGGATTTGCACAACTGGCAGTAGTGAAAACCGAGAGGAGATACTGGCACGATGAAGGAAGCCCTGAACACCGCCAGAGATGGAGGACCTTCATTGCTGGCCTAAACACCAATGGCAGTAAGTAGATAGGTAAACGCTAAGACCAAATGGTTGACTTGAAAGACGTAGCTTGGACTGGCACACTGTTTTGAAATTTCACATCTGGCAAAAACACTCCAAAATACAAAAGATCCTTCCCTCGTAGTTTAAAGCTGTCTCTAAGTAGATGATAGGTATAGTGACAGAGCTTCCCTTGATCCTACTCTCATGGACATACAGTGCCACTCAGTGGCTGGGCACTGCTACCCACATTCATTTGCACACAGTACACATGGTGTGACTGATGTTCTGGGGAAGTGCACCACATGGGAAATCATGCTGATCTGAGAGGCTGAACAAGTAAAGAGCAATCAGTTCTGCACCATTTCAATAGCTGGATCTACTTTTACATACAATCTATTTAAATTATATATTCCCAAACAATTAAATCCTGATTAAATCTATCAAATTATTGGCCCTTCATACAGTTAAATATTCTCATCTTAATAATGTAGTCACAAAATAATTAAAGTCTGCCTTTGTTTACGCCATCTGTGGACATTTATTAAAGCTGCTCTCTTAATTCTTTTGCAATAATTTCATTTTTAAATCATACAACTACCTTCCAATAATGGTTCAGAGTTGAGTTAGTGAGCAGAGCAGTGACTGAGAGAAGTTTCAGAAGGTCAGGGGGCATGGGATCCACGGAAATTTGTCTGTGTGGACTGAGAGTTGACTTGCCCACAGAAGGCAGTAGATGAAGCACACTCTAGCTCGGGGGTCGGCAACCTGCGGCTCCCGAGCCATTTGTGGCTCTTTCACCTCTGTGCTGCGGCTCCCTGTGGCTTTGGGAAATAATTGGTCAGTATTTAATTAAAATGTATTTTATGTTAGTTTGTTAGCTTTTGAAATGTAATTCTAAATTTGAAGATTATGGTGATCTTGTACAATCTAAGTGTGGCGACATCCGAAACGGCTCACAATTAGCCAGCATTCCGGCTAAGGGAGATAGCCTACGGGGGTTTGTGAGTACGCGTCTTTTGCAGCATCTGCGTCCATGGGGGCTGGGTTGAGAGAGGCTTAAAAGCAAGGCTGTTTAGTTCGAATAAAGCTATCTTTGACTGCAGTTTACTGACACCGCTACAACGTGTTTTTATCGCTGGCTGTCCAGACAGAAGGTGCTGAAACGCTTTGTCGCGTGTCTGGAAGAAGTGAAAACTTTCCTGGGCAGCAAAGGGCTCACCTTTCCTGAGCTGGAACAGCCAGAGTGGCTGGAAAAGCTACACTTCATGGTAGACATGACAGCGCACCTGAACACGCTGAACACAGCTCTTCAGGGGTAAGGACGTACAGCCCTGCACATGTTGGAGGATGTTTTGGCATTCGAGCGCAAGTTGACAGTGCTTGCCAGAGATTTACAGAAAGGCACTTTGTCTCACTTCCCCAATTTGAGAGAGTTCAAACAAGGTCACGACATGATAATTTCGGAGTATTTACATTCTGCAATCATCGCAATGCAAACATCGTTTGGGAAACGCTTCTGTGAGTTCAGAGAGGAAAAAAACACATTATCCTTCCCGGTCACTCCCTTAAGCATCGATCCTTCCCTACTGAATACGACTGCATTGGCAGGTGTGAGTCAACCTGATCTTGAGATGGAACTGGCCGACATAGCCGACAAAGACATATGGGTGTCCAAGTTTAGACGCTTGACAGCAGACCTTGAAGATGTTGCCCGTTCTTGCTCAGAAACACAAATGGAGTGATATTGAAAACCTTCCAAAACCGGACAAACTTGTGTTCGAAACATGGAATGCTATGCCCGACATTTATGTAAACATTAAAAAGTATGCGCTTTGAGTCCTGTCGATCTTTGGATCCACATATGTAAGTGAGCAGGTGTTCTCCAACATGAACTTTATTAAAAACAAACATCGCGCATGCCTCACAGATGACAGCTTGCGATCCTGTGTAAAGATGAAGGTGACGTCATACAGCCCTGATGTGCAGACGCTGTGCGCTGAGGTCCAGGAGCAGAAATCCCATTAACCAAGTATGATAAATATTTTAATTGCCTATTATTTTATGTGTATTCATATTTTTTCATTGTTCAGTGAAATAGTCCTTTTATTTTTCAGGCTGACAGCTGGCTGATGTTATTTTTGGTTTGCTGCTGGCGGAAAATTTAAGTACGGCGTTTTTCATAAATACAAGAAGGACTCAAATAGACATTGAGTATTTTACTTTAAAGTAACTTTCAACCCAACGTCTTTTTTTCGGAGTTCAAAATGTTTTTGTTGCATGCAGAAATGTAATTTCGTTTTCTCTGCAGGAGTTCATCAATTTCATAAATGCAACACATTATAGTTTGTTTATACATAGCATAAAGGCAAAAAAAACGTTGTATGCAGTGTTATTTCATTTTAAATGTCAAACAGGTTTTGCGGCTCCCAGTGTTTTCTTTTCTGTGGGAAACGGGTCCAAGTGGCTCTTTCAGTGGTAAAGGTTGCTGACCCCTGCTCTAGCTGGAGGTTGGTGGCCAAGAGGTGTTCCGTAGGGATCTGGTCTGGGACCCTGGCTCTTTGTGATTTTTATCAATGGCCTGGATGAGGAAGTGGAAGGGTGGGTTTTCAGAGGACACAGATGTTGGCGGTGTTGTGAATAGTGTGGAAGTTTGTCATAGGTTGCAACAGGACATTGATAGGATGCGTGGTTGAGAAATTCAAACTGGGAAGGCAGAGTATAAGGTTAGCAGTGTGGAGGAACAGAGGAGTTTTGGGATCCCCATCCACAGATCTTTCAAAGTTGCTGTGAAATTGATGGGTGATTGAGAAGGCGTATGATGTGTTGGCCTTCCTTAGTCAGGGAATTGAGTTCAAGATAATGCTGCAACTCAGTAAAACTCAAGTTAGACAACCCTTGGAGTGTTTGATGAAGGGTAATGGCCCAGAACATTGACTCTTTATTCTTCTCCATAGAATGGTTGAGTTCTTCCAGCTTTTATTGTATGCTACTTTGAGTATTGTGTTCACTTCTGGTCACCTCGTTATGGGAAGGATGTGGAAGCTTTAGAGAGGATCCACAAGAGGATGCTGCCTGGATTAAAGAGCCTGACTATGAGGAAAAGTCTGAGCAAGCCAGGGCTTTTCTTTTTAGATTGAAGGAGGATGAGAAAGACTTGATAGAGTTATATGAGATGAGAGGCATAGATAGAGTGTGCAGCCAGAGACTGTACACTCTCATGGTAGAACTAGCTAACACAACAGTGCATAACTTTAAGGTGATTGAAGTAAGGTATACGGGAAATGTCAGAAGTAGCTTAAAAAATGGCTGGATTGTTGGAAAGTCCAAAGAGCATCACCAAGTGTTTGTTGTGGCCAGTGGGTGTTATGAACTCAGGTTGTATGCGCTCTGTAGATCCAATTTCATAAAGATTTGAGGCCTGAATGTTTTAAATATGCTATCCTTCCAGAGGGGAGGGTTGCAGTCCTTAATGATGATTTTGTTGGGTCCTCAGTAGAAAATACAGGGACAAAAATGAATCCTGCACCAGCTGGGGACTCAGGTCAAATGATGCCGTGCTGTAGTGCTTTGGCGATGTAGTCACTCATTGCTTGCGTCTCAGAATGAGAGAGAGAGAGAGAGAGAGAGAGAGAGAGAGAATGGCCTCGGGTAGGGGTGGTGCTGGGAGGAGGTCAGTTGTGCAGTCGTGTGGTCTATGAGGTGGCAAGGTGTTTGCCTCCCTTTTACTGCAGGCCAAGGGTTTCCTCTGTCTCCACAGATTTACGGGGTGAAGTCGGCTGAGGTTCCAGGTGAGCAGTCCGGCAGTGAACTAGGTGACCAGGTGATGCGACGGTTGTGAGTGGAGAGCCAGGGGCAACCCAAGATGAGAGGAATGTTGAGTGAGTCGATAAGGATGAACTGAATGGAGTTGTGGTGCTCCACAATGCTCATATGCACAGGCCTTGTGCATACTCCGTCCATCCCAGATCTCAAGGGATGTACAACAATGGCCCTAACGTCGACAGGTGAGAGATAGGCTTGGTAGGGATTTCAAGCTGTGCATTCGGAGTCCGACCCAGAAAGTTGTCGGCTGTGCCTGAACCCATCAGAGCCTCCTGTGCACGTAGAGCTGACAGAGTGTGGAAGAGGACAGTGATCAGGCTGTTGTGCTGGAACAAGGAGTCAGAGTGAGCTTACCAGATAGAAAGCTCTTCCCAGAGGTGCTGTTCCCCAGACACAGTGGGCACCTGTTGCATTGGTGATCAGCTGCCCCGCAGTAGGTGCGCAGGTGACCCCCCACCAAGACTCACACTCTTGGGAAGTTCAGGGTGCTCTCCCTAACTGCAAAAGTTCTGGAGGCATTCGTGATGACGGTCCTGCAGCCTGAAATGGTTCCGGAAATGGAAATGGAGTTTTGGCTGATGATCTGGAGGGTCATGCCACAAGATGCTTGATAATCCGGATGGCCAGAGTGATGAGGCTTTCAAGGTCGGTAGGCACCACCCAGTTAGATGGCTTAACTTTCAGGCATTCTAGAGGCTGTGATGGTAATGGGCCAGCAGCACTCCAGCATGAGGGTTCTGAATTCCATGGTGTAATCCATCCAGAGCCTCGTCACTCTGGGTCTCCACATTGACAAGTACCTTGTGGAAGTACCCTCCGAGTCATCAACCAAAGCTCCAGTTTTGCTGATGAAGAACGGTTGTTGGCATTGGCTGGGCAGGGTGAGAGGGCTAGCTGGCAAGTGCAGTGTGAAATGGGGGCTCTGATCAAAATAGTTCGCTTTCTCCCACTTGGCTCCACAACGAGACAGAAAACTGCTTAGCTGGGTCACTTCACTGGACAGAGCTCCACAAATCACTCCCCAGGGGACTCGATGGCAAAAGGGTTCATGCAAGAGGGGAGACGTTTCAAGAAGATCAAAGTTTTTCATACCGAGGGTGGTGGTCACATGGAACAAACTGGCAGTGACTATTTACAGTTACAAGTTCTAAATGGTATTCGGCCAAGTATTTGGAATGGAAAAGATCAGAGGTGTGTAAGCCCCATGTAGGCACACTGCTGTCTTCTGGGCAGTGTCTTCACAAGACGGATGACCCCAGCCATTATCCATACTCTTCAGGGATTGTCAGCCTGGCATCAGTGGCTGCATAACCAGGATTTGTGATATGCACCAGCTGCAAATACAGCCGTCCACCACCCGGATCGGGGGTCTGAGCAGGTGCTACATCTTGCCCAAAGGTGACCTTCAGGCTAGCGGAGAGAAGGAACACCTGCGCCTCCTTTGGCAGAGTAGGATCTCCTGCCTGTCGTCTAAATGAATATTGATGAACGCTTGTGGGAATGTTTTTTGTTGTAGAAAGAGAAAAGGCAAAGGAGGCTTCCAATTAGTTGTATTGTGATGGCATTAATTTATTTACTTACTGTTATAATGCAGAGTAGGCCCTTCTGGCCCTTCAAGTTGTGCTGCCCCAACAACCCCGATTTAACCCTAACATAATCACAGGACAATTTACAATGACCAATTAACTTACTGGGTACATTTTTGGGAGGAAACTGCAGACCCCAGGGAAAACCCATGCATTCCACAGAGACTCCTCACAGGAATTGAACTCCAAACTCCAGAATGCCCTGAGCTGTAATGGAAGCTTGCTAACCGGTATATTAACTGCATTGCTTAAGCAGTCCAGGTATTCTCGAGACACTTGTCCTCCTTCTCTGCCTGCTGTGTTGGGGAGTGCATAGTAGTCCACCACTGATGTTAATATCTGGCATATCCATATCGGATAATTCCCCCAGAACATTCAAAGTATATTTTCAACATTCTACTCTCCATTAACATTGCAGGCGGAGGTGATTTTGGTCTTAATTCCCCTGCAATTTGTTTTTTGGCATCTTCCCTGGGCTCAGTGCCAGGTTTTCAATGGGCTGTTTCTGCCCACCCCCAGCCACCTGGTAGATTAAAGAGATCAGTGTGGATGAAAGAATCATGACAGCTGCCAGATGTAGACCCTCCACCTCCTGCGGTCGAGCTGCCCTCTCCTCCTCCAGGCCTTGTACATCCACAGTCTGGAAACTTGTTAACTCTGGTTACTAGAAGCAGAAGACTACCAAGCAGCCTTTCAAACCTTCTTCAAAGAACCTTCTAACACTGGCTGAGAACCAGTGCAGCTCCTGTTGAGGAACGGGATCACAGGAGAAAAGGCGACACTCAGGGGAGCAGCCATGAAGCCATAGTGATAACTGTGAGATGAAGCAACAGCCGGTCAGAATCCATATTGTGCTGATCTGTTCTCAAAGGTATTTCACTGGAGAGTTTCATGGAGCTCAAGAAGCCAATGGGTTTTGGGTTAAATCCAAAACCCATAGTCAAAGTTGTAATTCATGGGTGATTAATGTAATTAAATTACTAGCAGTGATTTCCTACAGGAATTCCCAGATTGCTGCAAATTGTGAAATGTGCTGGAATTAAATCGGGAAGTCAATGAGTTTGCATCAATCTTCTAATATCTGATCGTTTTTTTTCCATCTGGGTTTAGTTTCCTTACCGGCTATGAAATTAATTCACTCTCAGGGCTTACTGACCCTTAGAGAACACCTGTGGGGAAGAGCAGTACTAGGGGCAGGGGGGTTTCAGTCAAACAGGGAATTCAGAGCAGCTTCAGTAGCTGGAGAATGGTGAGGATGGATCTTGTTTCCTCAGGGAATGGGTGGGCAAATGGTAAGGGTAGAGTTAAGAAGGATACAGCCAGCCAGTGGTGCAGTGGCATTCACACTGGACTTCGGGGCGAGCGGTCCCCAGTTCGAATCTGGCCAGCTCCTTGCACGCCTACCATTCATGCTGGGTTGAGCATCAAGCTAGCAACCTGGCCTTGTACAACAGACAAACACTAAAGAAACAGTAAGGTTGCTGTCCAATGCGCCGCAAAGTGCAGGGAGGAACTAAGAGGGTGCAAAGTGAAGAGATGAAAAGGAAAAAGATGGTTATTCTGACAGAGGAGGAATGAGGAGGTTCCAATAGTGCTTAAGTGGTATGGAGGCTGGTTGGACGAAAGCATGTGCTCTCAGCTGTACAGCTTATCTACTTTTGCAAATTTTAGATGAGTATTTGTATATTTGAATCCCAATCTAGAAATCCAAAATTAATGGTAGAACTCAAGAAAATAGGAGCAGGCGTAAGCCCTTCAAGCCTGCCCCATCAGTTAATATGATCACGGGTGGCCTATGCCATTTTACCACACCCTCTATTCCTGAAATACTTATCCCATCTCCACTCTTTGCAGTTTGTTGTTCATCGATCCTGTTTACAGTTACTGTTCCATAGATTTGCAGGAAAAAGAATCTCGGGGTTGTATGTGATGACAGATGATAATAAATTTTACTTTGAACTTTGAGATCTGCATCCCACTACCACTTTAGTAGCGTGGTTTCCATGGTTTCTTGTACTGTTCCAATGAGGCCCAACAAAAGCTTGAGGAACAGTGCCTCATCTATCTGGGCACATTGTAGCCTTCTGGACTCAATATTGAATACTATAACTTTTGTTAACTTGATTTTTCTGTGCTGGTTAACCATTTACAGGCTGGATCAGGTTGCTTATATTTTCACTTCTTTTCTCCTTTAATTTCTCTGGAAGTGAAGGAGGTGATAAAGATGACTGGTAAGGGTAAGGAAGTGGCCATTTGCTACTTGCACCTTGGGAAAGCATTCTGTAAGGTCCCTCATGATATTCTGGAGCACTGGAGGCTGAGGAACTTCATAAAATTCCAAGGAACATAGATAGAGTAGATGTTTAAGATTCAAAATTGTTGAAGGTTCAAACTTTGTTTAATGCAATTTTCAGTACACAAGGATAAAGGGGAACAAGTAATTTTTACTCCGGATCCATTGCATCATATAAAAACCACCCTAAGATAAAGAACATAATAATTTTTAAAACCCACAATAAATACATAGATAGCTTATATACATAGATCGATTATATGTACATAAAATGACACTAGATTCAGGAGTGTCTGTGCATAAGGTTACTCTGACAGAAATAGAGTAGTGGTAGCTGGGAGTATAGAGGGGTGGGTCAGTGAGTGGAGGTGTTGATCAGACTTACCTCTTAGGGAAAGTAACTGTTTTTGAGTCTCATGGTCCTGGCGTGAATGCTATGCAGCCTCCTCACTGATGGGAGTGGGACAATCCACGATCTTTCATGATATTCCTGGCCTTTTTCTGGCACCTTTCTGTGTATATAACCTTGATACTGGTGATGTATTGGGCAGTTTTGACTACCCATTGTAAAGCCTCCCTGTCCACTGTTGTGCAATTTCTATATCATACAGTATACCATATACTATACATTATTAGGATGCTCTCTTTTGTGCACTGGTAGAAGGTCATGAGTATTAATGTACCTAGTCCAGCTCTCTTCAGCCTCCTCAGAAAGAAGAGGTGTTGGTGAGCTTTCTTGATTGTGCAGGAAATGTTATGGGACCATGAGAGGTTGTGTGAGATGTGCTTTCCTAGGTGATTGAAAGTGCTCGCAGTTTCCACAGCTGTGCTGCCAATGTAAAGAGAGATGTGAGTGATGTGAATTCTCCTGAAGTCAATAACCATCCTCTTTGACATTGAGCAAGAGATTATTTGCCTAGCACAAGCCTTGAAGTTCTTCCACCTCCTCTCTATAGGCCACCTCATCGTTGTTGGTGGGCCCCACCACTGTAGTGTCGTTGGCAAACTTGACAATGTGATTACTCAGGCACGCTGTCATGCAGTCATGTATGAGTGGAGTGTGAAGCAGAGGGCCCAGAAACACCTCTGGGGTCACCCATGTTGATGATGCTGGGGAGGGAGAAGCTTATGCCTGATGAAGGGTCTTGGTGTGAAATATTGACTGTTTATTCATTCATAGATACTACCTGATTGCTGAGTTCCTCCAACATTTTATGTGTTGCTGAAGATTTCTAGCATCCACAGAATTTCGTTTGAGTAGATAATCAGAGCCATTTTCCCTGAGTGTAAATGTCAAACACCAGAGGGTGCAGCATTGCGGTTAGGAGGGGGAGAGGTTACAGACAGGTTCTTTATAGAGAGTGGTCAGTGCCCGAACCATTCTTCCAGGGGAGGTTGTGAAAGCAGATATGATAGTTACATTTTAGTAGGCACATAAACAGGTAGAGATTCAAAAGATTCAAAGTACATTTATTATCAAGGTATAATTGTCATCAAAACAAGGTTGAAGTTGTTGAGAGAAAATCTACGAGAACATTGCCGGGTCTGGGGGACCTGAATTATAAGGAAAGATTAAATAGGTTAGGACTTTATTCATTGGAATGTAGAAGTTAAGAGGAGATTTGATAGAGGCATACAAAATTACGAGGGGTATAGATAGGGTAAATGCAAGCAGGCTTTTCCACTGAGGTTGGGTGGGACTACAACCAGAGCTCATGGGTTAAAAATGAAAGGTGAAAAGTTTCAGGAGAACATGAGGGGAAACTTTTTCACTCAGAGGGATGAGACGGTGTGGACTGAGCTGCCAGCACAAGTGGTGTATGCAATCTCAATTGCAACACTTAAGAGAAGTTTGGATAGGTCTATGGATAGTAAAGGTATGGAGGGCTATGGTCAAAGGGAGTAGCCAGTTTAAATAGCTCAGTATGGATTAGATGGGCTGACAGGCCTGTTTCTGTGCCGTACTGTTCTATGTTCTAAGTGGAGGACCTACCCAGCAAGTTAGACTGCATTGTCTTCCACTGCCAGAGCAAAAAAAAGGGAAAAATGTGTGTGTCAGGGAGGGGAAACAATGAGAATCATCAAAGCTGATCTCCTGCTCTGCACTTCACTATTTCTACATTCTTTTGTCAATGTTCACACTATGTATCACCATTATCACCATTTGGCTTAATGTCCTTAATATTGGCTTTGATCGAGATAATGCCCGCATAATCTGAATTGGCTCAGATTGAATCAATTTGATTACTGAAGCTTGAACCTCTTTCTTCGAAAGGTACTGATGGGTGAAGAGCATTTGGTCCTTTGTTACTTCATCAGCCTGGAACAACACTAAATCACATCCACTGTTGCAAATAATTGAATCTTAAGTAGTGGTAATCCCTTTGCTTCCACTTGATCTGCATTGATGAGTCTTTTGAAGTGAAATATGCTACTTTTCTGATGTGCAGGGAAGGGACAGAGTGATCTAGATTTCTTGCTTCACAAAGCTATGCACCAGCACCAGGGACCGGACTCACTATCCCATCTGCATTGTATCAAATGCTTAAATGCCCCTGTTGTTTCTCACTGACCAAACACAGACAAAGTTCTCAAAGTTAATTGAACATTGCATAACTTAATTATGACTTTTTCTCAGACTCTGTTGCCTTCTCCACTTCACTCAGTTGTTCTATTCACTTTGTGTCTGCTGTATTACATTTGGTGTTGGTATACAGCTGAACCAGTTTAAGATGGTGCTGGAAAAACACAGTGATGACTTACTGGCAGCAAACAAAACCACTAGCTACTTTATTACTCATACTTCTTCTGAAAAAGGAACACTGTAGTCAATACCCTGTAACTTCCCTTTTAGAGCTGAGATTTTGAACTGTCAGTATGACCTGACATTTTTTGCTGTGTGAAATGAAGACTCGAAGGTTTCAGGACAGTTGTGGTATGGCATATATGGGTCCGAGAGTGAGGAATGAACCTATGTATGTGTGGTAAACCATGCATATAGGTTGTAACTGGGTGATCTGTCTGGACACGCCTGGACACGCCCCTCTGCTGACTGCTCTTGTGGCTCCTCCCACAGACCCCTGTATAAAGGCGATTGTGTCACTGGTCCTCCCACTGCCCAAGACAGACATGCAGCATGGACATGGATCCATTTTACTGTTAATAAAAGCCTTTCAGTATTTACTTCCAGTGTTTTGGAGTAATTGAAAGTGCATCAGTATGGCCATTGCTGGAGCGAACTTGGAGCCGATTCGAAGTGGTGGAGTCAAGGCATAGCCAAGGCAGCGGGACCCGTGGCTGAGAGCAAGGAATGAGTCAATGTTTGACAATTTAAGTACCAGGCCAGATTGGAAGGGTTGGGTACAAGCCAAATTGAAGCTGCAGGGCCCAGGTCCAAGAGCTGAGGTTTCGCTGGTTTAAATGCCGGGCCAGACTGGAAAGGTGAGGGTGTCAAGGGATGGGCTGATTTTCAACTCACTGCTCAGTGATCTTCTCTCATCTCTGCATGGAAATGAGGCTGTGGCTTGCACCTAATCAACTGTGACTAGCTTCATGACTGTGAACTCAGTTTTGTGAACTTCAGTCCTCAATGTAATTTGCTTACTTTTATTGCTTGCACGATTTGATTCTTTTTTGTACATTGTGTGTTTGGCGGTCTTCTTTTTTAATGGGCTCTATCAGGTTTCTTTGTTTTGTGGCTGCCTGTAAGGAGATGTATATAGTATACATGCTCGTTGTTCCTTCTCGTGCCTTGTGGTGCATCGGGTGGCGTCTTTTTACTATTTCCTTTTTAAGAGTTGCTAGTTTGCCACTCAACTGGGCATGAATGGAAAGAGTGCAAGGAGCCAGCTAGATTCGAACCTGGGACCATTGGCCTCAAAGTCTGGTGCTGATGTCACTACACCACTGGCTGGCTTGTAGCACATACACTTTGATAATAAATGTACTTTGAACTTTGAGATCTAAGGTCTGTTTCAACTTGACCCTGAACATCTTCAGCATTGTAACAAATTGCAGTGGGTGAATGCAATCTATAATCACTCTCAGAACTGCCTGAAGCATTAACTTTATTTCTCTCTCTGCATTGCTGTTTTTTTTCTAGAACTTTCTGGCTTTGCACCATAGCCACCTAACTAACTGAAATGTTAGAATCAGAGTCCGATTTAATATCGCAAGCATATGTCATGAAATCAGTTGTTTTGTGACAGCAGTACATTGCAATACATAATAAACCCATAAATCGCAATAAGTATATACAGTACCTTAAGTATTCAGGCTGTAACCTTTTGTTCACATAAGTGAGTATTATAGCCTAGGATTTTGATAATTTAACTGAGAATTTTATTTGTGAATCACATGCACCTTTCTTCCCACAGCAGAGCCCAGAAGCAGGGAAAATTGTAATGCATGAAAAGCTAAACTGAAATTGCAGCAGTTCAAGAGTATTCATCCCCCTTTGCTCAGTACTTAGTTCAACCACCTCTTGTAGTTATTACAGCTAGTAGTCTTTTTGGGTAAGTCTCCATTAGCTGTGCACAATGTGATGGAGCAGGATTTTCCAAATCCTCCTTGCAAAATTGCTCAAGCTGTACCAGGTTAGTTGGGGATGGGGCAGTAGATAGCAATCTTGAGGTGTTGCCAGAGATGCTTGGTCAGTTTAAGATCAGGCCTCTCACTGGGCCACTCAAAACCATCAATTTTCTTCATCTGAAGGCCTTCCATGGTTATTCTGGCAGAGTCCTCGTCCTGCTGGAAAATGAACTTCCTCCCCAGTTTAAGCTTTCTGGCAGAGGCTAGTGGGTTTTTATCCAGGATCTCTCTGTATTTAGCTGCATTCATCTTCCCATCAATCCTGAGCAGATTTCCAGTCCTTGCTGCTGAAAAACATCCCCATAGCATGATGCTGTCTCCACCATTTTTTGGATGGCTGTTACCTGGCTGATGTGCAATATTAGATTTATGACACAGATACCACTTAATGTTGAGTCCAAAGGAGTCTCATCTGAACTCTACATCTATATCTTTACACTATCTTACAAGTGATACTTTGCAAAGTCTTTATAAGGCTTTTTTTTTCCGGCCAGGGCTTCTTCCTTCCCACTCTTCAGGAATAAGGGTCTCAGCCCAAAACGTCAACTGTTTATTCATTTCCATAGATGCTGCCTGACCTGCTGAGTTCCTCTAGCATTTTGTGTGTGTTGCTTTGGATTGTCAGCATCTTCAGAATTTTTCATGCTTATAATCCTCCAATTTTTCACATCAATAAATTGGGTGAGTTGGGAAGGATATACAGTGTATTGCACCTGAGGAAATTTAGCCTAGTAATTACAACGGTAATGACTTTTCCAGCCCCACAATTTTGGTTTTTAATTTTTAGTAAGTTGACAGGTTTTGAAATTTTACTTTTGATTTAACATAATGCACAATGTTTTGTAGATTAACTCAAAAGAATCCTACTTCAATGCATTTTAACTTTCGAAAATGAGACAGTAAAATGTGAAAATAGTTGTGGGGGCTGAATAATTTTTCAAGGCATTGTATATACAGTATTGTGCAAAAGTCTCATTCACATATGCAGTCTGCTGTGTAACTAGGGTTCCCAAGAATTCTGCACAGTACTGTAGTAATTTTATGTATTGCACTGTAATGCTCCCACACACAAAAAAAATCAAGAAGTATTGAGTGATAATAAACTGATCCTGATATGGGTCTCTGTTGTGGACTGAGAGGGGGAATTGGGCAGGGAGTGGGAAATCATCGTTGGGTAAAGGGGAAGGGAGAGGGGAGGGAGGGGGAAGCACCAAAATTGATCATTCTGTAATGATCAAAAACCAATTGTTTGGAATCAAATGACCTCAATGCTGTTTCAGGGCTGGGCATGTCTGTACCCACTATTCCTGGCATTCCTTCCTCCCACCTGTCCCACACAACTTCCCAGTGCTCCACTCTGACTTCTTCCAACGTTCTTCACTTTTGTCAGACTTATTAACTTGCTCTCTATCCCACATTGAAGACTGGGGCTGAAGCTGGAAAAGGGTCACTTTTCAGTGTTTGCAATTAACCTATGATGTGATTTCTAGGTTTGAGAAGCATACATAGATTGCTGATGTTCCCATCTATTTGATGTAGCAAATTGCCTTGACAGTCGCAGAGTTGCTGAAGCCACCTGACCTTTTCCTTTTCTGTTTCCGTGGGACAAGCCCAATGATTTGCTCATTCAGATACTTTCTTCATCTCAGTCCTATGCTTGCCCTTTAATGAGCTCTTGTTCCAAATCCACCTGCGTGAAAGATACAGTGAATTGTTATGCTGTTTAAAGACACACAAGATCCTGCAGATGCTGGAAATCCAGAGCAACACATACAAAATGCTGGAGGAACTCAGCAGGTCAGGCCAGTGTCTTTGAAAATGAATAAACAGTCGACGTTTTAGGCAAAGTCCTGAAGAAGATTCTCTGCCTGAAACTGTTTATTAATTTCTGTAGATGCTACCAGACCTGCTGAGTTCTGTCAGCATTTTGTGTGTGTTATTATGGTGTTTAGAGAGAGAGCATTCACCTTTATTCAGAAAGCAGTGTAATTAATGACCGTTTAACCTATCCAAGAACCACAGAGATTCTTACTGAATATAATGTTTCTCAGCTACATGCATCAGAAAGGAAATTAAGTTCCAGGTATCTTTAGGTATATTTTACTATTAAGAAATAGCACTTCATGAGTAGAGACACACGTGTCAAACAGGTCAAAGTGTATCGTCACCCTGCCACCCAACCATTAGGGCAGGAAACTGTTTTAATAACTGAAAATTTAATGGCGGCTTGCAAAGGTCTTTTTCCCTTTGGAGAATCTATAGCTCATTGCCTCAGTATAATTTAATTATTTTTTAATTATTATTTTGCAGGATTTGTCCTCTTCTGCACATTAGATTTTTGCCGGACTTCGCTTTTTTTTAATGGATTCTATTGCAGGTCTTTATTTTCTGCAGTTGCCAGTAAGAAAATGAATGTCATGTTTGTATATTGTATACAATGATAATAAATACAATCTGAATTTTGAAATTTCATGTTGTATTTAAAACTAAATGATGTATCTTTCAGTCATTCTAGATTATAAAGGATCATTAACTGTAACACACAATAAGGGATTTCTGGGAGTGATTAACAAGCAAAAGTTAAATCCATAAACCACAAGAATGTACTGAATCAGTACTGTGCAAAAAACTTAGATATGTACATATACCTCAGATGTGTTCGTCAATGAGGAGCAGAGAACAAGTTTTGTAAATCTGGCAGGAGCGCAGGATGTCGGGATTGGTGAGGGTGGAGTGTGGGACAGGTGGCAGAGAAGGAGTGCCAGTAGTTGGGGGGGGGGGGATTGGGGTAGTGGGGTTGCAGACACTCCCAACCCTGAGACACCAGGCAAGGTCATTTGATTCAAAATAATTGGTTTATTGATCGCTACAGAATCTCTCTCTGGTGCTTCCCGTTCCCTCCCCTCTCCCTTCCCCTTTTCCAAACCATGATTCCCCTCTCCCTGCCCCCTTCTCACTTTCAGACCACAAAAGAGACCCATATCAGAATCAGGTTTATCTTCACTCACATATGTCATGAAATTTGTTTTTGCACCAGCAGCAGTACAGTACTTAATTACTTACTGCCCGTTACGCCTGCTGGTGTTTGGGACAGCACTGAAGATCCTCCATCTCTGCCTGTCCTTGGCCACTCAGATGTGGAAGGATTCTTCATTGCTGTTTCTGTAACAATTGTGTTTTACCAGTTAGCCCTGAGCTGAACCCCCAAACCTGCAGGACCAGTGGAACATTCATAGGCTGGCCTTTTCCCTTTGACCTCTTTGGTATGGGTGACCTTACCAAGAGCCAAAGCATAAAGCCCTGACTTCAGCCAGCATAGCTCTCTGGGCCATTGAGGTACACAAGCCTCCAAACCCCTCAACAATGTTGTGGTGCTCTTGGAGGGGCAGTACAGTGCATTGCATAAAATTACTGCAGTACTGTGCAAAAGTCTTAGGAACCCTAGCTATATATGTGTGTGTCTAAGACTTTTGCACAGCACTGTATAACAATGATATATGAAATTAGATTATAGTCTTAAAAACACCCCTGAGAATCTGCTTGTGTTGTTATATATACAGCTATTTTTGTAAAGTGAATGTCTGATCAATTTTTCTTACCAACAATTGCCAATACAAACAAATTTATCAATATAAAAACAGAAATGCTGGAAACATTCAGCAGTTCAAGTCACATCTTTGCGACAAGAAAGAGCGCTAACATTTCATGTCGATAACCCTTTATCAAAACTGGGAAGAAGACAAAAGAAACCTGTTCGACTGCAGGGAGGGTGGGGAGGAAGGATATCTCTGATACTATGACGCTAGTGTGACAAAGGGCTATGTTGTCAATGGATGAGTGGGAGCAGTTAATGTAAGAACCTAGGAGCTGCAAAAGGCAGACAAGGAAGACATGCCTGACAGGTTAGGCTGTGCATGTCCTCCACCACCAGAGAGGAAGAAAGAGGGGGAAATGAACAAGCTTTGTTCATGTAGTATTGCAGGAGTTCAAGTATTGCAGGAGTATAATCAAGTAATCTGAAGCTGCAGAATTCAATACTAACTCCAACCAGCTGAGACAATCAAGAAGTTGCTCTTTCATAAGCTTTTATGGTGTCCCTTTGGAGCAAAAGACAAGACCTGAGGTCAGATTGATGGTAGGATGTTGCCCCTGCAGACTGAACAGAGGCCTTCTGCAAAATGAGCACCTAATCTCTGTCTGAGTTTCCCAGTGTAGAGGAGACCACATGGTGAACCCCATTCTGACAAACAGTCCTCAATCTGAAACTCTGACTCTGCACCTCTTCTGACAGATAAGACCTGCCCTGCTGTGTACATCCAGTGTTTTCCATCTGAGATTTACATTTCCAGTGCCTACAGCTTTTTTGAATATTATCAGTGCATTGGCTATTGAAAGTTGACTGTCTATTTTTCTCCGCAGGTGCTGCCTGAGCTTCTCCCCGCTGTTTTTGTTTTGCTCTGAACAATTACAATTCAGAATAAACTCAGATTGAGATTAATTTATTTATCACGTGTACACCAAAACAAACAATGAGATGCGTTGTTTGCATTTACAACCAACACACCCAAGGATGTGCTGGGGGCAGCCCACCACACATTCTGCAACCAATATAACACACCCATAATATTCTGCAGAACATCACAAGCTATAATAACAGCAACAATAGTTAAGTAAGACCATTTCCCACCCCTCACACAGACAGACAGGCTCCTCTGGGCCCCTGACCTACAGTTCTGGGCCCCAGACTCACAGTCTCATGGACATTGGGCCTCCAACTTCCGGACAAGCTGACAGGTCTTTTGGACCTCAATCTCTGGATTTGCCAACTTCAACTTTGGACCTAAGGGCCTTGACTTCCAATGTCAACCCAAGGACTCGCCGATCATGGGACTACAAACCTATAAACAAGTAAGTCTGAACCATGACCTCTCTGAGTGCAGAGCATCAAAGGATGTAGGGAATTGAGGAGAACCTGTTTTTTCAACCTAATGAGCCTTATGATCTGGACTTTATGACCTAAAAGAATGGAAGCATATTCTCAAATAATGCTCTAAAGAAGTTTGAGATTTGCTTGAAAAGGAAACTGTTTTAGGGCCTTGAGAACAGGAAATTAGGACTACATGAGCCAACTTTCAAAGCATGCATAAAAGTTTGGTGGACCAAATGCATTTATTCTTGTTGTATTGTTCCTTGATTTTTCTGAATTTCTTTGGAGTGTGGAAGATACCAACCGAGAGCTTAAGCCAGGTCAAAATCTCCAGATAAAATTTCTCCTTTCTCTCTCTCTACCAGTTTATTTCACATCAACACCCTTGTGATCTACTCCAGTTACTGATTTGCTTTCGTTTTTCAGAATAATCAGATTTTTGGCGTTTGTACTGTATTTATAAGATTTTAGTGGCAGTGTAGAGATATATACTCTACCAAATGAGGTGTAAGGTGCTCCTTCCCTCTGCAGGTCACACTTGGACAAGGTGTAGCACCTGCTAAGCACTCCTCCCCCACCACCCCCGATTAGGGTCACGTGAAGCCATAGGAGCAGGTGTGAATGGTCTTATGAGCAGCTGGTGCAGCTCCCAAGTCCAATGATGCCAGGAAAACTGTCTCTGAAGAGGATTGATAAAGGCTGGAGTCACGTGTCTTGTAAAGTCACTGCCCAGAAGGAAAAGGCAAGCTATTTCTGTAGAAAGATTTGCCAAGAGCCATCATTGGCATAGAAAGACCATGATCACTCACTTCATAATGGCATATAATGGACAAATGGTTTGTAAGATAATATTTATGAATATCACTTCCTTATATCAAGTACCTTATTTAAAAGAACTTTTCTAGATGGCTTCCCCAACTCTTGAGTAGAGTCATGAGCTGTGAACAGAAGGAGTAGGCAGCTTAAGATCAAGCTTCAAACCCATTAAAGTAGCCAATGCATACAAGTTACAGCGTCAGTTATATACGTACCATGAGGTATATCAAGGTATGAATACACAGGAGAACAGACCTCGGTAAGTAACGTGACTTCATGCTTGTCCTTCTGTACTTCATGGCAAGGCAGACCTGATGGTGGCTATTTGGTATGGATAACCAAGGAGCAGCTCTCTGGATCTTCTACATATTTTTGTCATTTTGTTGACAAAATTTACTAGGACGCTGCCAGGACTGGCGGACCTGCGCTATCAACAATATGATTCCCTCATACGTAGAAGATTGAGGGGAGATTTGACAGAGGTATACAAAATTAGGAAGGATATAGAAAGGGCAAATGCAAGAAGACTTTTTCCACTGAGGTTGAGTGAGAGTACAGCTAGAGGTCATGGGTCAAGGGTGAAAGGTGAAATGTTTAAGCAGAACCGGAGGGTGGTGAGAGTGTGGAACCAGCACAAGTGGTGGATGCAGTTTTGATTTCAGTGTCTAAGAGAAGTTTGGATAGGTACAAGGATGGTAGAGATATGGAGGGCTATGGTCCCGGTGCAGGTCGATGGGAGTAGGCATTTTAAATGGTTTGGCATGCACTAGATGTGCTATCGTGTTCTATGGCTCCATGGCTCCCTAAGTAAACCAGATTATGCAGGTTGGTAATTGCTGTCACAACACTTAGTTAGATATTTGCACTTTTGTTGCTGCCTGTCAAGTATTTTTTTTCACTGCTTGGATCTGTTGCTTATTTCCTACATAGGGAGCCAGAGGCATTTTGAAATTAAATAGCTCCACCGCTGCAGAATAGTTCTTTTCCTTAAGAAAGCAATTTAGATTTATCTGAAGAAAAATAGATGCATTGGGCACAGCCACAACTCAGTATTCAGGCTCAAATAAACTAGTTTTTAGAGTTGGAGAGCTACACAGCATGGATAACAGTCCCTTTGGCCCAACTCAACCAGGCTGGCCAAGCTGCCTCATACCGCTTATCTGCATTTGGTCCACATCCCTTTAAACCAGGGGTCTACAGACACCTCAGTTAATGGCAGGGGTCCATGGCACAAAAAGTTTTGAACCTCTGCAACTTTCCTCTCCATATATTTGTCCAAGTGTATTTTAAATGACTCAATCATATCTACCTCTATCACTTCTTCATTCCTCATATAAACTGCCCTCTTTGTGAAAAATTTGCCCCTTTGTACCTTTTTATATATTGCCTCTCTCTTGATACAACCTATGCCCTCTAGTTTTGGACTCCACTACTCTGGAGAAAGAACTGCGTCTTTTTACCCTTACAGCTCCTCAACTCTATCCACAACAGTTCAACATCTTCCAACCATATGTCACCTCTTTCTAATGATTTAATTTCATTTTTAACCGACAGAGCCATGCCCCCCACCCCCTGCCTTCCTGCCTGTCCTTTTTGATACACTGTATATCCTTGGACATTAAGCTCCCAGCTATAATCTTCTCTCAGCCATGATTCACTGATGCCTACAACATCATACCTACCAATCTGCAGCTATGCTGCAAGTTCATCGACCTTATTCTGTATACTGCGCACATTCAAATATAACACCTATATTACTGCATTCACCTTGCCTATCCCCTTCATGATTTTATAAAGCTCTTTAAGGTCACCCCACAGCCTCGTATGCTTCAGGGATAAAAGCCCCAGCCTATTCAATCTCAGTCAAACCCTCTGGTCTCCATAATAACTTCGTACATCTTTTTGCTCTTTGAGCAGTCTAATGACATCTTTTCATTTCAGCAAAACTAAAAGTGTATGCAGTGCTCCCAAAGTAGCCTGACTAATATTTTGTACAGCTATAACATGACATCCCAACTCCTGTACTCAATATTCCCACCAAATAAGCAAGCATGTCAAATACCTTCTTCGCCACCCTGTCACTTGTGTCACCACCTTCGAGGAAGCACGTACCTGCACCCTGGGTCTTCCTGTTCTACAACACGACCCATTGGTGCAAGTTCTGCCCTGGTTTGGACCATAAAGCATAGGAACAGAATTAAGCCATTTGGCTCATGAAGTCTGTATCATCACACGATCATATTAATTTATTTTCCCTCTCAACCCCATTCTCCTGCCTTTTCCCCATAACCTTTGACCTTATTACTAATCAAGAACCTATTAACTTCTGCTTAATATGCCTAGTAACTTGATTCCTATAGCCGCCTGGGGCAATCCACAAATTCACCACCCTCTAGCTAAAGAAAATCCTCATCTCTATTCTATAGGGGCATCTTTCCATTCAGAGGCTGTAGCCCCTAGTGCTTAAATCTGAGACTGCAATCCCTCATTCTAGACACCCCAGCCAGGGGAAACATTTTCCCCACATGCAGTCTGCCTATTCCCGGCAGAATTTTCTAAGCTCTATCAACAACAAAATAATCAACGTACATTCTAAGAGGGCAATCTGCAATCCGAATCAGTGTGGGGAATCTTCACGGCATTCCTTTTATGGCAAATGTCTGCTTTCTTCAGTGACGAGAACAAGACTTTGCCCAATACTTTAAATATGGTCTCATGAAGTTTCTGGTTAAGTGTCCTCTGCCACGAAAGCTACATACAATTGTCCTCTTAACTAGTTGCTTCACTAGCTTTATTTGTTCCCTGTGCACCACATCAACAATATTTAAATGATCAGCAGCCTTTCATTTTTTCTTGCCAAGATTAGTAACTTCATACTCATCCATGTTATACTGTAATGGCCAATTTTTGTCCCTTGTTCGTCTAGGTCACCTTGAAACTTCCTCGCAGCTCCTCAGAATTCAATGTGTCGCCTATATTAGTATCACTGGTAAAATGTTCATTTCTCTCATTGTACACGAAGCTAAAGCACCAATCACTAATACTCATAAACCCATTTGTTTCTCCAGCATTTTGTGTTTTTATTTCAACTGTATCCATTCTGTAAACTAATTTGTAATTCATGCCAACATTGTCAGCCCAGTGATGTGCAGTTAAATTTTGCAAACGAGCTTTTTTTTGTGGGTCGGTACCCAATCATCATCATTAATATGTGATATTTCATATGACGTGGGCGAACGTGGTCTTATCTATGACCATGATTGTTCTTGGCAAATTTTTCTACTGAAATAGCTTGCCAATGCCTTCTTCTGGGCCGTGTCCTTACATGACAGGATCAATACTTTTCAGAGATAGCCTGGCGTCAGTGGTCACATAACTAGGACTTGTGATGTGCACCAGCTGCTCATACAACCATCCACCACCTGCTCCCTTGGCTTCATATGGCCCTAATTGGTGGGTCAAGCAAATGTGACCTGCAAGCAGGTGGAGGGAAGAAGCCCCTTACACCTCCTTTAGTAGAGATCCCTCCACCCTCCATCCCTCCACCCATCTTAATCTGAAGTTTTCTGCAAATCCAGGAAAGGGATTGCTCAGAGAAGTTATCAGAGGTTGTTATCAAGTCTCCATACTTCTATGCAGATGTCATGTTTTGATTGCATAAAGCACCAAGGTGCTAGAATGGCCATATTGGCATGTGCTTTTATTTTCCCTCAATATTGCATTGCATGTCAGATTGCCTATTCTATATTCCCAAAGATGTGATTGTGAGACATTTAATCGTGTGTTAGTTTGTTCAGATATTTGACCGTGTCCTATTAGTGCTCAGTTTAAAGCAGTTTTTACGCTGGCCTTGTACTAAAATTCTTTTCTGTTATTATCTTTACAAATAATAAAAAGTAACTGATGTGTTTGCCCTGATGTCAGCAGCAGCTACTCTCTAAAAAAGATCATTTCATTCTAAGTAAAAGGCACATTCAGCTCCAGGTATTTTCTTTCTACAAAAAAAAACCACTATTCATCTTTAGCAAGGAAAGTTTGCCTGCCCTTGATATTCCCAGCCCGTGTGGCAAAAGGAATATGTTCTGTCTAAGCATAAGTTTGTGATGAATGTTTACAATGTATCTGCCAAAGATTAATAGCTTTATAACAATGTTTCGGGGCTTTAATATAGATTTAAGGAGGCTTACAGCTTGATAAAGTATATCCAAATTGTGAGTTTTCTAAAGTAATTTGAAAGGTATATGAAGAGTTTGAACACGTTTCCATGCCACTGGGTGGCCATAATTTTGAAGCACCATTGCCCCAAATGTCATCCATCAGTGCCTCAGTATCCTCCTGCCTCATTACTGCAAACACCTTTCAGCCCACCCTGTGCAGCTGCTAAAGGGGCAAGATTAAAATAATTCACAGCCTCGGTGACTTTACACCAAGTAATTAATTGGTGATTATTTGGCATAATTACAAGACTGAAGGGAGAGAATTATTATATTAAGCTTATTTTACTGTATGGTAGTCAATGATTCTTCTGAGTCAAGAAAAGATCATTAGAATGCTTTCACAGTTCTCCAGTATAATGGAACAATAAAACTAGAACAGAGATCTCAGTTCCCCTTTCCTTACCATGCAGCCAGTTTTCAGCTGGTTTTTGACTGAGTTCTTCTAAATATAGTGGGAGTATATCCCTTCAGAAACTAACCACCAAATCTTTCAACAATATCTTGAGTAAATGGTGGGAGCACTAAGGAGTTAATTTAGCCTAGAATGCTCCAGTTGTTTTGTGACCTGCTTCCTTTTTACTACCTCATTTACTTGTGCTAATTTTCATTATCTAGAGATGGCATGCAGTGAGAACCAGGCGTATGGCAGGAAACATTGATCAGATGCAGTAATTTGTTCTAAATGCCATCGTATGTCTTGCATGTTGTTGAAGCCAAATTCATGCAATTGAACATTGAGTGAGTAAGATGAAAAGAAATGCCGGTAGATGCAATGAATTAATCATATTCCCCAAATTTCTGCATAGACCTTATAACAGTGAAAGGCTATTGTAAAGTACTCTGGGAGTTCTAGTTTCTAAAACTACTGTGTAAAAGCAAATTCATCATTCTACCTTTGAGATAAGGATCACAATATCAATGGCTTTCAGGAGAACAAGTATCTTTTAAAGAATAAACACGAGAAAATCAGCAGTCATTAGAAATCCAAAGCAACACAAGCAGCATCTATGGAAAAGAGTGAACAGTCTTCTTAAGCATGTCTGGCTACTGAATCCACTGAGAAACACCTGCCGACAGATGTGGATTTTCGCCTGGATATATTTAATCAATTCAGTCATTGCTCTGGCCTCTTTTACGGTTCAGACATGACTGCTGGTAAAAAGGAAAAGTCTGTAGAATTTGTAGTATATCTGTAGCATACTAAGGGCATGTACAGATATAAAAAGAGCAAAAGAATAGCGAGGGACAAGATAGGTCCTCTGGAAGATCAGAGTGAAAATCTATGCAGGTTGCTGAATGAGATAAGGGAGAAATTAAATGGATTTTTTGCATTTGTATTTACTTGGGAGATGGACACAGAGATGTGAAGCAATCCCCAGGGCCTGACGAAGTGTCCCTCAGACTCTGTGGGAGGCTAATGCAGAAAGGGCAGGGGCCACTAGCATAAGTATTTAAAACAACTTTAGCCACGGGTGAGGTGCTGGAGGATCAGAGGGTAGCTAAAGTTGTTCCGTTGCTTAAGGAGAGTTCTAAAAAATAAGCCAGGAAATTATAGGCTTGTGAGGCAGACATCAGCGGTGGGAACATTCTTGGAAGATTTTCTAAGGGACTGGATATGTAAGTGTTTGGATAGACAAAAACTGATTAAGGATAGTCAACATGGCTTTGTGCATGCTAAACTCTGTCTAATCAATCTTAGAGAGTTTTTCAAGGAAGTTATCAGGAAGGTTAATGAAGGAGGGGCTGTGAATACTGTCTAATGGATATTAACAAAGGCATTTGCCAAGGTCCTATATGGGAGATTGGTCAAGAAGGTTCATTTGCTTGGCATTTAAGATGAGGTAGTAAATTAGATTAGACATAAGCTTTGCAGGAGGAAACAGAGAGTGATAGTAGATGGTTGCCTCTCTGAATTGTGACCTGTAACCAGTGGTGTGTCACTGGGATTGGTACTGGGTCCATTGTTATTTATCATCTACATCAATGATCTGGATGACAATGTGACAAACTGGATCAGCAAATTTGCGGATGATGCCAAAATTTGGGGTGTAGTGGACAGCAAGGAAGACTATCAAAGCTTGCAGCAGGATCTGGACCAGCTGGATAAATGGGCAGAAAAATGGCAGATGGAATTTAATGCAGACATATGTGAGGTGTTGGACTTTGGGAGGACCAGCTAAGGTAGGTCTTACACAGTTAGTGGTAGGGCACCAAGGAGTGTGGTAGAACAGATGGATCTGAGAATATAGATCTGTAATTCCTTGGAAGTAGCATTACAGGTAGATAGGTCAGAAAAAATAGCTTTTGTCCATTGGCCTTCATAAGTCAATGCATTGAGAACAGAAGTTGGAATGTTGAAATTGCATAAGGCCTGATTTAATGTACTGTTCCAGTTTTGATCACCTTCCTAGAGGAAAGAAGTAAATAAGATTAAAAGAGTGCAGAGAAATTGTACAAAGATGTTGCCTAAACTTGAGGATGTGAGTTGTAAGGAAAGATTAAATAGGTTAGGACCTTACTCTCTAGAACATAGAAGGTGGAGGGGAGAGCTAAGAGGAATAGAAAATTATGTGGGGTTCAAATAGGGTAAAAATGGTTGTTGTGATGTGTTTACTGTGGTAGTGTAGTGGATAGTGCTTGTCACTCTCACTTTCAGCTTCCAACGCCGGTTAGCAGTCCCACAAAAAGGAGAGCTGAATGTATAAGTACATAGCCTCTCCAACAGCAAGACTCGTGCAGTGCCTCCTCATGAGCGACAATGTGGAAACTGGACTCTTTTCGGACTCGGGCTGAACTACTGAGGAAGGTGGGGGTTTGGCTCCTGCACACTTAGCACACAGGCCCACCAGTGTGTGGACATGCCCAGGTGCTCATGAACCAGATCCCCGGCTATGGGTAAATTGTCCCACTGCCTTGTGGGCAGCCTCGGGAGAGATGGAGGCTATGGGAGTGAACCCAGAAAGCAAATTCAGAGTGGAGCCCCTAAGGGGGCTGGACATCATTGAACATCCTTCTGGCACTCCTGCAGCCAAGCTGGTGCCAAACGTATTGCTTTGCTTTCCTTTGGACTACACTGGTGAGGCTGAGAGGGGGATCTTGACAACTGGGCCTCTCAGGGTCTCCATACCTTCCACCCAGGCTTGTGATGATGAGGATCGTCACCCATTGTGTTTCGAGACAGACAGATGCCAACCATAGATAGGGTAGATGCAAGCAGACTTTTTCCACTGAGGTTGGGTCAGACTACAACTAGAGGTCATGGGTTAAAGGTGGAAGGTGAAATGTTTAAGGGAAGCATGAGGAGGATCTTCTTCACTCAGGGCGTGAGTGGGGAACGAGCTGCCAGCGCAAGTGTTGGATGCATGGCCAATTTCAACATTTAAGAGAAAGTTGGATAGGTACATGGATGGGAGGAGTATGGAGGACTATGGTCCAAGTGCAGGTCGACGGGATGAGGCAGATTAATGGTTCAGCATGGACTAGATGGGCTGAAGGGCCTGTTTCCTGTAGTGTTCTATGAGCCTATGTACAAAAGGCCAGTGATTATATAGAGTGCTTTAAAAGCTACCTCATGGAGGATGTGGTAATGGCCACTGTAGGTTTATGCCATTCACAACAGATCCAAGAGAAACATGTCATAGCCTTGGTCCTGATACCTTATGCAGTGGTGTATCTAAGGTATGGCAGGTATGGCACGTGCCCTGGGCGCCACTTGAAGGGGGTAGGGGGGGTGCCTCTGAACAGTTTCTATTAAAGTCAGACAAGCCATCCTCGGATAGTGAAAATAGAATTTTCTTCAGACATATGATCTGTCTTTATTATCATGAGTGAGAAGCATAGGATGACTTTACTTCAGAGCATTGTGTAAGAAGACCATGTTGACAGTAATGACCTAAAGAAGTGTGAAAATTTGGGCGAATTGTACAGCTCTGATGTTGATGGACAGCAGAAATATGAAGAAATTTTGGATTGCAGAATGTTGCTATCAAGACAGGTCACCGTGAAAATGTCAAGACCTGAAGAGCTTCTTGAGAGCATCTTCACCAGTCTTCACATTGCTATTCAGATAATGCTAACCGTCACAGTTTCCATCACCAGCTGTGAGAGATCATTCAGCAAGTTAAAACTAATACTTTAGTATCTGAGAGCCTCCATGGGTCAAGGCAGACTCTGTGATCTTGCTCTGCTGAGTGTAGAAAGAGAAGAAACTGAAAAAACTGACTTTGATCACATCACAGACCAATTTGCATCAGTGAAAGCAAGGAAGTTGCAGTTACAATTTTCATGTAGTGCCATAATTTGTTAATTAAAAGATTAATGTGCTTGACTTGTATTTTTGAGCTAATATTATGGTAAAGTTATCTAAAAGATGGGTGTCAGATGTTTGGACAGGGGCACAATTTCAGTGCTTGCCATAGGCGCTAGTTTCCGCAGATACGCCCCTGACCTTAAGCATCTCTCTCATTTGGAGCCTTATGGATACAAAGAGAGACTCTTTTAAATCAGAGATTCCAACCTTCTACACCACCAGCTTCCGAAACACACTTACTGTTTTCACTCAGATGTGAACTTAATCATCTAAAAGCTTTATTACCCATGCATATCCCACAGAAGTACACAATGAAGTTAGATGTGAAATGCTAAAGTACTCTGATTGTACTGGATGGTTTTATTCAGAGTATAGTGGGATAAAATGTAAATGCAAACAAAATCTGAACATCCTGAGCAGCAGCTTTGCTAAATCGAGTGAGCTGAGCCCATTGTGAATTGCAGAACACGACTACATTCCGAGCATCTGCTCAGTGACTGTAGTTAAGCTCATTGAAACAAAAATTGGGGAACACAGTTAGGCATGCTGTGCTAAATTTCTTATATCCCAGAACTTGATTGTCTTGCTGAACTGTGCTGGGGCACGATTGCGTTGGCAACCTGTGGGGAAAGAGAACTTGTTTGCACAAGAGGTGAAATGTCATTCCTGCTACCAAGAAGAAGTAAAATTGGGGGCAAACACAACCACTTCATACTTATGGAGAGGTTTCACCGCTGAACCGTGTCGCGAGCTGTGTCAGGGACAAAGGAGGGAATGAAGGCACTTTGCAGTAGATTCGGGGCCCGCGGGCATGTCTTTAGATGGGCGTTGCTTATGTTCTCTCGAGTGTTGTGATATGAACAAAGTCACCAAAGAGACACGGACACTAGTGAGGCTGTAGAAATTTATTCAGCCATCATGATTGAGATACTCTTGGAAGAAGAGACCCAGTCAACCCCATATTCCATGACACTTTTATATGCTAAGGATCACAGGTAACAACAGGGCAATTCTATACTTACAACCTATCTACTATGCTTCCTTTGAATTACATACAGTTTTAAACACCTCCTTCTTTGCACCCACACTCCAGACACCCAAAATGAAAGCTAATTCCCACTGACTCTCAGCAACATTCATGCATGTGCAGGAGTCTGAGGTCTAACTGTTCTGAGCTGCATTTAAATCCAATCTGCAATCCACATTCAAAACTAAGATCGGTTGCTGGTGAAATTAATATTTGCTGTACACCCAGCAGAATATGCCCTGACATCGAGTACCGAATAAATTGATTAGTTTTTTAAGGTTATTTTGCATCCTCTGATTTCTCTCACTGCCAGATTCTGAATTGAGCGTAACATTCAGTTACATCGTCTGACTGTTACTGGGCCCCCCCCCCCCTTTCCTATGCACCTCCACCCTCCACCAACTCTCATCTCACAACAGCGGGAGCCAAAGCTACCGCCAGTTGACTGCCTTGATTCTCCTTGGCGTTTTCTCCCGCAGCCTCTTGGATTACCAGAAGACTAACCAAGTGGCAGATTTTCAATATGCACTTCACAAATATGTTTCAGAACCTTCACCTGCAAATAAGATTATAAAAGCAATCATTGTAAAATCCTTCAGAAACTTTCACAACACTGCAATTAGATTACCAATTTCTGCAGCATCAAAATCAATATTATATGATTAGTAGCTCTTAAGGATTACATAGAAACCTAGATAATTGCATCATGAAGTCATGAATTCTGGTGATACTTGAATGCCTATTAATGAAACGTTAGCACCACTTTGTATGTGTGTCCCTTCATATTTGGATGGACGTGATTCAGCAAGCAGAAGAATTTGCACAGTTTGCATTATTACACAGAAAATCTTTATCAAGGACAGATATTTCAAACTTGGAATAATTTCTCACTTTAAAATATCACACCCTCTTCCTTTAGTTTTTTTTATTTCTAGCTAAGGTTTCTTTTTTTGCAGATATGTAGCAATTATACAGAGTTGATGGCATTTGTTAGCAAGTTTCACAAGAGGTACTGGGTACAATAAAATTGAATATTCAGCTAGATATCAGAAGACATCTTTGTTTTCAGCATTGATGAGACCCTGTACATTCTGCTGATTAAACAAAGCAAGACGTGATGTTAAACTCTTGGGAAATATTCCAGTTCCTTCATGATAGCATTCTCTCCTTAAAATCACAGCACAAAGGTGTTGGGGGATCCATCATCAGGGAGGCCCCACCGCCCATGACATGCTCTGTTCTCGTCACTGTCTTCAGGGTGAACGTACAGGAGCCTCAGGACTCACACCACCAGGTTCAGGAACAGTTACTGCCCCTCAACCATTCAGCTCTTAAACCAATGTGACTAACTTCCCTCAACTTCGCTTGCCCGTCATTGAAATGTTCCCACAAACTATGGACTCAGTTTCAAGTATTTATTATCTCATACTGCTGGTATTTATTGCTTGTGTTATTATTATTATTTCTTGCTTTTTGTACTTGCACAGTTTGTTGTCTTTTGCACACTGGTTGAACACCCAAGTTGGTGCTGCCTTTCATTGATTCTGTTACGGTTATAATTCTATTATGGATTTATCGAGTATGCCAAGAAAATGAATCTCAGGGTTGAATATGGTGACATAGGTGTACTTTGATAATAAATTTATTTTGAACTTTGAACATTATATATTCCACTCCTGTTATCTTAAGAATCTCAGCTAAAAGTACTACTAATAAAATCAAGCTGACACAAACCGAGAGAAGGTAAATGTATCAACATAAGGGTGCAGCTTAAACTTTCATCTTACGTTCTTCTGGCCCAGCAACATCCCTGAACCATCAGCCTGGGGTCACACGCTCAGTTGTCCGGAGTGGGGTTTGAATGCTTCTCTCAGGGAAAGGATCCAGCAATGAAGTCAGTGCGGACACACAGAGTGATACCTCACTGGACTGAAGGACAAGCCCTGTTGCAAGTCAGGGACTGCATGTTGGGCAATGAATCTTCCCTAGTGTCTAAAATGAAGATGATCCCAAGCCGGAACACTGCAAAACGTAGCAAATGGCAGCACATCAGCAGTTCCACCGTTGGTGAGGCTGCCTCCCAGGGTTCCAGGGTCTAAAAGCTGATGTAGCATCATAACCTCAGTTCTAGTTTAAACATGAGAAAGTCTACAGATGCAGCAAATCCAGAGCAACACTCACAAAATGCTGGAGGAACTCAGCAGGTCAAGCAGCATCTACAGAAATGAGTGAACAGTCAACGTTTTGGGCCGAGACCCTTCTTCAGGACTGGGAGGGAAGGGGGAAGACGCCAGAATGAAAAGGTGGTGGGAGGGTGAAGGAGGCTAGCTGGAAAGTGATGTGAAGCCAGGTGAGTGGGGAAGGTCAAGGGCTGGAGAAGAAGGAATCTGATAGGAAAAGAGAGTGTACTATGGGAGAAAGGGAAGGAGAAGGAGACCCAGGGGGAAGTGATATGCAGGTGAGAAGAGGTAAAAGATGAGAGTGGGGAATAGAGGAAGGGAGGTTTTTTTTTAATTGAAAGGAGAAAATTATATTTACTACCTTTTAACGTAAACACCCTCCAAGAGGACTACAGCCTTGTCATTAGGTTTAGAGGCTTGCATGCCTCAATGACCTAGAGAGCTATGCTGGCTGGAGTCAAAGCTTTATGTTTTGGCTCTTTGTAGGGCCACCCATGTCAAACAGGTCAAAGGGTAAAGGCCAGACTAAGAGTGGTCCACCAGTCTTCCAGGCTTGGAGTTTTAGCTCAGGGCTAGCAACCCTGACTGGTAATTCCTGAGTCTTCACCCAGAACATGCATGTGGTGAAAATTGAGAAGCTACTGACACAATGAAGGAAGCCGTGAACACCGCCAGAGATGGAGGAGCTTAATTGCTGCCCTAAACAACAGTGGTGTAATGGGCAAGAAGCAAGTGATGTAAACATAGCATTATATGTGTTATGTTTCTTGTCTGAATGCGTTTTAGTTCTCGTCTGAAATACTTCATGTGTCACCTTGACAAAATTGTCACCTTTCAGCCTAGTGTTTCATCTTTCCCTCCAAAGACAGCATTTGATTCCTCTCACCTCACGGGATGTGTCTCAATCTGTTCAACAGTTCATTGCTACTGACAAACAAGTACTCACCAAAGGCAATTCTTTGTAGAGTAGACAAGCCGTTCAAGCATTAACTAAACTCTTTTAAAAAAACTCAGCGAGAAACCCAACAGGGGGAAATGACTCCTTGCATCTGCAGAACTGCCGGCAGATGACTGACAGCCATTTGCTAGTGAGGAGAAGAAAACACTGAACATGGAGTGGAGAGGAACTAGCTCACCATTTAGAAAAGTTGTATCACAGATCCTTTAACTCGGGGGTTCCCAACATGGTGTCCATGGACCCCTTGCTTAATGGTATTGGTCCATGGCATAGAAAAGGTTTGGAAGCCCTGCCTTTAATGGTGATTTCTTTATGGTTTTAACCAATACGCTTGATGAAGGTACTTGTAGCAACACCATAGTTGTTTGTGTCTACTGTGTCCGGTGCTCCTGATGTGACCCCTCTACATTGGTGAGACACATAGTAAATTGAGGAATAGCCTCATCGAGCACCTCTGCACCATCCGCCACAAGCAGGACTTCCCACTGGCTAAATATTTCAATTCCCATTTCCTTTCCCATTCCGGTATGTCAATCCATTGCCTCCTCTTATGCCAAGATAAGGCGCACCCTCATTCTGTCTGGGTGCCCTCCAACCTGTTGGCATGAATATCAATTTCTCCTTCTGGTGAACAATTATTCCCCACCCTTCCTCGATTCCCCACTCTGACCTTTCACTCCTTCTCACCTGCCAATTGCTTCCCCTGGAGTCACCCCTTTCTCCTATGGTCCACTCTCCTCTCCTCTCAGATTCTTTGTTTTCTTGCCCTTGACCTTTCCTACCCACCTGTCTTTACCTATCACCTTTCAGCCGGCCTCTTTCCGCTCCCTCCCCCGCCTCACCTTTTCATTCTGGCATCATCCCCCTTCCTTCTCAGTCCTGATGAAGGGTCTCAGCCTGAAACGTTGACTACTTACTTCCTTCCATAGATGCTGCCTGACCTGCTGAGTTCCTCCAGTGTTTTGTGAGTACTGTTTGTGAAAAGCATTCTGCATAATAATTGCCCATAAATGACATTAACCCAGTTATTCAACAATAGAATGTCATTCACACCCCACGGCTTTCCAGTTGTAAAGAGGAAAGATAAACGCCTCCCACCACCCCATCTTGTATAAGTAAGGATAATTTTGCTCATTCCAAAACGTCTTCCATTTTGCCTTTCATACGGAACTCATCAGAACAAATTGGAACGGAATGAAGTTTGACAGAAAATTCTTGACATTTAAGAAAAACTTGGACAGGTATATGGATGAGAAGGGTTTGGAGGGATATGGCCCAGGTGCGGGTCAGTGGGACTAGGCAGAAAAATGCTTCGGCACAGCCAAGAAGGGCCAAAAGGCCTGTTCCTGTGCTGTGATGTTCTATGGTTCTATGGTTCTAGAATTTAGGAGATGATGGATGAGAAGATGATGGGAAAATCTTCGGGGGAGTCAAATGTAGCCAAAGTGTGGACAAGCACATCAGTAGCTGTGGAGCTGAAGATCTGATGTTATTTTTACTTATTTATTGAGATACTACGCGGATTTGGCCTTTCTGGCCCTTCGAGCCACACTGCCCAGCAATCCCCAGATTTAACCCTAGCCTAATCACAGGTCAAGTTACAATGACCAACTAACCTGACAACATCTTTCGACTGTGGGGGGAATCCGGAGCACTCACAGGAACCCCACAGGGTCAGAGGGGGAACGGACAAACTCCTTGCAGGCAGCGATGAGGTTTGAACCTGGGTCGCTGGTACTGTAAAGCGTTCTGCTCACCACTACGCTACCATGATGCCATAATGCAAGGTGAAAATGACTGAACAATTACAATCTTATATGACCCTGGCATGTGGTTTTGTTCCCCTTACTTAAGGGCAGATGCACTTGCCATGGAGTAAGTGCAGTGAACAGCCATCATCCTAATTTCAGGTATGTCGCAGTTGCCATGTGATGAGAGATTCGAAAGACTTGGAGATCTCAACAGAGCATACAAAATCCTTAAAGGGTTGATGGATTGGATGCTTAGAGAATGAGAAGTGTAGGACTGGGTCACAGTTTCACAACAAGGGTAGGAACTGAGGTGTAGAGAATTTTCCACATTCAATGTGTGTTGAACTTGTGGATCTCCATCCAGAAGGGCTGAGGAGGGTCACTCATTGTGGTCATCAAATCAGAGAATGACAAATTTCTCCCGCTAAGGCAATAGTGCAGAGAAAGATGGTGATCATAACAAGTAGAGGATTATGCTTGAAAAGTCGGATGCCCCATTCCAATTTCTATTCCTTTCACTCCTATGATTTCTGTCACTTTGTGGGAGGGATGTGATGATAAGCTCTTCATATGCAGCAAGTGTTAAGGATGCAGAGCCAGCTTCCTATCTGGGAAGTGGGAGCAAAGTCCATAAATGGTCTGAAAAGGATCTTGTACAGGGAGAATGCTCTGTTCACAGAGAAACGAATGGAAGTGATTGGATGGCTCTCAGAGGGCTAGTATGAGACTAAATTGGCTGAATAGGCTCCCTCAGTTCTACTATGATCCTTAGTACATGGTGACAAGAGCAAATTAGAAACTGGGCATCCTGTGGAGAGTGACTCGGCTCAACCCCACCTTCCTACCGAGCCCTTCTCATCATCACCAGGTTATAAAACGGGTATGTTGGATTAGGATATAGATTAGTGATTTTGCTTATGGTTTAACATTCCTATACTTGCTTGTCATTTTTATATCATCTCTTGTATGGGTCTAATTGTTCAGTGAACTTCCTGTAAATGCAGTATTGCACCACCATTCCATCCACCAAAAGCAGAACTTCCTAGTGACCAAACATTTTAATTCCAATTCCCATTCCTTTTCCAACATGTCGGTCTGTGTTCTCCTCTTGTGCCAAGATGAGGCCACCATCAGAGTGGAGGAGCTACATCTACCCGTCTGGGTAGCCTCCAACCTGATGGCATGAATGTCGATTTCTCCTTCAAGTATAGAATATTCACTCCCCTCCCCTCTTCATCTATTCCACACTCAATCTCTTTACCTGTTCTTATCCGCTTATTACCTCATGTTGGTCCCCTCCTCCTTCCCTTTCTCCTGTGGCCCACTCTCCTCTCCAATCAGATTCCTTCTTCTCCTCTCCTTTACCTTTCCCACCCCCCTGGCTTCACCTATCACCATCTAGCTAGTCCTCCTCCCCATCCGCCTTCTTTTTATCCCGTTGTCTTCCCTTTTCCCTTCCTCTCCTGAAGAAGGGTCTCAGCCCAAATGTAGACTGTTTGTTAATTTCTGTTGGTGCTGCCTGGCATATTGAGTTCCCCAGCATTTTGTGTGTGTTGATTTGGGTTTCCAGCATCTGCAGACATTCCTGTGATTATTATAGTGTAGTACAGCAGATTTTGTATTATTTTAGAAGATTCTCTACAGCCTATGTCACCCCACTGAACCTGACTCTATCTGAGATTACTTTTTTATCAATGGGTTGTGATTTATCTCTCTAGTCTGAGCTAGGTTTTTTTGTTCTTTGTCTCTGTTTTCTGTTTGTTCTTGTAACACAATAAAAAGGTCATAGTCACTGAGTTTTGTTTAATTCCTGATGTCTGAAGAACTAATGATAATCACCAGATTCTATGTGATGTAATATTCTCTGCCAATTCCAGCAACAGTCAAAAAGATCAACTCCGTGCAGACAAGGTGGCCAGCTTGTCTGGCATTCCTTTTAGTGCCTTAAACCTTCACTCCATCTACCACTTGCATTCTGCAGTGACGATGTGTCATCATCATTGTCGTGTGGGCGATCGTGGTCTATCCACGACCATGATTGTCTTTGGCAAATTTTTCTACAGAAGTGGTTTGTTTGCCATTCCCTTCTTCCGGGCAGTGTCTTTACAAGACGGGTGACCCCAGCCATTATCCATACTCTTCAGAGGTTGTCTGGATGGCATCAGTGGTCGCGACACCGGGATTTGCGATATGCGCCGGCTGCTCACTGACCCATCCACCACCTGCTCCCATGGTTTCACGTGACCCTGATTGGAGCGGTGGGGGGGGGGGGGGGCTAAGCAGGTTCTACATTGTTCCCAAGGGTGACCTGCAGGCCAGCGGAGGGAAGGAGCACCTTACGCCTCCTTTGGTAGAGACGCATCTCTACCCCACCACCTAAGTGTGTATCATCTGTAAATCGCTAAAGCTGGTTTGACAGCATCACCAACATCTTCCAGGCAATCACATGCAGAAACCATCACCCACTAGGTTCCGTTCCAGTCCCACATCAACCTGATCTGGGATGATTCTAACATTCCTCATAGCATCACTGCCAATCAGCAGAAGGATTGAAAATGCATTTGTTTCAGAAGGCACCTTAGCACCACTATCTTAAGGACTATTTTTAATGGACATTAAAAAATGGGAAATTCCCCATAGTGAGCATACGGCATGAAAGAATTAAAAATCATTGCTGTATGCAAATAAGCTGCAGAATTATCCTCCTAAACAACAAATGGTTATAGTTCAAAAGCATTCCTAAGGCTACGAAGTATTTTGAGACATCCTAAAGATGTGGGAGTCTTTAAAAAGCCTTCTCAAGTGTCAGATTTAATGATTTTAACATCTTTGATGCTTGATTAAAAGCCACAATGATATTGCGGCCAGTTTTAAATGACTTCTTTTTCTCAGTCCCTTATCAGATTTTCCTTGGAGCAAGTCATTTGATTAAACTAATTGGATCCTGTCCATGGCCCATAAACACAGAGACTGTTCCTGGTTAAAGTTCACTGCATTTACTGGCAGCTTGGAGCAAACTGATGGAATGGTCTGTCTGGTTATCAAAGAAAATGAGTGTAGTGGGGTAGCAATAAATTCACAAGGACATGATATAGTATTTAATAAGATTTAGTTGGAATATATTAGTGCAGAATATATCATGTAAATGAACAATAATACAGTATTGTGCAAAAATCTTAGGCACATATATTGTATATAGCTAGGGAGCTTAATACTTTTCCATGTAACTGTATTTGTTAATGAGTGAATCTGGAAATCTGGCAGGAGCAGAGGATGTTGGGAATGGTGAAGGTGGAGTACCACTGAAGGGTTGAGGGATAGGTGGCAGAGAAGGAGTGCCGGGGCGGGGAGGTGGCACATGTGCAGACATACCCAGCTCTGCGAAACAGGGCAAGGTCGTTTGGTTCCAAACGATTGGTTTATTGATCATTACAGAATGTCTCCCTGGTGCTTCCCGCTCCTTCCCTTCTCCCTTCCCCTTTTCCCAAACATGATTCTCCTCTCCCTGCCCCCTTCCCACTCTCAGTCCACAATAGAGACCCATATCAGAATCATCACATATGTGATGAAATTTGTTTTTTCAGCAGCAACAGTACAGTTCAACACCCTAGCTCTATATATATATGCGCCTTAGACTTTTGCACAATACTGTTCATCCAATTTTTCAGACGTGTTAATGATTAAATAGCACGGACATACAGTTCATAGCAAAGTGATACACAGGTCACTGTCCTCAAAGGAACCTGACTACAACTTTTCAGTGATCTCTGTCATGTGTTTGCCCTTTCTTGACAACAGTCTCTCTCGGCCACAATGAAGCTGAGCTGAAGTGATATGACCAAGCAGGATACGCCGGCAATCACTGAGGAAATATCATCGGCTGCAAACCAAAAAGTAAAAATCACAAACTTTTCGAAATCTCTTTTAACATTGAAAAAGTTACGATTAAAATATATACATGAAGTAAAGATAAAAGTCTCCATGTTATAAATAATTTATTTTAAACATACGTTTTAAAATCTAATATATTTTGAGATATCTGCTTGAGGGAATACAACTAACATGAAATTATTATTTGGGGATTATTGAAGTTCACGTCATTATAAATTAGCTTACACATTCTGTAGCAAAGTGCAATGCTTTTAGGGCTTTTCTACAGTGACTAAAGCTGGAAAGTACCTCAAGCTTTCTCCAAGACTAGTCAAGTTGAGTTTGTTCAGAAAAAACACAGAATATAAATTTTATATAAAAGTTACAAAACAAGGAAGTCTGCAAGTGCAGGTGCAAAATAGCCCATACAAGATGCTGGAGGAGCTCAACAGGTCAGGCAACGTCTATGGAAAACAGTAAATAGTCGACGTTTTGGGCTGAGAAGGAAGGGGGAAGATACCTGAAGCAAAAGTGAGAGGAAGGAAGGGAAAAGAGGCTGGCTGGAAGGTGATAGCTAAAGCCAGGTGGGTGAGAAAGGTCAATGGCAGGAGAAGAAAGAATCTTATAGGAGAGGAGAGTGGACAATAGGAGAAAGGGAAGGGGAGGGGGTAGAAATAGGCAGGTGAGAAGAAGTGAAGGTCAGAGTGGAGAATAGAGGAAGAGTGGGGGGGGGGGGGGGAAGGATTTTGTCACCAAAGGAGAAATCAGTGTTCATGCCATCTGGTTGGTGGGTACCTAGGTGGAATATAATATGTTACTCCTCCACCCTAGAGAGAGAAAAAGGAAGACCATAGTGGGAAAAAAAAAGAACAACAGAAGTCTAGGGTAGTGCAGGAGTCCATGGAGTTACAGGTCACTGATTACATTGTGGAGAAATGGCTGTGCTCCTTATGATGCAGCAGGGTATTGCTGAGGGCAACCTCTGCACATCTGTATTTCAAGTCAAGTCAACTTTTATTGTCATTTCGACCATAATTGCTGGTACAGTACATAGTAAAAATGAGACAACGTTTTTCAGGACCATGGTTTACATGACACAGTACAAAAAACTACACTGAACATACAGAGTAAATGGTAGGGCATTGAGGAATGCAGAGGAACAGAGAGATCTAGGAATAACTGTGCATAGTTCCCTGAAAGTGGAGTCTCATGTAGATTGGGTGGTGAAGAAGGCTTTTGGAACGCTGGCCTTTATAAATCAAAGCATTGAGTACAGAAGTTGGGATGTAATGCTAAAGTTGTACAAGGCATTGGTAAGGCCAAATTTGGAATATTGTGTGCAGTTCTGGTCACCGAATTATAGGAAAGATATCAATAAATTAGAGAGAGTGCAGAGACGATTTACTAGGATGTTACCTGGGTTTCAGCAATTAAGTTACAGAGAAAGGTTGAACAAGTTAGGTCTCTATTCATTGGAGCGTAGAAGGTTGAGGGGGGATTTGATCGAGGTATTTAAAATTTTGAGAGGGATAGATAGAGTTGACGTGAACAGGCTGTTTCCATTGAGAGTAGGGGAGATTCAAACTAGAGGACATGATTTGAGAGTTAGGGGGCAGAAGTTTAAGGGAAACACGAGGGGGTATTTCTTTACTCAAAGAGCTGTGTGGAATGAGCTTCCTGTAGAAGTAGTAGAGGCCAGTTCAGTTGTGTCATTTAAGGTAAAATTGGATAGGTATATGGACAGGAAAGGAGTGGAGGGTTATGGGCTGAGTGCGGGTAGGTGGGACTAGGTGAGATTAAGGGTTCGGCACGGACTAGGAGGGCCAAGATGGCCTGTTTCCATGCTGTGATTGTTATATGGTTATATGAACTACATAATTTAAAAAAAAACACAGTGAAAGCTATACTAGACTACAGACCTATACTGGACTGCATAAAGTGCACAAAAACAGTACCGGCATTACAATAAATAATAAACAGGACTGTAGGACAGTAGGGCAAGGTGTCAGTCCAGGCTTCGGGTATTGAGGAGTCTGATAGCTTGGGGGAAGAAACTGTTATATAGTCTGGTTGTAAGAGCCCGAATGCTTCGGAGCCTTTTCCCAGACAGCAGGAGGGAGAAAAGTTTGTATGAGGGGTGCATGGGGTCCTTCATAATGCTGTTTCCTTTGCAGATGCAGTGTGTAGTGTAAATGTCCATGATGGTGGGAAGAGAGACCCCGATGATCTTCTCAGCTGACCTCACTATCTGCTGCAGGGTCGTGCAATCCGAGATGGTACAATTTCCAAACCAGGCAGTGATGCAGTTGCTCAGGACATTCTCAATACAACCCCTGTAGAATGTGATGAGGATGTGGGGTGGGAGATGAACTTTCCTCAGCCTTCGCAGAAAGTAGAGACGCTGCTGGGCTTTCTTTGCTATGGAGCTGGTGTTGAGTACCAGGTGACATTCTCTGTCAGGTGAACACCAAGAAATTTGGTGCTCTTTACGATCTTTACCAAGGAGCCATCGATGTTCAGCAGGGAGTGGTCGCTCCGTGCCCTCCTGAAGTCAACAACCATCTCTTTTGTTTTGTTCACATTAAGAGACAGGTTGTTGGCTCTGCACCAGTCCGTTATCTGCTGCACATCCTCTCTGTAAGCTGACTCATCGTTCTTGTTGATGAGACCCACCACGGTGGTGTGATCGGCGAACTTGATGGTATGGTTCGAGCTGTGTGTTGCAGCACAGTCATGGGTCAGCAGAGTGAACCGCAGTGGACTGAGCACGCAACCCTGGGGAGCCCCCGTGCTCGGTGTGATGGTGTTGGAGATGCTGCTCCCGATCTGGACTGACTGAAATCTCCCAGTCAGGAAGTCTAGGATCCAGTTGCAGAAGGAGGTGTTCAGGCCCAGTAGGCTCAGCATTCCAATCAGATTCTGAGGGATGATTGTGTTGAATGCTGAACTAAAGTCTATGAACAGCATCCGAACATATTTAACCTTGAATGTGATTTCTTCTCCTCCAAAAGGACCACGACCTTGTTGTGGTTCGGAGGATTGCATGCCTCAATGACCTTATCGGCTGGAGTCAGGGCCTTGTTCTTGGTAGGGCCACCCAAGCCAAACAGGTCAAAGGGCAGAGGTCATATTAAGAGTGATCCACCATTCCTCCAGGCTCGGGGATTCAGCTCAGGGCTAACAACCCTGACTAGTAAAACAAGATTGTTACAGAAGCAGCAATGAAGAATCCTTTTACATCTGAGTGTGACAGGTTATTCTTGAGTGTCCACCTGGGACTTGCATGACTGACAGTAGTGAAAATGGAGAAGAAGCTGCTGACATGATGAAGGAAAGCCTGAACATAGCCAGAGATGGAGGACCTTCATTGCTGGTCCGAATCTCAGTGGTGTAGCAGGCAAGGATATATAGTGATTTCTCCTAAATCTGCTGTCAGTTTCATGGTGTAATGCAGTGAATCCTGTCAATTTCACTATCACTTCAACCTCAGAGTCTGGGATAATAATTGCGAAGGCAAGCCAGAAGTGTGTATTCACTCTGAATGACATCTATCAATTATCTGTGGAGTAGTTATCATTTCTCAAGAGAATCCAATGAGCACATAAATGCAATTTTGCACAGTGTGTCTTTACAACCATCATACAACAAGCTGAATCATTTCTGTCAAGAGGAAGTTCTTGCATCATGTATTGATCAAATGGCTGCACTGAAGCCTGTAACATATGATGTCAGTTATACAATTATCTAGTATGATACGCTCAATAAATATCAGTCAGGCTACCTGGACAAATAAGACATTGAAATAAGAAATCTCACACCGTGGGCTGCAGTTAAATCAAAACTACTCCCCACTCTTCATGTAGTATTTCAACCTAGCTTTGCAAACCTTAGTGCCTGGAGTGAGATGAAAGATGTATTTCAATGTGGGAGATCAAAGGGTAGAAAAACTACTTTGTTAAGTATCACTCTGTTCTGCTAAAGACCTCCCCACATTCCACTCAAATCGCTGATTTGCAATAGCAACCACTTTGTAAGCTTCCGCAGATACGTCTTTGCATAAACCAAACTGACACAGTTCTAACAAGCAGCCAGTACCCTCTATGTGCCTCTTGTGACCACAAATCAACTGTGCAGCCAGAGAATTCATCTACACTATTCTGGAAGAGCTATTTAAATTAGGTGGCCTCGTATTACAGATTAAAGTTAATATAAAGACAGAAATGCTACACTTGCCCCACACCCCCTCCCTCAGCTCTGTTCAGGGTCCCAAACTGTCCTTCCAGGTGAAGCAGCACTCTGTTGGGGGTCATCTTTTGTATCTGCTGCTCTCTATGCAGCTTCATCTACACTGGGAGAGCCAACATTAATTATCTCCTTGACGTTTTGGTGAGAACCTCCACTCCATCTGCCAAAAGTGGGATTTCCTGGTAGATTTCCTCTTGCCACTATGAGGCCATTCTTAGGGTTGAGGAGCAACACCTCATATTCTGTTTGGGTAGCCTCTAACCTGATAGCATGAATATTGATTTCTCTTTCTTCTCTCCCCCTTTCCTCTTCTCCTATTCCCCACCTTGTCCTCTTACCTCTTCTCCTCATCTGCCCATCAACTCCACTTGGTGTCTCTCTTTCTTCCCTCTCTGCCATTGCCCACTCTCCTCTCCTATCAGATTCCTTCTTCATCAGACCTTTACCTAGTTTCACCAATCACCTTCTGGCTAATCCTCCTTCTCCTCCCCCCTCCTTTTTACTTTGGCATCTTCCCCCTTCCTTTCCATTACAGAAGAAGGTGTCTTGGCCTGAAACATCAATCATTTATTCATTTCCATAGATACTGTTCAACATGTTGAGTTCATTGCAGGGTTTCGTGCGTGTTGCAGTCAATATATATAATGGTTTCTGTCCATGGAATGTTGATCCATGCAACGGGAAGACTTTTTCCATTTTTCTAAATGCACTAGATGAGGGAAATCCAGAGTAACACAGACAAATTGCTGGAAGAGCTCAGCAGGTCAGGCAGCATCTATGGAAAGGAATAGAGTCAATGTTTTGGGCCAAATCCTTTCATTGGGACTTCAAAGCAAGGGGGGAAGAAGACAAAATAAGAAGGTGGAGGGAGGGGAAGGTGTTCAAGGTCGAAGGTGATAGATGAAACCAGGTGAGGGGGGAAGAAGGTGGTTGGGGAAGGCGGGAGGGGATGAGGTGAGAAGCTGTGAGGTTAATGGTGGAAAAGGTAAGGGGCTAAAGAAAAAGGAATCTGATGGGAGTGTAGACCATGGGGGAAAGGGAAAGAAGAGGACACCAGGAGACGATGATAGGCAGGTGAGGTGAAGAGAAGGGTAAGTGAAAAGCCAGATTGGGTAGTGGAAAAAGAGAGTTGGGGGGATTGGGGAGAAAATACCCAGAAGTTACAGAAGTTGGTGTTCACACTGTTGCGTTGGAGTCTACCCAGGCAGAATGTGAGGTGCTGCTCCTCCTACCTGTGGGTGGCTTCATCAATGCTTCAATACAGTGAACAGGAAGAATGCAGCCTGGGAAGCAGTAGTGAATGTTTGAGCCTGTGAGGATGGTAAGAATTAGTTTTCATTTACAGATTAACAGATATCAAAAGCTACATTAAAGGCAGGAATCTAATCAGAAGATTTGTACACTTAATATTTAATATGAAAGATATAACAGGGAATTGCAGGTTTACATCCATTTGAGAGCTAAAAGTGAATTATTTTTAGATTAATCAAATTAGTTACAGGCTGGGATCTAATTCACAATGCAAAGCGTTCACACTGTTTTGGACTTGTTTAAAATATTCTTCGGCTGATTTGAATGTGGTTATAAAATCAAATCTTATTCTCAGAAGCACTTCTTTGACAATTATCAGAAGAGTGCAGAGTTTAAACACTGGAGAAAATACCTTGATTCTTCCTGTACATCATTATGTGGCTAACATGTCTTTCTGAGCCTTACATTGTGCCTTTTAGAATGATTGTTTGTGTTAGGAAAGGCAGCAACTATTCAATGCCAGCAAAAGTACAACAAAGGCAGTAAAATGTGTGGCCATGTTCCTTAGGTTGTTTTTGTTGGTATGGTCTGGGATGTGGGGAGCCATAGGCAATACAGTCGGCCCTCCTTATCCGCGGATTTCACATGCGCGGATTCAACCAGCCGCAGACCGGGAAAACCTGGAAGTGCTCTTCCAGCACTTGTTATTCGAGTTTGTACAGACTATTTTTTCTTGTCATTATTCCCTAAACAACACAGTATAACAACTATTTACATAGCACTTACATTGTATTAGGTATTATAAGTAATCTAGAGATGATTTAAACTATACGGCAGGGTGTGCGTGGGTTATCGTGGATCTGGATCGAAAAAAATCGGAAGTTCTCTCACTAAGTAAGTTGGAGCAGGTACGTCCGGTATCATTAAGCGTCAGTTAGTCAAACGTTTGTCTTAGTACATAGTATATATTTTACCTTTCTATGCATATAAAACACTTAAGAATGTATGTTTCAGTGCCGGGCTCGGGAACCGTTCCCCTGTGCGAGCCAGTGACAGACCGCTTTCGAGTGCGCTCTCCATCCATGTTGGGTTGATGTGGAGGATCAAAAACCCAAACCTCAAAACCCAATAATTAAACCGCTGCATTGCTTAGTAATAATTGTATCTTTCATCAAGGCAGGGCCTTTCTCAATTTATCCTTTAAAATTGTTCTGATCGTTGACCGATGTAGGCTAACGCTTTTCCAATGACTGATGACGTTTCACCTCTTTCCTGTACATCATTATGTGGCTAACATGTCTTTCTGAGCCTTACATTGTGCCTTTTAGAATGATTGTTTGTGCTTTGATTGATTGTGTTTGATTGTTCACCGCTTTATTATTTACACTTTATTTTCAATTGTGATCGTGATTATTTTCATGAACAGAAACACTGCGTATTCAGAGCTCTGGCGCCGGGTCCTAATGTCCACCGCACTGAGACAGATCTGGGGTTCCGCTGGGTCCTAAGATCCACCACATTAACACAGGTTGAATAAGGGACTTGAGCATTCACGAATTTTGGTATCCATGAGGGGTTCCGGAACCAATCCCTCGCGGATAAGGAGGGCCGACTGTAAAAGCAAGGATGTAACGTTGAGACTTTATAAAGCACTGGTGAGGCCTCACGGAGTATTGTGAGGTGTTTTGGTCCCCTTATCTAAGGATGTGCTGACATTGGAGAGGGTTCAAAGGAGGTTCATAAAAATGATTCCAGGATTGAAAGGCTTGACATATGAGGACGATTTGATGGCTCTAGGCCCCCTACTCACTGAATTTCAGAAGAATGAGCGGGGACCTTATTGAAAACTATTGAATGTTGAAAGGCTTTGATAGAGTGGATGTGGAGAGGATGTTTCCTATGGAGGAGGAGTCAAATACCAGAGGAAACAACCTCAGAATAGAGGGATGTCCTTTAGAATGGAAATGAGGAGGAATTTCTTTAGCCAGTGAGTAGTAAACCTGAGGAATTTGTTACCACAGGCAGCTGTGTAGGCCAAGTCATTGGGTATATTTCACATTAACAAATTTTACGTCACATGCCGGTGATAATAAACCTGATTCTGATATATATAGGGCAGACGTTTTATAGATTCTTGATTAGTCAGGGCATGAAGGGATATGGGGAGAAGGCAGGAGTTTGGGGCTGAGAGGGAAATGGATCAGCCATGATGAAATAACAGAGCAGATTCGATGGGCCAAATGGCCTAATTCTGCTCTTATGATCATAAATGCACATCAAATTAATGAGGACATTGTTGTGTATTTAATATTTCTGTAACACTGGAGCAATGCTGTTGTTTAAGCATCTTTATTGGTTATATAATGCCTCACAGGTTATACATAAAAGTATGTGAATGGCATACGTCATTAGGCCACCGCGGCATACATGCGCACCTCGCTAGATGTAAAACACAACTGAAATACGTATCTGCCGGCTCCGCGTTGTTTTCCTTCAATTAGTTTTATGTTTTGGGGTTGCAAAACATACAGGCAGCTGTCTATCAGATCAGTACCGTTCTCTAAATGAAGAAACGTTCTTACCAATTAGTAACAATCTCTCTGGTATCTTCCCTTTTACCAAGGCTGAATAAGTCCTTTCTCGTTGTTCTATCTAGGCTTTATTAGATGGATCTACCTGCAAGCTATAAAACAATGATAATTATCATTTATTTAAAACAAAAACTATCAACTAAAATTATTTTTCATTACTTTCCTAACCAAAGGAAGGTAAACTATAGGACTTTGTGGTATACAGTACCCTGAAAAAGTCTTAGGCACATATATATAGCTAGGGTGCCTAAGACTTTTGCACTGTACTGTAATTGTTAACATGGAGCAGAGAGCAAGTTTATAAATCTGGCAGGAGCAAGGGATGTTGAGAATGGTGAAGGTGGAGCCCTGAGACACCAGGCAAGATCATTTGATTCCAAACACTTGGTTTGTTGATCATTACAGAATATCTCCCTGGTGCTTCCCACTCCCTCCCCTCTCCCTTCCCCTTTTTCCCATTCCCTGCACCCTTCCCATTTTCAGTCCACAATAGAGACCCATATCAGAATCAGGTCGCTCTCTTATGTCATGAAATCTGTTATTTTTTGTGGCAGCAGTACAGTGCAATACATAAAGTTACCACAATACTGTGCAAAAGTCTTAGGTACCCTAACAATATATATGAGCCTAAGACTCTTGCAGAGTCCTGTATATCCTTTAGCTGCTAATGGTTTCCTTACCATTAGCAAATTGTTAACACCTTATGAGATTGTGCATGTGCCTACCATGAGCACAACGCTTGTCATTCATCTGAAGACTGTCTAATATAATAGCTACATATCCAGATGAGTGAGAGTGATGGCAAAACTCAGCTCTGGAGGCCAGCTCACAAACACTGCAAAACACTTCCACAACTTAAGAAACAATTTGAATGTGAAAATGTATGCACATGATCAGAGTGATAGTTCAGGTTGGGCTAAAAATAATCAGAGCATTTTTATCTTCCCTATAGATTTCACAACTAACTGACTGCCTGAAGACGAGGTGCAGAAATTAACATTTTTGAAGTCTAGCTCGCAATAGACTGTTGAACAAATCTTGCAGAACAAATAAAGGGAGGTAGTTAATTTTTTTTTTATGGGTGACTGATAATGCAGAGCAAATCATTAGTTGTGGTAAATTCTTCAGACACCAACGTATTTGCGCTAATTTATGGATGAGAAAATAGGCAATAAAATCAACCAATAATTCATAGTAATGTGGGGCTAGCAGCAATGAGGTCTATTTTTGTCCAAATGAAAAGGCATCTTCTGCCCTAATAACCCTGAGTACCTTATTCTAAGTATTGTAATCGCTAACCTCACATTAACAAAAAGAATCTTTTTAAGATGGAAAACTAATCAACTGTGATGTTAAAAACTATTTTTGCATTACCATAATGTGGCATCTTTATTATCAGTGTGGTTCCGAAGATATACTATTGGAGCAGAATTAAGGCATTCAGTGCAAAAATTCTGCTCCGCCATTCAATCATGGTTGATTTATTTGTTTCCAATTCTATTCTCCTATCTTCTCTCTGTAACATTTAACCCCCTTTCCAATCAAGAGCTAATTTCATAACATATGCTAGTGATATTAAATCTGATCTTTATTCAAGTTCTGACCTCTCAGTCTCTGTCCTAAATGCACCAAATGAATTGGCATTCACAGCCCTTGGTGGCATTGAATTCCACAGATTTACCACCTTCTAGCTGATGAAAGTTCTCCTTATTTCAGTTTTAAGGGACATCCATTCATTCTGGGGCTGTGCTCTCAGATCATAGACCCCCCCCCCCCCACTCCGACTAATGGAAACACGTGGGAGTGGAGGGGGTGTTGATGTTTTATTCTTGGAATGGGTTCCATGGTTCTTATTTGTTTTGTGGCTGTTTGTGGGGAATGCAACTCTCAGGGTTGTACACTGCATACATAATGTGATAATAATAAATGCACTTTGGTTCGATTTGACTTCCGATATCTAATAGGTTTCATTTGATTTTCAGGTCTTTCAATATCCAATAGGTTTCAATGCAATCCCTTTTCATCCTTTTGAACTCCACTGAATGCAGGCCCAGAGACATAGAGCACTCCGCATTGGCTTAGCCTTTCATTCCAGGGCCCAGAATTGCTCACCGAATTCCAAATTCTGTCTGATCAAACGCCATATAAATCCTCAGCAATACATCCTTGCTTTAATGTTCTAGTCCTCTCAAAATGAATTACATTTGCCTCCTTTGCCACTGATTTAGCCTGAACATTCATTTATTTATTGTGATACAAACTGGAATAGGCCCTCCGTCCCATACCGTCCAGCAACCTCCAATTTAACCCTAGCCTAATCACTGGACAATTTAAAATGAAATAATTCACCTCCCAACCAGTACATCTTTGGATGTGGGAGAAAACCAGAGCACCTAAAAGAAACCTACATAGTCATGGGGAGAACATACAAACTCCTTACAGACAGGAGCTAGATGTACCAGCTAGATGAGTGGTGTCACAGCAACAACCTTGTACTCAATGTCAGTGAAATCAAAGAGCTGATTGTGGACTTCAGAAAGGATAAGATGAGGAAACACAAACTAATCGTCTTTGAGGGATCAGAAATGGAGAAAGTGAGCTATTTCAAGTTCCTGGGTGTCAAGATCTCTGAGGACCTAACCTGGTCCCAACATATCCATGCAGCTATAAAGAAGGCAAGATAGTCTCTATATTTCATTCGGAGTTTGAGCAGATTAGGTTTGTCACCTAAAACACTTAAAAACTTTTACAAATGTACTGTGGAAAGTATTCTGACTGGCTGCATCAGTCTGGTTTGGGGTGGGAACTGCACAGGATTAAAGTAAGTGGCAGAGTGTTATAAAATTACTCATCTCCATCATAGGCACTAACCTCTGTTGTATCCAGAACATCTTCAAGGAGCAGCATCTCAAAAAGGCAGCGTCCATCAACAAGAACCCCCAGCACCCAGGACATGCCGTCTTCTCATTGTTACCATCGCGAAGAAGATGCAGAAGCCTGAAGGTATGCACTCAGCGATTCAGGAACAGCTTCTTCCCTACCATCTGATTTCTGAATGGACATTGAACTCATGGACACTACTTCTCTACTATTTTATTTCTGGGTTTTTTTTTTGCACTACTTATTTAACTTCTCCGTGGATTGTCACCTTGTCGTGGTGGAGAAGCTTGTGTGATCCTGAGATCCCGAGAGTGATGCCGTCTGGAGCTATGCTCCTGGTAGGGTCACCCATGGTGGTAAGTTCAAGGGTGAGGTCCCTGACAAAGATCAATCCAACCAAGACCTCAACAATAGAACAGGCAGATGATGTTACTTCAAACTCAACGGCTGTGAAGACAGATGAAGGCTTCAACAAATCCATTAGCTCCAATCACTGTGGTTTCCATGCCATTGGAATCAGTTGGTTGATTTGTAAAGTACCGTGTGCTTCTTGGAGTGCAACGTCAAGTACACGTTAAACAAAGGCACAGGTGTCTTCGCTCTGTGGAAACGGAAGAAAGACCATCATCCTCGACCTTGAAGGATAGCCACGATGACGATGACTTATTTAGCTATTTAATATCTGGTACATATATGTATATACTTACTATAATTCAGTTTCTTTTTCTTTCTGTATATTATCATGTATTGCATTGTACTGCTGCTGGAAATTTAACAAATTTCACAACATATGCTCGTGATAATAAACCTGATTCTGATTCTGATTCTCAACTAACTTCTTTCTAAGTGCTTCTTTTATTCTGCAATATTAACAATACTGTTACATCTGTTCCTGTCATGTTGCCAAGTTTGGAATTTACCTTTCTTTTCTAATTATTTATTGTCAAGGTTTGTTTAATGTCATTTCCAATACACAAGTATAAAGGAGAATGAAATGTCTGTTACCCTGGATTTTGTGCAGCACAAAAAAACAACACACAAAAGATGAATAAAACAATAGTAAAAACACAATAAATATAAATACATAAGATAGCTTACATACATAGGTGATTGTATGTCCATAGAGTGACACTAGGCACAGGAGTGTCTGTACATAAGGTGACTCTGACAGGAAATGATAAAGTAGCAGTGGTGGGGTTGTGAAGGTTCAGTTACTGGGTGGAGGTGTTGATCACCCTTACTGCTTAGGGAAAGTACTGTTTTTAAGTCTGGTGGTCCTGGCATTGATATAATGTTGCTTCCTCCCTAATTGATGTGGGATAAACAGTCCCTGATGAGGGTGGATGGGATCTTTCATGATGTACTGGCCCTTTTCTGGCACCTTTCTCTATATACGTCCTTGATGGCAGGTAAGCTGGTGCTGGTGATGTGTTGGATGGGAAATGTATTTTGTAGGCTAGCTCTAGTTAACAGTATACCTTCTGAAGACAAGCATGAAGGGCAAGCAGTGGGAATGTCATGCTGTACCTATCCAAACAATTTTATGGAACAGGTTCTTAAGTCAACATCAGGATGTTTAGTTCCATTTCTGAAGGTGACAGGGTGTTTGTTTGTGTACACAGACCTGGCTCTGCTGATCTTTACAGAACCCTGCTGCCACCCTAGTACTGAATAAGGACACACTTCCACACCACAAGCCTCTGGAAGATCCTCCATATTTTCTGGCCAAGAAAGACCTCCAACTAGGCCTTACTCCTTCAGTGGCATCAAGAGAACTTTGGAGATGGTTTGGGCACATGATGAGAAGAGAGGTCAACTCCATCATCAAGACGGCACTTCATGAAGGGTGGGGGAAATGCGGGAGATCAAAAACAACTTGGTGCTGTACTGCAGAGGCAGAAATGAGGGCCCTGAACCACACCTGGGCCATAACAGAGGTGGAGGACCTTCATTGCTGCCCTAAATGCCAGTGGCATAACGGGTAGTAAGAATGCACTTGCAAGTGTTGACAGGTTAATGTAGCCAGGTGAGGTGTTGGTGTCTAAAGGGACACTTTAGTTCATCCTTCCTGTTCATCTTCCCTTGTGTGGGCTGTAGGAGCAAGACTATTCTTTAATGAGTGTTTACCAATCCACTCAGTCGTCAAGACATCCTCTCTGCTATTTACTGATCTCTCTCCGTCCTTGACTGCCGGCCAGCATTCATTTCCTGCAGAAGGAGATTTCTGGAGAAGGACCATTTTTGTGTATACTTCTGTGCCAGTCTCAGCCTGTGGCCTATCCTTGGGTTAGAAGACTGTGTTTTTGTGTGTGGGTGGCAGACAGGAGCAGGGCTTGTTTCGCTGTGGTTGCTTTGTCACTTGATTTGCCTGCATTGTTCTGCCGAGCATGATGGGTATGCTATGTTGGCGCAGACTTGCAGGCTGCCCCAGCACATTCATGAGTGTGTTAGCTGCTAGCGAAAACAGCACAGCTCACTGTATTTTTCAACATAGATGCGATAAATAAATCTGAATCCGAATTGCTGCTTGCACAATTTACAGGAAGGATACTGCCGAGAATCCTTGATTAGAGCAATATCTCTTGTCAGTACGATAGAATTCAGTCTACAGTCATGCCAAGTGTACCCCATCTTTTACATCATTTCATTGCCTCGTGTGTGCATCAGATACACAGAACCAAGAACCCCCCCCCCACCCCTCCCTCCGCAAGCATCGTTCAGTAATTTGAGGAAACATTGATATGTAGCAATACGATACTAATTTGCATAAGGTGCTACTTCAGAGTGGTCAAATTTTAATTCCTGTACATTGCCCTGATGGTGATCTTCACTGCAGCTCAAACAAGAGAGTGATTAGAATTCTCTTCATCATAGCCCCATGTAATTTCAGAAATTTCTGAATTAAATGGAGACCTGGACGAGAGATTCATCCAGCAAATGAAAATCTTATCAAACTATGTACATTAAAAGTTTAATTGAAATTTTAGGTCAGGCTTCAAAATTAATGAACAATGACAAATTAGGCAAAACTGACATCATTGAGTTGCTGTCCTCAGAGTTTTGTTCATTTTTAACGTAGGGGGAATTCATTTTCCTTCTCTCATCAGTTCTTGGTCTGATTCCATCTCAAGAGACTGACCAGATGGTCTCCTCTCTCCTCATTGCCAATGCTACTTCAAACTGATTGCCTGGAGGTGGACGGCAGCCAGCCGAGGGATCCCAATCTTCCCCCCGCGCACAGTGAAAGTGACCTGATATTCTCGTTCAGTTTCTGTCCTGTGAGTATCTCATTGCACGGGGAACAATGAGTACCTACCTTCCACCTGTGCAAGCGGTTTGCCTCCACATCATCTGAGCGCAAAAGCTTTTAGCACTAATATACAAATCTGCAGTCTGCTACTCTTTTGCAGATGATGTTTATGAAATGTATTAAAACGGTTTATGTGTAAATAGAACTACCAAGTAATTAAAGCTGCATTAATAAAAATCCAGTGAACTAATTCTGTTCACTTGGTTTCAAAGCAACTTAAGTAACACTGACAGGCAGTAATTGAATTTTATTACCACTCTTGTATATGTTAAATGTGGGGAACTGCAGCAGCCAGGAGAAACAATATAGCAAGGAGGAAGCGAGAAGCTCATCCGTCAAGGCAAATTTTGCTCAGATGTAAGAATCTCCCAGGAGGAATTGTGCACCACATTCTGATCTCATAAGACATTCCAGGAAATATTCCACTTCAGAACTATGATTAAAATAAATCACCAGAAGATTTGCATTGAAGTAAACTGACAGTGACTAGAAACCACCTCGTTACAAGACAGCCATTTGAAGCATAATGGCAAAATAGAAAGGGAGAGAGGCAAAAATATGATTGATGAGAAATGGATATTAAAATGTATCCTTAAATAATAAAACTGAATGACCGCAATCATTAGAATTGAATAATTAGTGAGAAAAATTGTGTTTACATGGAGGCAAGTTGATGTAAAACACTAAATCAAATCTACATTTAAATGTCATCTGTGAACACAGCATTCTGTAATATTTGGTATGTAGCATATCTGGCCTCAAGAGAAAGTACTCTGATTATTCTTCTAAGCAGTCCCCGGAGGCCAAGGATGATATATTTCCTCTGCCATCTGTCGGCAGAGGTGGGTGGATGAGGCAAATGTGGGACCTGCAGAATCTGCCACGGGATGAGAGCTTTGGAAGTTTGGTGCCTTCCATAAGACAATAAGAAGAGGAAGGAGAATTTGGCCATTTGGCCCATTGAATATGCTCCACCATCCCATTATGGTTGCTTCATTTTCTCTCTCAACCCCATTCTCCTGTCTTCGACCCGTAACCTTTAATGCCCATGATAATTGAGAACCTATCAACCTCCATTTTAAATATTCCCAGTGACTTGACCTCCACTGCTGCCTGTGCCAATTAATTCTACAAATTTGCCATCTTGTGGATAAAGATATCCCTCCTCATTTTTCTTCTAAAGAGCCACCCTTGTTTTCTGGGGCTGTACCCACTGGTTCTCTCCCACTATTGGAAACACTCTCTCCAAGTCCACTCTGCCTAGGCCTTTCAATTCCTTCTTTTATCCTTTAACCCTTTCTTTACCAAACACAGACAAAGAGTTAAAATGTGTTTCATTGGGAACTTGAGATTTAGTATTGCACCAAAGACAAATATCTACAGATATACTGTGGAGGGCATTCTATCTGGTATTGGGGGTGTGTGGAGGGGTCTCTACTACACAGGATCAAAGAAACCTGCGGAGAGTTGTTAACTTAGTCAGCTTCATCACGGGCACCAGCCTCCATTGTAATCAGGACATCTTCAAGGAGCAATGCCTCAAAAAGGTTTAATTCACCATTAAGGAACCCCATCACTCAGGTCATGCCTTGTTCTCATGGCTACTATCAGACAGGACGTACAGAAGTTTGAAGGTGCGGACTCAGTGATTCAGGAACAGCTTCTTCCCCTCTCCCATCTGATTTCTGAATGAATGTTGAATCCATGAACACTACCTCACTACATTTTATTCTATTTTTCACTACTTATTTAACTATTTTATATATATACACACACATATATATATATCTCCACACAAACTTGCTGTAATTTAGCTTTTTTATTATCATGTGTTGCATGGCTCTGCTGTCACAAAGACAAAACAATTCACAACATATGCAAGTGATATTAAACCTCACATCAGATTCCAGTTCTGATTCATCCCAGCCTCTTTGGTCCTTGCCTGCGAACTAAGTCAACAAGGCAGGACTAAGCTGAGTGTTAAACTGGACTGATGCCTACATTGGGCCAGCTTATCTTCTGTCAAGGGCAAAAATCTTGATTTCCTGAGGCAAATGATGAACAAGAAAGGGTTTCTCAACTTGGGGTCCACAGACCATTTGCTTAATGGTATTGGTCCATGGCAAAAAAAAAACAGTTCAGAATCCCTGAACTAAAGCAATGGATAAAAACTGAACACCAAAAAATATCAACAGCAAGTGGCCACCTGAAAACAGAAAGTGATAGAAATACTCAGTAGGTTGAGCAGCACCTGGAGAAAAGGAGACAGATTTGATGTTTCAGTTCAAAAGCCCTTTATTAGAAGTTGAAAAGTTTAAAAAATATTAATTGAGAGCATCGGAGAAAGGTGGTTCAGCCAATGTTGTCACCACTGATGGGGTGAGGACAGGGTTGCACAGGCAAATGGTATTAGTGTAGATGAACAAAATGGCTTGCTTAGACATGATGGGCCGAAGGGCCTGTTTGTGCACTGTACAACTCTGTCCCCCTATGATCCATTGTTTAGAAAGTCAAAGCTCAAATTTCAAAGTAAGTTCATTATCAAAGTATGTATATGTTACTGGAGACTAACTTGAGATTCATTTTCTTGAAGCTATTAACAGGGAAAAAGAAGTGATATGTACAGTGCTGTGCAATTGCCTGAGGCACATACAGTATATATAGCTCGGAGGCCTAAGACTTTTGCACGGTGCTGTATTTGTCAACGTGGTGTGGAGAGTGAGTTCGTTAATCTGGTGGGAGCGAAGGATGTCGGGAATAGTGAGGACAGAGTGCTGTGGGACAGGTGGCAGAGAAGGAGTGCCGGAGTGAGGGGTAACGTGGGTAACACAGGTAACGCAGGTATAGACACACCAGGCAAGGTTAATCACTTCCAGACGGTTGGTTTATTGATCATTACAGAATGTCTCTCTGGTGCTTCCCACTCCCTCCCCTCTCCCTTCCCATTTTCCCAACCATGATTCCTCTCTCGCTGCCCCTTTCCCACTCTCAGTCCACAATAGAGACCCATGTCAGAATCAAGTTTATCATCACTCACATATCTCATGAAATGTTTTTTTTGTGTGGCAACAGTACAGAGCAATACATAAAATTACTACAGTACTGTGCAAAACTCTGAGGTACCTTAGTTATATATGCACTTGTCTTAGATATACAAATGAAAACAATCCATGTGAAAATAGTGTAAAAATCTGTGTGAAAACCTAAAAATCTTTTGATGAGTTCAATTAAAGAGAGAGACAAAAGTGAAAACAAAGGAACATGTAAAAGCTGTAAATGCCCCACCCTGGAGTGTAATAGTTAACGAGATGGTCACCCACTTAATCTTATACACTGACCGAGATATGATCAACCAGCTGAGTGATGTTACCCGACCTGTCAGGAACGTAGGTGCGAAGGTCTCGACCAATAACAGTACAAGTGGCACCTTCCTTTGTAAGGTAATGTAAGGTAATCAAAATCAGTTCCCAGGACAGTCTAGCCACACCGTACTGAGAAAGGCTATCATTCAAAACCTTCCTTCCTTTGTAATAGCCCTCTCACCGACCAGCATGGGCAAGATGCTCACCCAGGGCAGTGGGGTGGTATCTATATGGCACCACATACCCTGTGGCAACAACAGGTAGGCCTGGGAACTGCACATCCGGCAAGTACCATTCAGCGTCTTGCAAGGGCCCACCTTCTCAACGCCAGGCAGCCATCGCAGGGTACTGTGTCCCTGTGCTGATCATACCACCTACACCAGCGCTCTGCCAGGACAGAGAGGAACCAGGGGGAGGTGGTAGGCAGCTGAGAAGAGGTAAGAGGCCAGAGTGGGAAATAGAAGAGGGGAGAGAGGAGGATTTTTTTTACCACAAAGGTGAAATCAATATTCATGCCATCAGGTTGCAGTCTACCCAGACAGAATATTGCTCCTCCACCCTGAGGGTGGCCTCACCTTGGCACAAGAGGAGACTGTGGACTGACGTGTCAGAATGGGAATGAGAATCAGAGATATAAAAACTGTAAAAGATATAAAAAGCGTGAAATGCAAATCGGAGTAGATGCAGAAACTAAAACCAAAGAGAGTCCTGGATATGATTGGCAGATCAGGCAGTGACTAATTTGGGAGGGAGAGAGATGAGAGGGAGAGAGAGAGAGACGAGAGGGAAAGAGGAATTCATTTAATGTTACAAGTAGATAACATTACAACAGACCCAAACTGTTACCCAGGAAAAGCAAGTTAGGGACACATGAGAGACACAAAGTTCAAAGTACATTTATTATCAAAATATAAGATTTACAGGAGGATGTTTCCTGCTTGGCATTGCTGTCTGCCACACTTCCAATGGTGTCCTTAGGCTAGCTGTTTGGTCATCAGCCCAGGGACCACCACTCATTGATGTTTCTCTCCCTCAGCCCTGGGACATCTCCTGGTGGTGGAGCAGTGAAAGGGACATCTCCCTGCCATCCCCTGAAGCTTTCAATGGGGTTAGTTTCTGGCCTTCATCCTCAGCCACAGCCAAAAGCTGTGTGAAAACCTAAAAAGTGCCAGTTCTCTGGTGGCCCTCTTGAGCCTCATTCCAGTCACTGCCATATCCTGAAGTAACTTTGTCATCAATGCACCGACAAAGCCCAGCATCCTCCCTCCACAGGGTAGATGATGGCTCTCCCGCCAGTCCTCTTCCTTACACTCGGCTGCCAGGTCTGAGTACTTCAGCCTCTTCCACTCGTGGGCAGCCTCCACCCTTTCCTCCCATGGGATGGTTAACTCAATGAGGAGGACTGTCTCAGCTGCTGTGGACCACAGGACTATGTCTGGGCAGAAAGCTGTGGTGGTGATTTCTGTGGGGATCTTTCTGCTGAGATCTGACCTCATGTTCCACCCCTTGCCCCTGGAGAGGAGTCCTGAAGGAGCTCTGGGGCGGGTACGTTCAGAACTCTCACCAACCTTAACAACTGGGATGAGTTGCCGTCCCGGTGGGGAAAGGCTGTTTCTCACATCCCACCTGCAGGTCTCTAAGATCTCCACCAGCTTCTTTAGGGCCTGGTTGTGTTGCCATTTCTAGCATGCTTGGGACTGCGCATTCTAGTATCCTGCCACGATGTGTTGGATCTTGGCATTGGTGGCATCACACAGGGGGTAGCTATCCTCTCTGCCAAACCACTGGTGAAAATTTCGGAGATCGGGCAAGCTAACACGGGTTGCCCCGATAGGGAAGCTGCTCTCCCCCAGCCAGGACCTGCCTGTCCAGCCCGGACTCTGCCAACAACCCTCGGTGCTGCAGCCTGCTTAAGCTCTCCATTAATGGCCGGTATGGACTGAGGCATCGACACTCCTCACCAGCAGATGGACTCCCTCAGCTCAGTGACCAGTCAGGTTTTCTCCTGCTTGTACCCCAGGCTGACAGATCTCTGTGGCAGGTGCAACATGCTCTTCCCGAAGGGGCCAGTGTCCGAGAAACACCGAGGCAGCCCCAGCCATTTACAGATGTACGAGTTGGCGATCCCATCCATCCTACTGGCTGTTGATGAGGAAATTTTACTCGCTCTCAGGGGCCACGTCACCCTTTGGTACAGAGTGAACTGGTAGCACCACACTTTATGCTTCCTGGGTAGTTGTCTCTGGTCGATTCTGCCCGGGCCCTCTGCAATCTGTTTTTGTGCTACTTTTCCCACCTGCCTGTCAGAGAACTCTGCGGTGTACTGCCTCCCAAAGCTACGGATGGGCTGCCTGGCCAACAGTGGGATTTCCTCACCCTCTACGACAAAGGTGATGTCACATCTGACCCCTTTTTAGAAGGACAGACTTTGCAACTTGGAGGGCTTGACCTTCATCCTTGCCCATGTCACTAGCTCGTCCGGCATGTTCAGCAGCCTTCGTGTGCTTGCAGCCCTCCGAGGGATGCTCGTGACGTTATCCATTAGCTTCTCAGTGGGGGAAGCCTCTGTCCTGACTGTAGCTTTACCCCTCCAGCCACCTGCCCTGCTCCAGTAAGGTTGATCTGGAAGGCTGCCACAAACAGGATGGGAGAGATGGAACACCCCATTGCGGTGTCTAGTTCCAGATGCTGCCACCCCGTTGTAAAGTCTCAAAGAGAAGCCCCTCTGGATGTCACTCAGGTCATCAGAAACCAGGCGTCTCGTAGTCGGGAATGTAAAAGAACTCCATCGCACAGTTCATGAGCTGGTGAGGCGGAGATCCACAGGCATTCACAAGGTCCAGCCACAAGACGTGGTGCTTGCTTAGCCCATTGGATCTGATCAATGACGCATGCTCCACACATCCCGGGAAACCCGGAATTCCTGCCTTCCGGCAGCTGGTGTCAATGTATCCACTGCCCATGAGGTAACGGGTCATCCTCTTAGCCACGACAGAGAAGAAGATCCTCCCCTCCATGTTCAGCAGTGTCATGCTCCTGAACTGTTCTTTGGGGATGAACGCTGCCACAGTTCTTTGCTAATCTGATGGCATGTGCTGATTTCCCAGGCAGCTCTCATTGGGTTCCACAGGACCTTTAGCACACCAAGGCAGCTTTTGTTCAGACTTCTGTACAGACCTGATGCTGACACTGACCTTGCCTTTTCGATGACCTCTCTAACTTCACTTAGCTCAGGGGGGAGGTGTCAAACTCGGCAGTTGGAGGAGCGGAACATTCCCCCGAGCATTCCCTCGGAACATCCCAAGGCAAGTTTTCCTTCCCAGATCACTGTTCTGGCCCCTGATGAACAGCTCCTCTTTGTTGGCTTCCAGATTTCTGCTCTTTTTATCCTCCAACGGCTGTCAGGATTCCTGAGGAAGCTGGCTCTCTCACTCGCCTTCTTTCTCTGTGCTTACAAATGTGCTCGGCCCTTCACAGCCTGGCCAGCGTCTGCTTCACTTCATTCCATAACATCTTCATACCCACCTTCTCCTCCCATGTTGCTTTCTTCCAGTTCTTCCGCAGCTGCTGCCGCCTTCATTCCAGCTACTCTGTGTCCTTCTCCCTTCTTCCCTTTTCGCTTAATGTCAATCTCTACGCACCTCGTAGAAGAAGTCTCAAAATGAGTTATACATTATGCAACCTGTTTGTCTCCTAGCAGGCAGCCATGAAGCAAAGCTCAAACCCGGAGCAAAAACAAGCTATTTGAGAAACTCAGCGGTCAGGCTGCATCTGTGAAGGCAAAGGGATCGTCAATGAATCGGGCTGAGACCCTGTATCGGGGCTGAGAAAGCAAGTCATCTGAAATTGCTGTATTTGAAATTACGCCACAAAGGCCCAGACGGAAAATAAAGTGGGTCTCATCAGATTTGCTAGAACATTCCAGGAGGCAACAGACACACAGGTCAGAATGGGAGTGAGATGGAGAAATAAAGTGAGGGATAACTGGAAGTTGAAGTTTGCCCTGTGCATGGCAGTTGTCTGCAAAACAGTCACTAAATCTGCCCTTAGATACCACAATCCAGTGCTGGGAAAGCTGAAATGTGAGTTGGCAGAGCCATGGATCATTCCTCATCTATTTCCAAAGCCTCAGTTTTTAACTGCTCGCCATCTGCCCAGGGAAAGAGTAAAGTTTCCCTGGTCCTCACATCCTACTCCATCAGTCTTTGCACTCAATACATCATCTTTCATAATTTCCACCACTTTCAACAGGATTAAATCATCAGACACATCTTTCCTTCCCTCCCCTTTCATTATCTTGAAAAGACCATTTCTTTCACAGCTTAGTCCACTCTTCCAGTCAATGCAATAGCTTTGCTTTTATCTTAACCCTTCCCACCATCCAGGGACCCAAACAGCCCTTTCAAGTAAAGCGGTGATTCATGTACACTTCTTCCAGTCTAGAGTAGCCCCATTGAGTGGTCTCATAGTGTGTCTTCTACATTAGGGATGCCACACACAAATTGGATGAGCGCTTTGTGAAGAACCTCTGTTGAGACTGCAGGGATGGACCTGAGCATTCAGTTAGAAGTCATGATGCTTCTCTGCCACACTTCCACTCTGACTACTTGCCTATGACCTTCTAATGGGGCGCAAGATAAGCTTGAACGACACCTGACCTTCAGGATGTAATACTGAATTCAATAATTTCAGATAATTTGAATTTTTCCATTTGCACCAGAGCTTGTCAACTCTCCTGTAGGATCCATCTATAAAATTAACTCGCTTTCTCTCTCTGCAGATACTGGCTGATCTGCTGGGTATTATCAGTATTCACCTCTTGAGTTCAAGTATTAGCAAAGCTCTGACAGCTTTACTACTTCTTTAAATCATTAGACCATAAGACATACAATAGGAGCAGAATTACGCCATTCAGCCCATCGCAGTCTGCTCCACATATTTATTAGCCCTCTCTACCTCATTCTCATGCCTTCTCCCTCACCCTCACTAATCAAGAACTTATCAACTGCTTTATATATACCCAATGAATTGGTCTCCACAGTCATCTGTGCCAGTGAATTCCACGGATTCACCACTCTCTGCCTAAAGAAATTCTTCCTTATCTCCGTTCTAAAGGGACAGATGAAGGTTCTTCAGTTGATTTCTCTCTTTCAAATGGGCCACATGTTACCAGCTAGGTGATTCAGTAAACAGTGGAGGACGTCAAAAAGCCTGGCCTTGTCTTACCATTCCCTATGCCTTGACAGTCCACCAACATCCCACCCATACATGACAAAACTAACTTATTTTCTCTAACGTAGGGTCTTCAAACTCTAAATCTAACTCATTTGCTTTTCCCCCAGATGTAGGCTGACCTGCTGAGTGTTCCAGAATATAGTTTTTTTTTTAATTTCAAAGCAGTCGACATTAATGTGCAAGATATTCTCTGTTGAATGATTCCCAGGGTGCTGATGGAGGGAGTGGTGGAATAACCAAAAACAGCTGCCAGCATTCCCGGAGGACATCCCTGTTGGGAAAAATATGCCTATTTTTAGTGTCAAAGTATGGAAAACAGGTGAGGCTGGTGAATTAAATCTTTAAAACTTGAAACCTCCAAATTAATCATTAAAAGCAAGGTCAAAGTCCCATCCCAATTAGATTGTGTATTGGGGACGTGGTTTCATGTTGCAAGCGATAACAAAACAAAATTGAAATTTGTATCGGTAACTTACAAATCTTATTTACACCCCAATTTAGTTTGTTGCTCGACAGAGTTTACTTGTCGCTGCACTGAACTGAGGCTGCGGCCTGCAACTAACAGGCTCCTGGATTGTCTGTGACTGGCTTAGTGGCTGTGAACTCACTTAGTTCTCAATGTTATTTGCTTACCTTATATTGTTTGCCCGATTTGTTCTTTTTTTGCACATTGGGTATTTGGTGGTCTTCTTTTTTAATGGGCTCTATCGGGATTCTTTCTTTTGTGGCTGCCTGTAAGAAGGCGAATCTCAAGGTTGTATAATGTATACGTGGTTAGATAATAAATGAACTTTGAATGCTGAATTCATCGATAATCAGTACGACATAAAGTTTAAAGACTATGGTTTTACTTCCAATCTATCATCTAATATAATCAAATTGTGCTTTGGCCATTTTAGTTCAGACCTCAGGAATAATTGTCTCCAGAAAATCGCAAGTCAACTCAAAACATTTTCACCCAGCTTCTATTCAGAACACTGGAGACTAAAATATCACTCTTCCTCTGTTCTAGACTCAGCACAAGATCAGACTCAACTTCGGGAGATCCTTCAGGTCACAATCTCCTCTCTCTCTTCTACCCTGCAAGGTAGACGTAAAAGGTCTTTCACTGTAATTCACAGCAAGGACGTTCTTTTCACTCCCCTGACCAATGTTCATTCTTTACTAATTGCTCCTAATAAATTAATCTGCCTGGTTGATTTGGTGGGATCTTCCTCTGTATAATTAGGCAGCTTGAGAATTAAGGCTAGATGTCAACAGAGAATATGAATTTCTCTCTTTCTTTATTGCTGCCTGCAGCCTTGTGATCTGATTGTGTCAATCCATTTGAAACTTTATCTGTTGCTTTCTCGTCGGTGAGCTTTTAACTTCTACAGGGTTGTATCGTCGTTGATAAAACAGGAGGGAGGAAGAGTAAGTGTAGATGTCCTTGTATACATTAGTGGCCACTTTATTAGGTATACATGTACAGTAGGCAGAAGCGACTCAATGCACAAAAACATGCAGACATGGTCAAGAGGTTCAGTTGTTCTTCAGACCAAACATGATAAAAAATTATCTCAGTGACTTCGACCGTGGAATGATTGTTGGTGTCAGACAGTCTGGTTTGGTTATCTCAGAAACGGCTGATCTCCTGGAATGTTCATGTACAATCTCTAGAGTTCACAGAGAATGGTGCAAAAACAAGCAAAAAAAAATCCAGTGAGTGTCAGTTGTGTGGGTGAAAATGCCTTGTTAGTTAGAGAGGGTGGAGGAGAATGGCCAGACTGGGTCGCGCTGACAGGAAGGTAACATTAACTCAGATAACCAGGTGCAGAAGAGCATCGCCAAATACACAATGTGTCAAACTTTGAAGTGGACACGCTACTGTGACAGAAGACCACAAACATTTTTATTTAATGTATTTTTATTTAGAAGTATACCGCAGAGTAGTCTGTCCCAGCCCTTTGAGCCACACTGCCCCAGCAACCCTACAACTACGATTACCATGACCTAATCATGGCATAATTTACAATGCTAATTAACCTACCTGGAACGTCTTTGGACAGTGGGAGGAGACTGGAGCAACTGGGGGAAACCCACGCATTCCAGGGGAAGGACGTACAGGGACTCCTTACAGAACAACACCAGACTGAACTCCAAAATCAGGACCGCTATGAACTGTAATAGCGTCATGCTAACTGCTACACTGCCGTGGCATCCCACATATAGAAATACACTCCACAGCCACTTCGTTAGGCACTTTCCGTAACTAGTAAAGTGGCCACTGGGTGTAATTCATGTACAAACAAAGCCCTGTGAAATGAAGACACAAGGGACTGCTGGAATCTGGAACAAGAGTCCAGATGAAGGGTTTCACACTAAAACATTGACTGTCCATTTCTCTCCACAGATGCTGCCTGGCCTGCCAAGTTCCTTTACCTGATTGTTCTTTGCTCTAAAGCCCTGTGGAATCAGAAGTACAGTAGTGTGCAAAAGTCACACACACACACACACACTTTATCTAAATATAGACAGCTAGGGTGCCTAAGGCTTTTGCACCAGTACTATGGTAATTTTATGTATTGCATTGTATTGCCACACAAAAAAAATTCATGACATATGTGAGTGATGATATGGATCTCTATTGTGGACTGAGAGTGAGGAGGGGGCAGGGAGAGGGGAATCATGGTTGTGAAAAGGGGAGGGAGTGGGAAGCACCAGAGAGACATTTTGTATTGATCAATAAATCAATTGTTTGGAATCAAATGACCTTGCCTGATGTCTCAGGGGTGGGTGTCTCTACACTCACACCATTCTGGCAATCGTTCTCTGCTACTTGTCCCACACTCCTCCCACAGCACTCACCATTCCCAACATCCTTTGCTCCCGCCAGATTTACAAACTCGCTCTCCGCTCCATGCTGACACATACAGTACTGTGCAAACGTCTTGGGCACCTTAGCTATATATGTTTGCCTAATACATTTGCACAGTGTCGTGCCTGGTGCAGAGACCATTGCTAATGGCTCAAGCATTTCAAAAGATTGCTTCATTATCCAGGTGTGGCTGAAATTTGACCCTTCATAGTGTGAAACAATAACAGAACTTGCTGGAAATGCACATGTCAGGCGTTCTCTGCGGAGGGAGAAACATTACCAATGGGCCAAGTTGATGCTCTTGAAATGTCAGAGGCAAATGGATTTTAAGGCGCAGGGAAACTGGGGAGGGGAAGCAAGGCAGAAGCAGATGTAAGAACTACAGATGAAATGGAAGAGTAAAGGGATGTAAAAGGGTGTACTAGGACAAGAAAATAAACAAAAGGCTAACCTAGAGGACGGAGCAGGAGAATTATTAACTGAACTATATCATCTATCTTAGTATTACCAATTGCAGAATATTTACTAGCTAGGGTCAATTACCCTGCTCCTCTTTGATATTGCCTTCGAATCATTTATACCCACATGAGCGAGCCTTGTGCTAATGCTTCAGACTAACAAAAGCAGCTTTTCAGTGTAGCAGTTCTTTGGGGCCAGGCTAGACTGCTAAGCCAGATACATTTATTCAAACCTCTGGGAGCTAATCCCACAAGTTTCTAACCCGGAGGCAAAACTGCAACACCTGGAACAGAGCTGACAACCCTCAGCCACGGCACACGAAGGCTATATCATCAGCTAAGCCATGAAGCTATTTTCAGGATGCAGCTGGACCCTGAGCCACACAGAACATAACTGACTCGCAATGGAAAGTGAAAGTGAGGGGTCCTTCCGGGAGAAAGTGTAACCAGAGTATGAACGTAAAAAGCTGCCAAGAGAAATACAATACAGTACTGTGCAAAAGTCTCAGCTGTACATGTATAGCTAGGCTGCCTAAGATTTTTGCTCAGTACTATATTTGTCAACATGGAGTTAGTAAATCTGGCGGGAACAAAGGGCGTTGGGAATGGTGAAGGTGGAGCACCACGGAGGGGTGGTGGAGAAGGAGCACCTGGAGCAGGAGGTGGCTTGACTGCAGACACACTAGGCAAGGGTTAATTTGATTCCAAACATTGGTTTATTGGTCATTACAGAATGTTTCTCTGGTGCTTCCTGATCCCTCCCCCTTCCCCTTTTCCCAACCCTGATTCCCCTCCCGCTGCCCCTTTCCCACCCTCAGTCCTCAACAGAAACCCATATCAGAATCATGTTTATCACTTACATACGTCATGAAATTTGTTTTTGTTTTTGGTAACTGTACAGTGCAATACACAAAATTTCTGCAGTTCTGTGCAAAAGTCTTAGGCACTTTAGCTATATGTATGTGCCTAAGACTTTTGCATATTTTTATAATAAACTCTTGCCACAGTCCGTGCTCAGTGAACTTGGAGAGATATTCTTGATAGAGCTGATCATTGCCGTTCTTGAATATAAAATTTATACTGGGTGAATATATGGAAATTGTTTCAGTTCTTACTATTATCAAAACCAAATTATTTTAAAATATTGTAATAGTCATGACAAATGCAACGATCAATCCATATTGTACTTTATGTGGAACTGATTAAAGAAAAAGAATAAAGAATGAGAACAATTTGATTTTTCCTCTGGATATAATTGAAGATAATTTTTAAATGGTGAGGTATGTGGAAGTGTGTTGTCATAGAAACAACTGTGTGGAAATATAAGCAGCTGTGCTAATTCAGATAGTTCATAAGCAAACTGACGAAACAAACATAATGCACAAATATATGCTGAGGGCTATGAACCTATTAATTCTTTTAAAGAAGATTTTTACAAAGTTGTCAAGTGGGATTATTTTCTGGAACAGCCTGGAATCTCATGATTTGTGACTTTAAATGAAAATACCCCTAATTTTTAACAATATGATTCTGAATGTTATAAGTCAGAGTTCTGTATTCTTAAGAACAGTTATGTGGGAATCTACTCAATGGAACAATAATAAATTAACAAAGGATCACTGATCTGAAATGTGAATTTTGTTCCACAGGATGCCACAGTCCTTCATTATTTCTGGAAATTTTTCTGTACCATTTCTCATGAAGACAGTCACAAAATATTTAATCAGGTTCTCTACCTTTTCTTTACTCCCTCATATAAATTACCTGTTCCATTCTGTAAGGGACACATATCAATGTTTGTTAACCTCTACGTCATTACACATCTGTATAAGGTCTCACAGTCTATTTTATAGTTTGCTTTCACTTTCCTCTCAATCACCTTGGTCCTGCCTTGCTGAATAGTGAAACTTTCCCAATCCCCAGGCTTACTCAGCATTTTAGCAACATTGCAAATTCTTTTCCTTTTGATCTAACTCTCCTTCCAACTTCACATGGTAGTCATCACTGCACTATTTTTTCCTAAAAAGATATACACTTAGTGGCTACTTTATTAGGTACATGGGGTACCTCATAAAGTGACAACTGAGTGCTTGTTCATGGTCTTCTGCTGTCGTAGTCCATCTACTTCAAGGTTCACTCAGAGATGCTCTTCTGCACACCGCTGTTGTAACCCATGGTTAATTGAGTTACTGTCACCTTCCTGTCAGTCTGGCTAGTCTCTTCTGACCCCTCTCATTACAAGATGTCTTTGCCCACAGAACTGACACTCACTGGATTTTTTGGGGGGTGGTTTTGCACCATTCTCTGTAAAGTCTAGAGTTGCTGCTGCACGATAGGCTGATGAGGTATTTGCATTATTGCGAGAAATTGCTTTCCACTTTCATTAAGGACTTCCCGTCATCCAGGACATGCCCTCTCCTCATTGCTACCATCAAGGAGGAGCGACAGGAAGCTAAAGAAACACACTCACTGGTTCAAGAACAGCTTCTTCCCCTCCACCATCAAATTTCTGAAACACATGTACACTGTCTCAGTACTTCTTGACATTATTTTTACACTATTTATTTAATTAAAAATTTTATATATATATATATTTCTTATTGTAATTTACAATTTTTTATTATCATGTATTGCCATATACTGTTGGTGGAAAACGACAAATTTCATGACATTTACAGTGATATTAAGTCGAATTCTGTTTCTGATTACGGAGCAGGTGAACAGGTGTACCTAATAAAGTGGCCATTCAGTGTATTATTACTTGCAAATCACTCAGCCTTTCGTTGGGATTCCCCACTTAATAGCAAACTGACGCATCAGGCCTTCATACTTTGCTATATTCTGATTTAACACATTGGTTGTGTTAAATTGAACTGAAATTAATATGCCTGGTCCCTTTCGATGTCTTTGTGGGCTGGCATTTTGTATTCTATGTTTTTCACTCGGTTTTTTGCCGTTTGCGTGATTTGTTGTTCTTTTTTTTGTGTGATGGGAGGGGTTTGGGGTTTGACACTTTTCTTTGAACGTTTCCATGGTTTTCTTTGTTTCATGGCTGTCTGTGAGAAAGATACATCTCAGGGTTGTATACTGCATGCATAGTTTGTTAATAAATGTACTTTGAAACTTTGGATTCGGATTGAACAAAAACACTTTCAATCTTTATATAAAATGTTAATATTTTATGATTATTGTGGCCTAAAGTTCACCTAACTACTATATTTTAAAGATTTCCTTTCTCATTACACATTGTTAGATCTAAAGTAATCTTTTCCCTTGTTAGTTCCTCAGCACACTGATTTAGGATGCTACCTCTTGTATTCAGCACTGGTTAATCGTCCACATTACTACGACCTGGTTAGTCTATATGAAGAACAAAAATGCTGGATATACCAGGCAGGTCAAGCAGCATCATCCTTTCACTTCAGCTATCTAATTTTTCCCTCATCAGAACCCACTACCTCCTGTCCCCCAATTAAGCTTAAAACCGTATAACTAACTTTAAACACTAGTTATTTTTAACACTAATTAAATTTAAACCCTAGATAGGGTGGATGTGAAGAGAATGTTTCCTATGGTGGGGGTATCCAGATCTAGAGGGCACAGCCTCAAAATTGAGGAGCGACCTGTTAGAACAGAGGTAAGGAGAAATTCTTTTAGCCTGAGAGAAATGAACTTGTGGAATGTTCTGCCACAGACTGCGGTGGAGGTAAAGTCCACGGGTATGTTTAAGGGTGGAAGTTGATCATTTTCTGATCAGTCAGGGCATCAAAGGATATGGCGAGAAAGCAAGTGTATGGGGCTGAGTGAGATTTGAGATCAGCCATGATGAAATAGCAGAGCAGACTCGATGGGCTGAATGGCCTAATTCATCTCCTGTGCCTTATGGTTTTATTTGATTCACTTGGACATCACTCCCAACCCAGTTGAAGTAAAGCTCATCCCAAAGGGTCAGCTCTTTTCTTCCCCAACACTGGAGCCAGTAACTCTGCCCTAGATGGTACCCCATTCAAGGCTTACTGAGAAAGTAAGGAGGCATGGGATCCAAGGGGACCTTGCTTTGTGGGTGCAGAATTGGCTTGCTCACAGAAGACAAAGAGTGGTTGTAGATGGGTCATATTCTGCATGCAGGTCGGTGACCAGTGCTGTGTCTCAGGGATCTGTTCTGGGACCCCTTCTCTTCATGATTTTTATAAATGACCTGGATGAGGAAGTGGAGGGATGGGTTAGTAAATTTGCTGATGACGCAAAGGTTGGGGGTGTTGTGGGTAGTGTGGAGGGCTGTCAGAGGTTACAGCAGGACATCAATAGGATGCAAAACTGGGCTGAGAAGTGGCAGATGGAGTTCAAACCAGTTAAGTGTGAGGTGGTTCATTTTGGTAGGTTAAATATGATGGTAGAATATAGTATTAATGGTAAGACTCTTGGCAGTGTGGAGGATCAGAGGGATCTTGGGGTCTGAGTCCATAGGACGCTCAAAGCAGCTGCGCAGGTTGACTCTGTGGTTAAGAAGGCATATGATGCATTGGCCTTCATCAACTGTGGGATTTGGTTTAAGAGCCAAGAGGTGATGTTACAGCTATCTAGAACCCTGGACAAGCACATTTGGATTATTGTCGCCTCACTGCAGGAAGAATATAGAAGCCATAGAAAGGGTGCAGAGGAGACTTACAAGGATGTTGCCTGGATTGGGGAGCACGCCTTATGAGAATAGGGTGAGTGAACTTAGCCTTTTCTCCTTGGAGCGGTGGAGGATAAGAGGTGACCTGATAGAGGTGTATAAGATGATGAGAGGCATTGATCATGTGGATAGTCAGAGGCTTTTTCCCAGGGTGGCTAACACGAGAGGGCACAGTTTTAAGGTGCTTGGAAGTAGGTACCAAGGTAAGTTTTTTACTCAGAGGGTGGTGAGTGCGTGGAATGGGCTGCCAGCAACAGTGGTGGAGGCGGATACGATAAGGTCTTTTAAGAGACTCCTGGATAGGTACATGGAGCTTAGAAAAATAGTGGGACATGGGTAACATTAGGTAATTTCTAAGTAAGTACATGTTCAGCACAGCATTGTGGGCCGACGGGCCTATTTGTGCTGTAGGTTTTCCATGTTTCTATGGTCCCAAGCCTCTGGCTGTGAAAGGAGGAGGGTTGAGCATTGGGCTAGCAACCAAACCCCATAAAAGCCTAGAACTACAGAAAGACCAAAAGAAGCTCCAAAACCCTCATCCCCATGAGAGGAAGGATCCTCACCCAGAAGACGTATGAAGTCACTTAGTGAGAAACCACAGCACCAATTAACCTTTGCCCCAGGACAAAGGGATCTGCTGAGCTGCTGAGGATGGCCTTTGCCCCAGAAGGGGTGATGAACTTAAAAAAAAGTCACCAAGGCCCTGAATGGGATAACTTGCTCAAGGAGTCTCTGTCTATGTAACTCCATTATTAATTAGATCATGTGGTAACACTGGATTCAACAATGAGGAGGCCTGGAAGTGAAAGGAATACTTGGTGATTTAGTACATAAAACACAAAGAATTAACAGATAGGTGCATCATGTAGATTGAAAGTTGAATGGCATCTTGTCCTTTATTACAACGGGAATGGTATTTTGAAATAGGAAAATATTGTTCCATTTGTAGAGAGTGCTGATGTACTGTTTTCAGTTGTGATCTTCTTGCTTAAGAAACACTATACCATCATTGATGAGAATCCAAGTGAGATTTCCTAAGCTAATTCCTAGATGTAGATGTCTTCCCTACCACGAGCAACTCCCAAAGATGGATCTGTATTCTTTGGAGTACAACAGAATGAGGGATGATCTGACTGAAATGTATCAGATCCTAAGGAGATTAAGAGAGTAGATGATGAACAGAAAAGATTCTGCAGAAGCTCGAAATACAGAGTAAAACACACAAAACGCTGAAGGAACTCAGCAGATTGGGCAGCAACTGTGGAGAAAAATTAACGATTTGGGCCAAGGCCTTTCATCAGAATCTACTGCTGCTTGACCTGCTCAGTTTCTCCATCACTTTGTGATTGTTAGGATAGATGGTGAGATGCTTCCTCTATGGAAGATTATCAAGTGAGAAAGGCACAGTGACAAGATAAGAAGCTAAAATACTGTGTGTAGGAATTTCTTCTCACAATGAGTGATAGTAATAGAAACTCTTTATCCGGAGGTATTTAAAGATTTTTTTGAAGGATTAGGGAATTGAGAAACTGGCCCAGAAAAGGAGTTGAGGACTGCCACAGGTTAGCCCTGATTGTATTGAATAATGGGTCAGGATAGAATGGCCTGGTGACATGCTTCTGCCTCTATCTTCTTGTGGGCAGTATAGGTCAGTGGTAACAAATTAAGCAGAAGTTAATGGGCATGCAAGACAGCATAAGTTGTAGGTCCTCACATAACTAGGGGAGGGGGACTGGGGCTCTTGGGAGGCAGCATAGATTTAATGTGCCAACTTCCTTTTTATAATTGATACAGCATGGAATAGACTCCTCTGGCCCTTTGAGCTGTGCCGCCCAGCAACTCCCAATTTAAGCCTAGCCTAATGACGCAAAAATATACAATGACCAATTAACCTACCAACCGGTAGTTCTTTGAACTGCGGGAGAAAACTGGAGCACCCAAAGGAAACCTCATGCAGTCATGGGGAGAACATACAAACTCCTTACAGACAGCGGCAGGAAGTGAACCCGGGTCACCAGTACTGGAAGGTGTTGTGCTAAACCCTATGCTACTGTGCCATTGTACTGTGATTTTGTAAATATAGACAGGTTCGTGAAATACTGAGGAAAAAGCAGAAGGGCTGAGCATTTTTAAAAATGATGTAAATTGATAAATACAAGAGATTCCGAAGATGTTGGAAAAAATGAACAAGAAACACAAATTGCTGGAGGAAATCAGGCAGCATCTATGGAGCAGAATAAATAGTCAATGGTGCAGGACAAGACTCATCATGAAGATTGTAAAGAAAGGGTGAAGGTAGCAGAATAAGAAGAAGGGGAAAGGAAGGAGTAGAAGCTGGCAGGTATTAGGTGAAACCAGATGTAAAATAGAATATTGTCGATAGAGAGATCTAGACGCTTTTGTACACAAACCACTGGAAGTTAGGAAGCATGTTCTGCAATTAGGAATGCAGACAACATGTTGATATTTATTGCATGAGGACTTATATTTCAATTTTTAGAATCCTACTGAAACTGTGTCAGAGGTTTGCTCTCCCTATTTACAGATCAACAAAAGGACTTACAGTACTTGCAATGGAGGGAGCCAGCAAAAGTTCACTGAATTAATTCAGTGAATGATGGGTTTGGTATGTTAAGCAAGCTGTGTGGACACTCTGGAATTTAAAAGAACAAGATATATTCCATTTAAACAACTCCACAGGATCAGATCTAAAGGGATACATTCCCAGGTTGGAGTCTATAGAATTATGGATTGTAACCTCAAAATAAAGATTCCGAATCGACCACCTGTTGTCAAATCCACTCAGCTGCAGTTTGTCGACGTTCTTTATAACACAGCTGCAAACACACAATGCTGCTGGAACTCAGCAGGTCAGGCAGCATCTATGGAGAGGAATAAACAGTAACGTTTTGAGGTCAAGACCCTTCATCAGGACTGGCAGGCATCTGCAAATACTCAGTCTAGTATTTTTTGAAGGAAAATTGACCAGAATCACCTTCACTGGTTCTGATGAATTGGAATAATTATAAGGAAAGATGACAGTGGCACAGTGAAAAAAAGGAAAATACTATCTTGTCTTTCTTTACAGAAACTGCTCTTCATGCATTAATCCCACAAGGTTGTTGTCAAATTTCAGGTTTAACAGACTGAATATTGAGCCTTAGAATAAAAAGCAAATTCCAAATTTCTACAGATTTTGTGTATGTAAGTGTTCCCTGTTGAGACTCTTGGAATCAGAATCAGGTTTAATATCACCGGCAAATGTCATGAAATTTGTTAACGTTGCGGCAGCAGTACATAGCAAATGTGATAAATATAGAAAAAAAACTGAATTACAGTAAGGATGCATCAGCCAGATGGGATGCATGGTGGAATCCTGCATCGAGGAGCACAGGAGGTGTATCCTTCTGGATTACCCAGAGAAATTGGTGGTAGCAGAACATTGCATTCACAGTGGCCATAGGATTGACTTCGATGGCACAAAACTACTGTGCCTCGCCAGTGGATTTGGAACCACCTGCTGAAGGAAGCCATTGAAATAAAACTAGAGGAAAAGAGTTTTAACAAAAAGAAAGGTCTTACTATAAGACTGGAATTTGATTGTAAACAAAGTGGAAACCTGATTGGATGAGGACTGATGGACAACAGGGGTATAAATACTAGACATGCCCTGGCATTGGCCCTGATGAAGATGACAGTTCGTCATCGAAACGTCAGTTAAAATCAATCCTTGTACCTGAGTGGAAGTCCAGGAAGAGTTTATTCATTGAATTACAGTAATATATGTATATTAAACAGTTATACTAAGTAAGTAGTGCAAACACAGAAATAAACACGTAATGAGGTAGTGTTCATGAGTTGAATGTCCATTTAGAAATTGGATGGTAGAGGGGAAGAAGCTGTTCCTGAATCGCTGAGTGTGAGTTTTCAGGCTCCTGTACCTCCTTCCTGATGGTAGCAATGAGAAGAGGGCATGCCCTGGGTGATGGGCGTCCTTAGAGATGGATGCTGCCTTTTTGAGGCAGCGCTCCTTAAAGATATCCTGGATACTATGGAGTCTAGTACCCGTGATAGAGCTGACAAATTTTTCTCTGTAACTTACTTCGATCCTGTGCAGTAGCGCCCCCCTCCACTCTCCCCACTCCCCGTCGCCAATACCAGACACGGAGGACCTAGCTGTAATTGTTAGAAATATCCGTATACCTAAACTCTTTGAAAAACATTTCCCTAAGTACCCTCACAGTTCCTTTCAATATCTTGTCTGGAATCCCACAGAATCGGAGTCCAAGTATTATACTGGCACTTCAGTGCTGAACTGTGAGGATAATCTATCCTGCCAAAGGCACGGTGTCCTGAATTGCTCAGGGTGTGTCCTCAGCCCCGTGGCTGCTCTGAGATTTCTCCAACACCATATGCTCTGTCTCACGAGTGTTTTCTGATTCACTTGAGGCCTCCCTTGGTAGCTGGCAGTCTAATTCCCCGAGGGCGTTGTACTTAAGCTGGTACTTACAGCAAATGATGCAGGTGTTGTGGAAGGCCGACTCTTCCACTGAGAGCTCCTGCTGCCCCTTGGGGCTTTCGACTGGAAAGAAAGAGGAATATTTATTAGACTGTAGGCTGCACAACAGTCTTCAAGTGTGAGTGATGGTCTCCCCTACACAAGAGCTGGTTTGTTGATCACACCACGGTTTCTGGTGCTCTCTTGTCTTGAGTTCCTGCCCTAACTGACGCTTGACAGTTGTCTACATTATTGTTGTGTATTTAATATTTCAGTAACATTTGAGTAATTTTGTATATATAGTGGCGAGCATTTGGTCCATGATGACAGAGGAGAAAAGTTTGTTTATCTCAACTTGCAACTTTACTGCGACAGGTACAATAACAGACGGGGCACTATGACCCAGGGAGAGAACCCACTCAGTCTCATACGGACAGGAGAGGTGATTATTACACACCCCAGTTACAGTCAGGGTGATGCACCATCAATAACTCTCGGAGACAGGAGGCAAAAGATGGCTTTTATTAGCTGCGAGAAACAACCACACAACATCCTGGAGACTGGGGGGGGGTGGGGTCAGTGCCTCAATCGCCTTTATACCGGGGTTTGTGCGAGGAGCGACAGGAGCAGTCAGCAGAGGGGCATGTCCAGACAGGTATATGTAGTTCACCACACAGGGTGACCCACAAACACACAAGCGAATAACTGGATAACTCCAGCTAAAATGTAACAATAAATGAATTTGAACACACCTCCAAAATTGCACAAAAGCATTTTAACACAAGGACAATAATCAGTGCTGGCCACTAGGACTCCCAACCATGATCCAGGACTGCCACACTGCCCCAACCTGAGTGACCGATCATCCCCAGCAACCCCAGAGCCCAGAGTCCCGGTGGTGGTCAGTGCTGGCTCCTGGGGTGCTGCGGGATGTCTGGAGTCCCCCCCAACCCACCGGGGAGGCAGTGTTTGGTGAGACAAGAGGCACGGCACCCGAAGTGTCTCTTCCTTCCGTCAGCCTCGCCGGGTCGGTGGCGGCCAAGGGCCGATACCGTGCCAGCCAGTCCCAGTGCAGCTCGAATGCCTTCCACCGTTCAGGCAACCGCTCCTGGTATAACGCATCGGAAATGTGGTTGAGCACCTCTCTCTCAGCCACTCCCAGTGGCTTTTTAGCTTGGGGGATAGTCCCTTCTTCCGGGAGGGGCAGTAGACCCATACTCACCCCCCCTCCCCCAGTCCCCGGCTGCGGACATCGGACGCTGGTTTTCGGTGGCCGCTGGCTGCGTCGTGAGGTGCTGAGGTACTCCAACCCGGCCTCCCCAGGAGGGGGGCCAAAGACTAGATCGACCGGTGAGCGCAGCTCTCCCCTCCCCCACTCCCCGATCACATGCACAGCCGGCGTGCACCAGGTGCCCTTCTGACCTGCTGTCCGGTACGCCCACAGTACTGGGGGTAGGTGGCGATGCCAATCGCCCTGCTGCTGGCTGACGAGGATGACAAGCTGTGTTGGCAGCGTGCGGTTGACACGCTCCACCAGGGCCCCATTTTGGCGGTTCCCAGCGGCCTGTCGAACACACGCCTCAAGGATGCGCCCCCGGCCTCTGTGGAGTTTCTCAGGGGTGCTGACACGGCTGGAAAACTCACCCATGCCCCCTCAGCAGTGGTGGTGGCTCTCTGGTCCAGGACCCCGTGCATCTCTGACCACTTGGTGAAATAACCCATGCCCAGGAGAACGTAGCGGCTCCCAGCGTCAGTGTGGGGGAAGGGGCCCAGGATGTTCACCCCTACACGCTCCATTGGGGCCCCCACCAGGTACTGCAGCATTGACGTCCTACACTGGCGGCCCGGCCCCTTCTGGGACATGCAGGCATCGCTGCCGTGCACGAACAGCTCCTCATTCTGCCCACACCCAGGCCTGTAGAAACGTTCGCACAGCCTGCCCAATGTCCTTGCAATCCTGAAATGGCCAGCCCCCGCCTGTCTGTGCACTGAACACAGCGCCAGGGTATAGAGCCCCTGGGGGGACCGGCAGCTGCAGGAGATATCTCTCACCATTGGGCAAGTGCCATCACTGAAACAGCACCTCCAGAGTGAAGGGCTTTGGTCTCTGGACCCAGGGTGGAGAACTCTCCCCACCCTGGCCGTTGTCCCACACTCAGCCATCTCCTCACCTGGGCCAGTACGGGATCACTCACCGGCTCACTGCACAGCCGCTGGTGGGCAGGTCGCCGCCTGCTGCCTCTTGCTCCTGGTTCTGCGCCTCGAGGCGGCGACAGTAACGACACTCGGTTGCCTCACAGGGACGGCAAGAGAGGGCATCAGCGTCACCGTGGTGCGCCGCATCCTGAAAGCATAGTCCCTGAGAGCCCCCAGCTCCCCCTTGGGGCCGCGGAAGTTCAGCAGCCAGGTCAGCGACGCACGGTCCGTGCGGAGCAGGAACCATCCTGAGGGAGTTCTTCCCATGCACCTTGGGGATCTCGGCTGGAGGGTGCTGCATAGAGCAGTGCCCTGCAATGAGTTCTTTAGTCTGTACACGGATCTCCCACCCGCACGTCACCTCTGTGGTCTGGAGGAGACCGTGTACCACATGTACCTGGAGTGCACGAGGCTGCAGTCCCTTTTTGGCGTATTTGCGTGGGCTGCTTCTCGCCTTCTGGTTGCACTTTAGCCCCACCTTATTTATATATGATCATCCAGTAAGGAGGGGGGCATGGAGCGATGAGGATGTCCTTGTTAACTTGCTCCTGGGACTGGCGAAATCAGCCATCCGAGGGTCTTGGAAACGGGTGGTGGGAGTATCACCCTGAGCAAACTGCCTGGCAATGTTTAGGGGGTATGTTCGTGCTTGGGTGACTATTGAAAAGAAATACACGCAGTCCCACGGCGACCTCAGAGGCGTTCTTGGACCGTTGGGCTCCGCGGGTTTTAAATGCCATCATTGATAGAGATGGGAACATTTTGGTGTAATGTCTTTTGTCTATTTGTAGTGAAGTAATTGTGTTAGTCACTGTTTTGTATATATTGTATAGCACCGATATTTGTAATAAAGGAATTTTGTAAAAAAAAAAGGAACCATTGGCTGAAGAGGTAAGGGAAAGATGGCCAAGGGCTCCCGGCAGATGATACAATAGTTCCATTCAGGGCGGCTGAAGGACTCCACAGAGCGTTCCCTTTGGTCCCCCCTCTGCAACAGTACTGCACCAAGAGCCCCCCGCCCGCCTTTGCTGGCATCTGAGTCAACACTGGATCAGGGTCCACCAGCACTGGGGCCTGGGTGAGCGCAGCCTGGAGCTGATTGAAGGCACAGCCCAGGTTTGAGTCCGGGCGAAGGGCCTCCCCTTCTCGGTGAGCTGGTGCAGGGAGCTGGCGATGGTGGCAAAGCCCTGAACAGACCAGTGGTAGTTTGATGCCAGCCCCAGGAAGCTGTGAAGCTCGAGACATCGCAGGGGGTGGGTCATTCCCTGACCTTCACCACCTTCTCGGGGTCCATCGCCACCCCCGCACTCACCATGTGCCCCAGGAACTTCGTCTGATGCCGCAACGGGCAGAGATTTGAGGGGTTAAGGCGCAGATTCGCCTGGCGCATGGAGGTGAAGACCCCCCTTCCAAGTTCTGCAAGGCATCATCAAAAATGGCGGCGTCCACAACGGTGTCGCCCAAATAGATGACACAGCGACTCCGCAGAATCCTCCAGCAATCAGTCTCTCGGTTACAGAAGGCAAACGGCATTACCCAGAAGTATCACAGCCCTTGACCAATGGTGAAGGCAGTCTTGGGCCGGGCTTCCAGGTCCAGTTTGACCACTGTGGAGGGAGAGAGAGCTGGACCAGGCCAAACCTGCGATACGGTCCAGGGTATCATCAATCCTGGGCAGTGAGTGGGCGTCCTTCTGAGTCACAGCATTGAGATGGCCGTGGTAGAACCACCACGACCTGTCTTTCGTCTTGACCAACACCGCTGGGGCTGCCCGCGGGCTGTCGAAGGGTTTGATGATACCAGCCGTGGTTCAGCTGCCTGGCATTTGGCGAGGGCAAGCAGATGGGCAGGGCATCTCTGGTGTTCATGCAGTGTTGGACAAGCCACATGCACCTGCCGTCCTCATGCCCGGCTGTGAAGGAGTCAAGATGCTGGTCCAGGAGGTCTTTTAGCCGTCGCCACTGATCCTGATCCGAGGCCTCGCTGCTCCGCTGCCACCGCCCTCGTTGGAGAATGCCGCAGTGGTGCTGATGTCATCGCGCAGCGTCAATGCGGTCGCTGGTGACAGAGTCACGACGTGCTGCACAGGGGTGGTTGTTGCCGCGCCCATCTGTTCTGCTTCCTGAGTCGTCCTGCTGGAGAGTGTTACGTACCCCGTGGGAATCTTGTGACTGTCTTATGACCCTGATGTAATTGAGTATCTGGTGAGCATGATGTAGTGGTCTTGTGATGGTCGGGTGATGTCATTTCCCGCCAGTGTGAGGTCACATGATGACATGTTCCAACAGGTATAAAGCGGGAAAGCCTGCTGTGAACTTCAGAAGTTTTCTGATCACTCTGCCATAACTAGATGCATCAGCAAGGGAGATGAGGCTGAGTACAGGGCTACGGTGGGAAACTTTGTCACATGGTGTGAGCAGAATCATCTGCAGCTTAATGTGAAAAAGACTAAGGAGCTGGTGGTGGACCTGAGGAGGGCTAAGGCACCGGTCACCCCTGTTCCATCCAAGGGGTCAGTGTGGACATGGTGGAGGATTACAAATACCTGGGGATATGAATTGACAATAAACTGGACTGGTCAAAGAACACTTTGGCTGTCTACAAGAAGGGTCAGAGCCGTCTCTACTTCCTGAGGAGACTGAGGTCCTTTAACATCTGCCGGACGATGCTGAGGATGTTCTACGAGTCTGTGGTGACCAGTGCTATCATGTTTGCTGTTGTGTGCTGGGGCAGCAGGCTGAGAGTAGCAGACACCAACAGAATCAACAAACTCATTCGTAAGGCCAGTGATGTTGTGGGGCTGGAACTGGACCCTCTGACGGTGGTGTCTGAAAAGAGGATGCTGTCCAAGTTGCATGCCATCTTGGACAATGACTCCCATCCACTCCATAATGTACTGGTTAGGCACAGGAGTACATTCAGCCAGAGACTCATTCCACCGAGATGCAACACTGAGCGTCATAGGAAGTCATTCCTGCCTGTGGCCATCAAACTTTACAACTCCTCCCTCAGAGTGTCAGACACCCTGAGCCAATAGGCTGGTCCTGGACTTATTTCCACTTGGCATGATTAACGTATTATTATTTAATTATTTATGGTTTTATATCGCTATATTTCTCCACTATTCTTGGTTGGTGCGACTGTCGCAAAACCCAATTTCCCTCGGGATCAATAAAATATATCTGTCTGTCTGTATATGCTGTACGTACCTAAGACTTTTGCACAGTACTGTACGTGTTAGCTTGCAGTAATTTGTTTACAGGGCAACTGGATCCCTCTGTACACTGATAATTTTAAATAATTTACTACTTAAATAACACCTTGCTTTTCTGTATTTCTTACTAAAGGGAACGGTTTCATGTTTTTCTACATTGTAATCCACCTACTATGTTCTTGCCCAGATAACCTGTCAATATCTCTCCAAAGCCTGTCCTGAACCTTCTCACAACACATTCTGCGATCTAGCTGTGTAACATCAGGAAACGTAGATATACTACGCTTGGGCTCCTTATCCAAATCTGGAGCCTTAATACTGATCCCTGACCACTCCAATTACTATTTGGAGGTGGGGGGGGGCAGGCGTCAAAATTAAGCATTGTCCCTAGATAACGTACAGCATTTTGCCACTTTTTTTTTAACTAGCCCAGAGTTCAATGAGAAAAATTCTGTACCTTCAAAGGGGTTTCAACCGTATATCACAAACAAGAAAATCAGCAGATGCTGGAAATCCAATAAACACACACAAAATGCTGAAGGAAGTTAGCAGGCCTGCTAAAGGATTTCGGCCCAAAACGTCGACTGTGCTCTTTTCCGTAGATGCTGCCTGGCCTGCTGAGTTCCTTCAGTATTTTGTGTGTGTTCATCCGACTGTTGTTACCAGCACAGGGTGATGTGAGTGAGACTCACCTCCATCTGGTTGTTTCACAGTGGCAACAATCTTAAACAATTGTTGTTGTGTTAACAAAGTCACCGAGCAAGAGAATGAGAGAAAGGGAGGGAGAGAGAGAAACTCCTGCATATTCCAAGGTGCTGATGTACTTTGCAGTTCAACAAGTTGAAAGATTGAGGCTATCACAAGCCAACTTTAAACTCCTGATAGTGAATAAAGCTTCAAGGTCCGTACTGATTAGGTGAGTAGACCCTCACACAAGTACAGAGCAGACTGAGACGGCTGAGACGGACCCCTCCAGGGAGCGTCTGCTTTGCTTTTACTCTGACTGAAGTCATGCTGCTTTTGCACTTGAACCGCAGTATTAGTACAGAACAAAACTTCTTTGTGACAATACTGCAGTTATCGTGTGAACACATACTGAGATTGTACAAAGCTGTTTGGCAAGAAGACAACTCCGATTCTACTGGCAGCCTGCCTGCAGCATGTAGTTTAGTGATAAATGCTGCTGTAAGTCACAAATAGTTGCCCGTGAGAGCATTAAAAGTAATTTGCTCTAATTACTTTGCATTGTAGCTAAGATGCATTTTTTCATTGTTTTTTTTCCCCTCTGAACTCCTTTATTTTACAAATTTCTAGCAATGAAAAGAAAAGCTCATGAGTCCTGGAAGATTTGCCAGAAAATTACATTGTAAGACAATTGGGAAAGAGGAAGGATCTTAAATAATATTTTTCACTTCAGAGATTCAAGTCAGAAGCATTGAAAATTATATCTGCGCTTTGTCGGAATCATTCATGAGCACTGTCTTAACTACAAAGAGAAAGCTTAGATAGCGGTACGACTGACAGAAGAACCCGGAGAGTGGTTAAGCGGAGGGAGCCAGATAACTGGAATAGAATCCCAAAGTCATTAAATAGATGGAAAGGTCACTTACATACTGACGTTACACCATCGGCGTTCAGGGCAGCAGTGAAGCTCCTCCACCTCTGGCGGTGTTCAGGGTTTCCTTCTTCATGCCATTATCTTCCTTTCATTTTTCACTACTGCCAGCCATGCAAGTCCCAGGTGGAGACTCAGGAATACCGTCGCCATCGGATGGAGAAGGATTCTCCTTTGCTGTTTCCGTACCAAGTCTGCCTTACTGGTCAGGACTGTTAGTCCCGAGCTGAACCTCCAACCCTGCAGGATCAGTGGGCCACTCCTAGTCTGGTCTCTACCCTTTGACCTATTTGACACAGGGGACCCTAACAAGAGCCAAAGCACAAAGCCCTGACTCCCGCCAGTATAGCTCTCCGGGTCATTGAGGCAAGCAAGCCTTCAAAACATGCCGAGGTTGAGGTCCTCTTGGAGGATGTAAAGGTCAAAGTGCATCTTATTGGGCTGAATAATATGATATCATTGAGAGGGTTTAAGGTAAGTGTTGCACAATTACAAGCTCATTTCTGCCAGCGGTGCCTTAGTGTCAAGAGCTTATGTTTCAGATACAGGCAGGATGGACCCAAATGACATTCCACTGTGGTGCTAAAGAGGTCCAATTATGTCAGCATCTCTGTCTTCCAGATGAGATGAGAAGTTGGAGTAGAGGTTTTTAATCAAAGAAATCACCACATTTAGTTCCTGATTCAGATGTGATGTGGAAACCTGGCAGTGGGAGGGAGGATGGTGTGGATGGAGGCTGGGGTTTCACAGTGATATCTAGTCCTGTGCCATGACGGGTGCGCAGAATTCGACTGCTCCTGGAACTTTGCAAAGCCATAGCATGAAGGTGAGCTCTACCGGGGTGTTATGAAAAGGTGCCCGTTCTTACCCAGCCCATTGTCAGGGAATGCAAGGTCATATGACCAAATCCAAGTAGGTCATATTTTCTTAATTGATCCCAAACCCCAGCCTACATGGCGACTTGCCAATCCGCCCCAGGCAAGCCCTGCTCCTTTCCCTGACTCCCCTTGGTCCTCTCCCCAGATGAATTTTTCAATCCTTTTCCCAACCCACATCCCCAATCAGCTCCTGAATCATTATCCCAAACTCACAACACTCTCCTGCCTCCTACCCAATTGTGAGGCCCTCCGTTGGTAGGGGGTCGACCATGGATGCTGCGTCTAAGCTGCCTACACTGCAGGTGCAGCGCTGTCAGTTGATATGCAAGCCGGTACACAAGCCAGGGCAGTACAAAATGGAGGCAAGCTGTTGCCCATACAGCGGGCTCCCCTCTCCGTGCCGCTGATGAATCCAAAAGGAATGACAGAGACCCTTACACCTTGGGAGTAGTGATGCGGCAGGAATCGCCCGTCAGCGTGAACTGCCTTAGGGACTCCTAGCCTGGATTTTTACTCAGGGTTTGCTCCCGACACCTTCCCTGTGAGTAGGTATAGCCCAAGCCAGCGGAGGTTTGAGATCAGAGATTTCCTTCTCCCAGATTTATGTCAACCACAGCTGACAAGCCCCAGCTGCCCGAAGTGACTGATTTGAAGGTTCTGGTAACCGCTTTTGCCCCTTATCTTGTCCACACATGAAGGTCATGATTGTCAGAGGCTATTTGAGATGCAAACGGTTGGGAGCATTTAATAGGTAGTGTGGGGAGTTTATGCTCACTATCCACCACTATGAGGAATGTCCTCTCAGATATATCCCACTAATCTCTGTCTCTCCCTTCCCTTCTCCCACCCTATGATCTCCTCTCATCTTGTGTTTCTCACCTACATCAAAGCAGTCCCAAGCTCACTTCCTCCGTGAGCACTACTCCCTATGATGGCGGGAACTTGCAAATGAAAGTTCCCTCGGTACAAAGCTCAAAGTGCACGTCATAACCAGGGGCTCTGCTGTGAAGTTCACGTGCTCACGCAAGCGGGTTACGCAACAGGTTTGGCAACTGAGCTCGTGAGTACGCACATTCTAGCCAATCACGGTTTTATTATGGTGGTATTTAACACCTATCATCAAGACTTGACCAAAGGTACAGCAACATTTTGCTCCCTGATTACTCTCACCCTTTTCAGGGGAGCAGGACCACCGTTACGACTGATGCTGGAAAGAAGCAGTGATCGTTTTGAATTTAGTCATTGCTTCCAGCCACGGTGTTGGCGTTAACTCTCAGTTAGAGAGTTTAGTTAACGGCCCTGCTGACCTAGTGTTTACTGTTTTTCTTTCCCTTTAAATTCTGCAACAGTTCTCGTTGAAGTCAGTGAACTGTTGATCTGCTTCAGTGCCTCTCTCTCCGTGCTTGCGTCATATCCCACCATTCTGATTGCACAGGGCCGCTTGGCCTTGTACAAGACACCGGTGTCACTGCCAGGATCTTCCATGAAAATCCACTACACACAGCACTGCTCTGTCACACTCCTTCAGGGTCATTTCCATTACTCCTGATCTTTCAGGTGGTTGTTTGAAACACCGCTGTATCCATTTTATAAAAGTACAAGTGAGCTCCCCAGCGTAGCGGAGACCAGACTTGGACAGCACAGGCTGAACACTAGCTAGGAAGTAAAAGCAAAACTCTGCTTTGTCTTTAAAGAATGTGTAGAACTCTGTATGTTGGATAAAAGGAATTAACATACAAATAATCTCAGCTGCTTCCATTTATTACCACAAAACTGGACTTTATTCCAAATATGATTAAAATCGGAGGATTATAACATTAATTTGATTAAGTACATTGAGAAATGTTGTTTTCCCTCAAGGGATGTGGAGGGCAGGCTAAATTTCCCAATCTTTTTTATGCCATGGACCCCTACCATTAACCGAGTGGTCCATGGACCCCAGGTTGGGAACCGCTGGGCTAAAAGAATAGTAGAGGCAGAAACATTCATCTCCTTGAGAAGTTAAGTGCCTGGATGGGCACTTGAAATGCCATAACCTTCAGGGGTATGACTGAGACTGGAAATGGAATTAGCCTGAGTTGCTTAAATTTGGCCAGAATGAAGCTAACGTCTTCCTGTTCAGTACTTTTCTAGGATTCTATTCTCTTCCTCCACTTCCTCTTCTTCTTTCTGCCCCTTCTTTTCAGCTACATGTCAGAGATCAAGGTCTAGTACTGAGTTAAGCCAGAATGCCTCGCCTTACAAACTCTTGCCCTACAAATGCACCGCTACATTATATGTACCTACCCAGATTTCCGTGCTGAACCACAGGACTGTGCTAAAACGCTCATATTTCTCCCTTGCTCCATCTTCTTTACAATTCTACACTTACATTGCAAATCGGCTAGGCATTTGCTCTGCTCAAGAAGTGAACTCACAATGCTCAGACGTCTTCTTCAATTCATCTACTTACGCTGAAATGGACTCCCCTTCCTTTTGATCTGCAAACGAAACCTAAAGTGTTCTGCAATCCACAATGGTGTCAGTTGAAGTTAAACGTTAACTCTAAACCACAAATCCAAATCCTAAGCACATGCAGATGAGCCTGATGAAGATGCTCTGCTGTTATAGGTAAGATCATGTAATTTCAGTAGCTATATGCCTTAAATTTCCTCAGACAATTAAACAGAAATATCACCTCAGCAGTTTCAGAGTAGAAGCTCCTCCACTTACAGACCTGTGGATTAATTCTTCATCTGCACAGTCACACACCTTGCTCATACCCACCAGTACTGGTGTATTTAATATTTCAGCAATATTTAAGTCATATTGTAAATACATTGCTTGATTAAGTTTTTTTTATTTATGGAATTCATTATGGGTTATATATATTAGTACGTGAGTGGCATACGTCATCACACCACCAGGCTATATGTGTGGACCTTGTTTAAAGTAAAAATGAAGTTAGACTCTCATGCAAAGCTCCCTTGTTTTTCTTCCAATTAGTTTTATGTTTCAGAGTTACAAAACATAACAGTGGCAACAAAAAAGTTTTAAAACAAACCCACAATGACTTCCTACCTGCTGAAATGCAACAAAATGTTCGAGTTTAAAAAAAAGCAGCACAACACGTGTCTCTTCAGAATGAAGAGGGAGAAGAGAGTTGAGTTTTAAAAAAGGCAGAAAGTGGAGAAATTCATGGGTTCATGAACATTGAGTACCGGGTAATAATAATCATAAATAAAAACAGCAGAAATAGCTGGCTACATCAGAAAGATTAATGTGTTCAATTGCACAAGAGATAACTGTAGTTTGTATACTGAGTAAATTAAACAGTATTTTAAAGCAAATGAAATAGCCAATGAATACCAGTTTTACTGACAGTATTGCATTCAAAGGCACACAGTTTGCTTAGAAGTTTGACTGTTCCAACCAAGGCAGCCAAAATGAGCTTTGCGGATACCTTGAAAGTAATGCACGAACATTTGGAACCCATGATGGACTGGGCTGTTTTCACTACTTTTTGTAGGCTTTCCATTCAAGGGTCTTTCTATACAAGACAGTAATGCAACCAGTCAGTGTACTCTTTACTGCACTTCTATAGAAAATGTTCAAAGTTTTAGATGTCATGCTAGATCTTCACAAATTTCTAAGAAAGTAGAGGCACTGCTGTACTTTCATCATAATGGCATTTATGTACAGGACCCAGGACAGATCCTCTGAAAGGATAAAACTGAGGAATTTAGTTGCTGACCCTCTCTGCATATGATCTCCTGAGAGGTTAGACTCATGGACCTCCAGTTTCCTTTCCCTGAAGTCAATAATCAGCTCCCTGGTCTTGCTGACATTGAGTAAGAGGTTGTTGTTGTGACATCACTCAGCCAGATTTTCAGTCTCCCTCCTGTCTGCTGATTTGTCCAATGACAGTGGTGTTATCAGCAAATGTAAATACGGCATTGGAACTGTGCTTAGCCATGCAGTCACAAGTATAAAGAGAGTAGAGGCTGACCATGCAGACATGTGGTGGACCTGTGCTGATGGTGATGCGGAGGAGATGTTACTGCCAATCTGCAAGTGAGGAAATTCAGCTTCACAAGGAGATGAAATGGAACCTCTTCCCGTTGCCCAAGGAGCTCCTGGAGCTTGTTGGTTAGTTTTGAGAAGACGATAGTAACGAATGCAGGGTTGTAGTTGATGAAGAGCATCCTGGTGTTTGCACCTTTGCTGTCCAGGTGTTCCAGGGCTGAGTAAAACGCCAATGAAATGGCATCTGCTGTTGACCTGTTGTGACGGTAGGCAAACGGGAGTGGGCTCATGTTGCCCCTCAGGCAAGAGTTGATATGTTTCATCACCAACCAAAACCATTCCCAACAGATTTCCTAGTAACCACAATTCAATGGATTTAAAAGATAATTCATTTTAATGCTGAATTACACCATATTCTGTCAGCCACTATAGATAGATGCGATTTACAAACTGTTGTATTTACAAATTGGACACACTCTCTGAATATAATCATTTGTACATGTTAAGTAATAAAGGCAGATGCTGCGAACATCTGATGCTCATAGAAAATATGAAACTGAAAAAATACAAATAACACAATGGTAATGAATTCTGAAACAATGACATGAAAAGTCAGCCTGGCTGCTTTTAACCTTGTTACAGTAATTCCTTTAGTCTGTTAAATCCTTCATGTTTCTATTATCATCATCATTATAACACCATAGAAATTAACAAATATCACCACATAACCAACCAAACAAAATATAGTTGCTTTATTTTAAAATACACAAGTAATTTTCTTTCAATTACTGGATTACAGGTTTTTGAAAATGTGTGGAGATAAGGAATAAAGTACATGGTGGATATCTACTGCCATCAAGAGGACACTGTCAGAATTACAACTAATTTATCCGAGGTCTGCAAAAGAAATCACGATTGCTTGCACATTTTGAAATCCTAAACAAAATATGTTGACAGAATGTGATGAATGAAAATTATCTTTTGAAACTGTTGTTTTCTCTTTAACTTGACCATAAATTCCTGAACTCAGTGTCATTTTAAAAATATTAACTTTGAATGTTGCATAGCTCCACAATGTGAGAGGCACCACAATGATGCAGTCAGATAAAATTGTTGGAGCGAGTTAAAGAAAACAAAATCAGGTTGGGGGGGGGGGTAAATAAATGCCTCTTCAAAAATAAAAATTTAAATGACGGCCTTAATGGAAAGAATGGTGAAGAATAGACTGACACTGGGGCACTCTTTCAATTCCAGTGAACTGGATGTGAGGCTGATCTCTGTGGGGATTTCAAGGATTCAAAACATTCAAAGGATCATTTATTATCGAAGTATACAACTCTGAAATTCTCCGTCTCCCAGTAAGAAAGAAAAGGAAGGTAGCACGGTCATCAACCTCAAATCCCACCTCCCCGCCCAAACAAAACCCAACAAAAATGGGGCTGGTACATCAACCCCCAAATCCCCTCTCCCCCCACTAAACGAACACAACAGAACAGACATATCAGCCCTCAAATTCCCCTCCCTGCACAAAGAAAACAAGAACACAAAATATGAAAAAAAAATAAGACTGAAAAACAGTCTACAGTCCAAGTCCATACCCAAAATGCGGAAAACCTGGATAACATTCTCCAGGCACAACAGCAGGCTCTCCCCTCTCCGGTACAAAGTGATTAAAAGAAAAGCAGTCGGTGCGGTGCTCATATTCTACATTTGCCTTGATGTTTCAATCGTCCTCTTTGCTTCAGTTGGCACGTAATGGAAGCTTTAATCTGTGAAGCGGAGTCAAACATTAGCTCATGCCCCCTCCCCTCCGCCATGAGGTTCGTTCACGCTGTCTCAGCCTTCTGGAATGCTCTCGGAGTCGGCTGAGCGCTGGAACACCCAAACGGTCTCCAAACAGCAAATCAAGGGCTCCAACAGTTCCAGGGTCACATCCAAGATGGAAAACAAACATAAAAGACAAAGAAAAAGTAAAATATATGGTTTTGTGATCTATCTGAAAGATGTCGACTGAAGGAGCATTTTACACAGGCGCCATCTTCACAGGAAGTCACATTCCGGTCAAGAATGACCGGAATTCTCATTCTCCCTGTAACCATGTAGGTTTCCCCAGATGCTCTGCGCTCCCTACATTTCCCAGAGGTTTGCTGATTGATCGGCTAATTGGCTACTATACCACTCGTGCAGCTGGATGCATTTAGGGGACATGTTTTGGTCTCCTGTTATAGGAAAGACAGCATTAAGCAGGAAAGAGTGCAGAGATGATTCATGAGGATACACTTAACAGGTACTGAATTAATTAAATGAATAGATGTACTTAATCAACCAATATATACATACAGAAACACACACACACACACACACATATATACACGTACAAGATCACTCAAACATTACTGTGCTGCTAAATACACAGCAGAAATTAAAACTAAAGGACATAGGTTAAAGGTGAGAGTTGAAAGATTTAAAAGGAATCTGAAGGGCAACTTCTTCACACAGAGGGATGGAGGATGATGTGTATATGGAAGGAGATGCCAAAGAATGTAGTCAAGGTGGGTACAATAATGACATTTAAAAGAGTTTTGGATAATTACATGGATAAAAAAAGTTTAGAGCAGGATTTCCCAAACTGGGGTCCACAGAAACCCCTGGATTAGAGGAATATAGGCAAAACACACAGAAACCCCTGGTTTAGAGGAATATGGGCCAAACATACGCAAATGTGGGTGCCTTGGTTGGCATGGATGAGTTTGGCCAAATGGCCTGTTACTTTTTATTTATTTTTTTTTTAATTGAGATACAGCGCAGTGTAGACGCTTTCGACCCTTCAAGCTGTGCTGCCCAGCAACCCCCAATTTAATTCTAGCCTAATCACAGGACCATTTACAATGACCAATTAATCTACCAACCGATAGTCTTTGGACTGTGTGAGGAAACTGGAGCACTCGGAGGAAACCCATGCATCACAGGGAGAACATACAGACTGCTACAGGACAGCGGCAGGAATGGAACCCGGCTCGCGGGTTCTGTAAAGCGTTGTGCTAACCACTATGCTACTGTACCACCTGAAACTCTATGACTCTATATGAGAATTAATATACTTCACAGAGAAGAACTGACAGGATTTCGCTGAGAGCCAGCATGGACCCAATAAGCCGAATTGTGAGAGAAATGTGAAAAATAAGCTTAGGATATGAAGTCAGAACTCAGGACCCCAGCGCCAATTCTTATTAAACTCTGCCCTCCTCAGGATCTGAATCTTCTCCAAATTTTCACATCCTTCACCCAAACGTTGTGGTGTGGACAAGTTTTCATATAATAGCAGGACATTCATAATTGCAAGTTCAGGCAAACTAATAGGTAACATGCTTTCACCTACTAAGTGGCTAACTTATTTTTAAAATCAATCAATAAAACTGCTGGTTTAAGGCCTTTAGAATTGAATCCCAATAAATATTTCTTATTTTCATAATCCTTCAAGACAACCACAACCTTGTCGTAGGTTTAGAGGCTTGCATTCCTCAATGACCTAGAGAGCTAGGCTAGCTGGAGTCAGGGCTTTGTGCTTTGGCTCTTAGTAGGGTCACCCATGCCAAAAGGTCAAAGGGTAGAGGCAGTCTAAGAGTGGTCCACTGGTTCGGAGGTTCAGCTCAGGGCTAACAACCCTAACTGGTAAAGCAAAACTGTTACAGAAACAGCAATGAAGAATCTTTCTACATCTGAACGTGATAGCATTATTGAGACTCCACCCAGAACTTGCAAGACCGACGGTAGTGAAACCAAGCTATTGACACAATGAAGGAAGCCCTGAACACCACCAGAGATGGAGGACCTTCATTGCTGCCCAAAATGCCAGCAGTCAAATGGTAAGTATGTAGTTATTTTCATAATGCCTCATTAAAATGAACGAATCTTTGTGGAAAATGGTTTTTAGTCTCATCTTTCTCATCAGAATTCTCTTATGAATAAAGAACCAGTTTCTACCCAGTTGCTATTTAACAATTTTAATATTGAATTGCAGTTAGAAGTTGGTTGAAATGTGATTGTAATTCCAAAAGATCCTTGACAATGTTTCTGAAGGCAGATTCACAAACTTCCTTCAAACTTTGAAATACATTGGACCTGACATGCATCGACTTCCAGAAGGACTGAAGTACACTTTATGTGAGATGTTGTTAATCTACCTGATACTCAAAGTTAGAAAGTTCAAAGTAAATTTATTATCAAAGTACATATATACAATGCTGAAGTTCATCTTCCTGTGGGCATACTCAAGGAATCTATCAAATAATAACCATAATAGAATTATTGAAAAGCCACACCAACTTGGGCATTCAACCTGTGTGCAAATGCAAAAAGAAGAAATAATAATAATAAATAAATAAGCAATAAATATTGAGAACATGAGATGAAGAATCCTTGAAAATGAGCCCATTGGTTGCGTGAACAATTCAAAGATGGGGCAAGTGAAGTTAAGTGACGTTACCCCTTTGATTCAAGAGTCTGATGGTTGAGGGGTAATAACTATTCCTGAACCTGGTGGTGTGAGTCCTGAGGCTCTTGTACCTTCTTCCTAATAGCAGCAGTGAGAAGAGAATGTGCCCTGGATGGTCAGGATCCCTGATGATTATTGATGCTTTCCTGCACAATGTTTCAAGTGATGTGCTCAGTGGTTGGGGAGGGGAATATACCTGTGACAGACTAGGCCATATCCACTGCTTTTTGTAGGATTTCCCATTCTGATCTGATCTAGCTATTTAGGTGTCCTCCAGAAGATTTTCCAATTGTAGTCACACTGTCAACCAATGGCAACTCACTGTCCTTGGCCCTCTCATCCATATTGTCTCAGTTTGCTCTTTGGGACCAGGTCTAATGTTCTTTGTAGATATCCAAATTCATCTCCCTAACTGTCTGATATTAAATGTTATATCAACATTCCCTCTAAGTAATATTTGAAACATCTTTTGCGCTCCTCCATACTCTGGCCTGAATTGACTGTTGTGAAATCACAATGTTTTGGTTCTCTATTTCTGCTGCATGGTCTTCATTATATCCACGGCCCCTGCTCTAACCTTCTCCATCATGATCCACATCTAATACTTTCCACAGTATGTCTGTAAGAATTAGGCAATCACCTTCCTTCCCTCCCCTCTTCAAAATCCAAACTCATTCAGTTCTTCCCACCATGAGATGAACACTGTCACTATTTTGGTTATTACCATATTTTCACCTTCAAAAGCCCCGATCTTCTAATCCCATCACAGTGGTCTTCTTCAACCCTTTCTCCCCACTTCCATTTTTTGCTCTGGCTATATACAGGTGACGGGGTGGAGGTATGTCTCTACCAAAAGAGGTGTAAGGTGCTCCTTCCCTCTACTAGCCTTCAGGTCACACTTGGGCAAGGTGTAGCACCTGCTTAAACCCTCCCCTCCGATCAGGGTCAAGTGAAGCCATGGTTGCAGGTGATGGATGGTTGTATGAGCAGATGGTGCATATCACAAGTCCTGGTTAAGTGACCACTGACACCATGCAGAAGATCTCTGAAGAGTGTTGATAATGGCTGGGGTCACCTGTCTTGTAAAGACACTGCCCAGAAGAAGGCAATGGCAAACCACTTCCATGGAAACATCTGCTAGGAGCAATTAACTGGATGGAAAAGCATGAATGCCCACGTCATTCAACATGGCACATGATGAACGATATCTAATTGCTGATTCTCTTCAAGCCAATATAACTCAGTGTAGATTGCACTGTGCAGCAATCTCTCAATTTAATCCTAGCCTAATCAAAGACCAATTTACAGTGACCAATTAACCTACCAACCGGTACGTCTTTGGACTGTGAGAGGAAACCGGAGCACCCGGAGGAAACCCACACGGTCACAGGATGAGAGTATACACTCCTTAGAGGCAACAGTGGGAACTGAGCCTGGGTCGCTGGTTCTGTAAAGCTTTGTGCTGCCCCATAGTGGTACTCACAAACAAAAACGTTTGAAAACACTTTGTTGTTTTAGACCACTGGCAAAAAGTACTTCCCCTCATATTCTTGAATACTGGGATATCAGTAAGGTTATACTCCCACAGTACAACTGTACCAGATGGTGACATCAGCCAGAATTTATTCTCTGATGTTTTGTTCGGAATTCACTGAGCGGGGTTTGACCCCTGTTGCTGTTGGTAAGGAGTTTGAACATTCTCCCCATGGCTCTGTGAATTTTCTCTGGCTTTCTGGTTTCCTCCCACATACAAAAGATGTACCGTTGGGGTTTGTGAGTTGCTATGTTGGTGTCCGATGCATGACAGCACTTGCAGGCTGAGCACAATCCCTGGGCTCAAAACAATATATTTCACTCTGTATTTTGATATTTCAATAGTGGTTGCCCATCATGTCCGACGATGACAAGGAACCTGTGCGGGAGAGTTTTTAAAGTGGAAAAGCCACTTTTTGTGGCAGTTCCACCCTTTCAACCTCAGAAATCCAGGTCCAGTGCTACAAACAGGAATCACAAGCTAGGGTCTTCCTTGGAGGCGGTGGATGACCATGACATCTTCGGTGCCTTCTTGTGCTCTTTGCTCTCTCCGGAGTGTTGCAGTACTGCCAACTGGTTTATTGATCATTACAGAGTGTTTCTCATATCTCCTGCTCCCTCACTTCTCCCTTCCCCTTTTCCAACTATGATTCCCCTCTCCCTGCCCCTTTCCCACTCTCAGTCTACAACAGAAACCCATATCAGAATCAGGTTTATCATCACTCACATATGTCATGAAATCTGTTCTGTTTTTTTGTGGCAGCAGTACAGTGCAATACATAAAATTACCACAGTACTGGTGCAAAAGTCTTAGGCACCTTAGTTATATATTTTTGCCTTAGACTTTTGTTCAGTACTGTACATGATTTGTTCAATCAACTTAAATCCGCAGCTCCTATGATGGGATTTGAGCTTTATGGCCAGCTCTGTGCAGATCCCACGTATCTGGTCCTGAAATACAGTGGTATGCATCTTTATATTGGCAGGTTATCATTTTCCTCGTCCTTTCTCTTCACTTACAATGTAATTCTCTGCTTCCATTTGTAATAGTTTTTAGAAGACAAGCTTGGTTTTACATACACTCTTCCTCTCGTACTGAGCAAAATTTTTATAAAACTTTTTACAAAAGTTTTAAGCATTTAAAATGAAGACAACCTTTATTTGGCCAAGGAAGTGTTGTGTGTTTGATAAGTTTTTTTTTCAAATTCTACATACAAATAAGAATTACTAAACTCACTAAACTCTGCCCTCTCTAGTTAACTGACGCAGTCCTCACATTGAAAACATTACCTTTATTCCATTTCATCTGAGTGGTCCTCCCTCTCTGCTTCATAGATGAAAGAGGACAAGAAAAATAGCAGAAACTGAGTGAAGTGGAATCGGTTGGCAGTCATTCTCTCATTCAAAATCCTTAAACATTGGAACACAAACTGAAACAACTTTGGCTTGATACCTTTTTCCTTCCTTACAAAAACGTCACTCATTCCTAATCCTCCTTCTTGCTTGTTATCCTTTCTTATCCTGTTATAAAAATCCTCCGAGGAGTTCTTCGACGTTAGAAATTCAATAAGATTCCGTATTATTCTAACGCTAGAGAATTGGAAGTCGTAGCGTGAGGAGAATGCTGTTGCCATCCTGCTGTGAGAATGGGACATGATTGAAGATAGAAGCAGCGGCATTAAGGTGAGGGAGCAGAGGGTAAGTGTAGGGTGACTTTGAAGTTGGTTGAACAACGGTATCATATCTCTGTCATAAACTCATCAAAAGGTGTTTCCCTGGTAACAGTACATCCCTGGCCCTAGATTCCATCATTTCCTGAAAATCTGCCATCTGTTTGTCCTAATTATCAACTTATTTATTTTTTACTCCAGACAAGTAATGGTGGTAATTGTAAGGAGCTCATTTAATAATGATTTTTGCTGAATTTATGACAACATTTATCTGAAATTGAGATCCTGGCATTTTTGTCACTTATGAAAAGCATTCACATTTGCAAAAGCTCCAGAACTGCTCCATTTAAAAGCATTCACCATCAATTAATTGTCTTAATTTTTTTGCTTTCAAACAGTAATAGAGAATTGGGGGTCCGTTCAGCATTGAGACTACTGTGGTGTATTGTCTTACAGTTGCTCCTCATTAGACTGTAATCAGAATCACAATACATGCAAACTTGCCTCTGCTATTATTTTTCAGGTATCTATATTGCCCAAATTAGCAATTTTATGTATAAGGACTGATACATATGGCACTTTAGCAAGTGTTGATATTTAATGAAGGAATATAAAAGAAAGTTGGGATGGCAGCTGTTTTGTAACATTAAACTACTTCATTATATGACATTACCATAAAAATACGATCTAAGTTTCCAGGTTTCAAAAACACAAAGGTAATGTGGCTAAGTTTATAGAACTTCAGAAAACAAAAGTCAGCACCTTGCTGTCTGGCAGATTTCACAGCCAACATTTCAAAGATCTAAAGTACATTTATTATCAAAGTATGCAGTGCAAGCCTGAGATATCTCTTCCCCACGGACAGCCATGAAACAGAAAAAGAAAAACGTGGAACCCATTCAAAGAAGATCATCAAACCCCACAATGTGCAAAGAAAAGAATAAATCACGCAAATGGCAAAAAAACAAACAAAAAACACAGAATATAAAACACCAAAGCATAAATCATTGAAACAGTCCAGGCACATTAAGTTCAGTTCAATCTAGCACTGTGTCATTTGTTTACTTCAGGTCACAGAGCCAGTCTGTCCCAATCAAAAATTCCACAAAATAGAAACAGAAAAGGAGCGACAAGGAAACAGAAACACATGAACTACAGAGTCAATCCACAAACTGCTTCAATTAAGCCTTGCCCAAGACCCAGGACTCCGGGACTGTTCTCTGGCAGCATTTATACATCCCAGCATGTGCTTTAACTATCCTCGTCAACTCACTGACTGCTCCATGCAATGACACTTTTTTCAGCTATTTCCTTTACAAGAAACTTCCATCTCCTGCTTTCCTCCAACTGGCAGGTCGTGCCATGATTTCCATGGCCGAACAAACAGCTCTTTCTAGGCCACAAGGTGAAAAAAAAACACAAAAGGATCGTGTACGAAGAACAGCTTTCAGGACAAGAAGCAGAAGTTGAATCGCAACTGCTCAATAGTCGATTGGACCAACTAGCCAGGAAAATATGCACACTATACCTTTCTTTTTAGGCCACTTCCTTCCATCGCCCTATAAATTTTGCTTTTAAAACTTCTTTATTCACGGTTGAGTATCAGTAAGTTCATCTGTAAAATTGCAAGGGCAAAGGAGTTGCTTGCATTTAAATTGCGATCCGCTCTTGGTGTACTTTTATTCATCGTAACAACCAGACAACTCTTACGTTTCCGGTCCATACCGAACATACCCACATAAAAGCTCTCTTCATTCTTCCAGCTCGCTATCCACAGAGAATACCTCCTGAATGTTGTCTTGAAAGGAAGTATGGAATGTTAGAAATATTCAGGAGATATGAAGCCTCCATGGAAAAAGAGAGAGTGTTAATATTTCAGGTCGAAAACCTTACATTGTAAATCCACTGTTTTCAGATGTACTGCCCTGAAATTGATGGCTTGTATGATAATACTCATTATTCCCGGGTCACATTGAAATGCCCTTGCACCAATATCCTGACATTACACATAATGGATGTTTTTTTGCAAAGAATTGACCTCATTTGGCACCAAGTACATTAGGTTCCCCTGATACTGTGAAACTGACCCCAAACTTTAAAGTTCAAAGTAAATTTATTTTCAAAGTATGTATATATCACTATATACTACCTTCAGGTTCATCGTCCTGCAGGCATTCACAGCAGAACAAAGAAAAACAAAAGAAACAATGAAAAAACACACACAAAGACAAACAACCTATGAGCAAAAGAAGATAAATTGTGCAAAAAAAAATAAAAACAATAAATCAATAAATAACCCTGAGAACAGGAGTTATAGAGTCTTTGAAAGTGAATCCTTTAGTCTAGAAGTTAATTTAGAGTTGAGTGATTGACAGGGAGAAGGGGAGGTTTCAACTTCAGAATGTAGATGGTCTGGTCAACTGGGCAGAACACAATCCAGAGGATTATGCATTTAATGAGATAATGAATTTAGGAAGGTGCAGAATGCATGGGAATATACAGTAGTCTTAGGCACATATATATAGCTAGGGTGCTTGACTTTTGCACAGTACTGTAGTAATTCTATGTGTTGCACTGTACTGCTGCCACAAAAGAAAACAAATTTCATGACATACGTGAGTGATAATAAACCTGATTCTCAAATGGGTCTCTTTTGCGGACTGAGAGTGGGAAGGGGGCAAGGAGAGGGGTATCATGGTTGGTAAAAGGGGAAGGTAGAGTGGAGGGAGCGGGAAGCAACAGAGATACATTCTGTAATGATCTTCTTCTCTGTCCTGGCTAAGAGAATGACCCGTTATGTCATGGGCAGTGGATACATTGACACCAGCTGCCGGAAGGCAGGAATTCCGGGTTTCCCGGGATGTGTGGAGCATGCGTCATTGATCAGATCCAATGGGCTAAGCAAGCACCACGTCTTGTGGCTGGACCTTGTGAATGCCTGGGGATCTCCGCCTCACCAGCTCATGAACTGTGCGATGGAGTTCTTTTACATTCCCGACTACGAGACGCCTGGTTTCTGATGACCTGAGTGACATCCAGAGGGGCTTCTCTTTGAGACTTTACAACGGGGTGGCAGCATCTGGAACTAGACATCGCAATGGGGTGTTCCATCTCTCCCATCCTGTTTGTGGCAGCCTTCCAGATCAACCTTACTGGAGCAGGGCAGGTGGCTGGAGGGGTAAAGCTACAGTCAGGACAGAGGCTTCCCCCACTGAGAAGCTAATGGATAACGTCACGAGCATCCCTCGGAGGGCTGCAAGCACATGAAGGCTGCTGAACAGGACGAGCTAGTGACATGGGCAAGGATGAAGGTCAAGCCCTCCAAGTTGCAAAGTCTGTCCTTCTAAAAACGGGTCTGATGTGACATCACCTTTGTCGTAGAGGGTGAGGAAATCCCACTGTTGGCCAGGCAGCCCATCCGTAGCCTTGGGAGGTAGTACACCGCAGAGTTCTCTGACAGGCAGGTGGGAAAAGTAGCACAGAAACAGATTGCAGAGGGCCCGGGCAGAATCGACCAGAGACAACTACCCAGGAAGCATAAAGTGTGGTGCTACCAGTTCACTCTGTACCAAAGGGTGACATGGCCCCTGAGAGCGTGTAAAATTTCCTCATCAACAGCCAGTAGGATGGATGGGATCGCCAACTCGTACATCCGTAAATGGCTGGGGCTGCCTCGGTGTTTCTCGGACACTGGCCCCTTCGGGAAGAGCATGTTGCACCTGCCACAGAGATCTGTCAGCCTGGGGTACAAGCAGGAGAAAACCTGACTGGTCACTGAGCTGAGGGAGTCCATCGTCCTGCTGGTGAGGAGTGTCGATGCCTCAGTCCATACCGGCCATTAATGGAGAGCTTAAGCAGGCTGCAGTACCGAGGGTTGTTGGCAGAGTCCGGGCTGGACAGGCAGGTGTTGGCTGGGGGAAAGCAGCTTCCCCATCTTGACAAAGGGTCTCGGCCCGAAACTTCAACTGTTAATTTATTTCCATAGATGCTGCTTGGCCTGCTGAGTTCCTCCAGCATTTTGTCTGTGTGGCTTTGGATTTCCAGCTTCTGCAGAATTTCTAGCATTTACAGTTTTTACATGTGCCTTTGATCTCACTTTCATCTTTCTCTTTAATTGAACTCATCAAAAGATTTTTACGTTTTCACACCGGTTTTTACACTATTTTTACATGGATTGTTTTCTTTTGTATAGTGGTTGTTTGTCCGTCTTCATTTATTTAGAGTTTTTGTTATACCATGCTGTGCAAAAATCTAAGACACATATATATAGCTAAAGTGCCTCGGACTTTGCACAGTATTGTAGTAGTTTTATGTATTCCATGCACTGTTGCCACAAAAAAACATTTTATGACATATGTGAGTGATGATAAACCTGATTCTGATATGGGTCTCTATTGTGGACTGGGAGAGTGGGAGCAATATCTTAGATATTACAAATCAGAGGAAAGATGTGATTACATTTGAGAAAGTACAGAGGAGGTTGTATGAGTTTATTGACAGGCATGAAAAAGTGTAGCCACAAGAAAACAATGGATAGTTGGGATTTGTTTTGTTTTTCTTAGGACCAAAACTGCTAAAGGGAGACTTAAATGAGGTGCATTAAAGTACAGCTAGCACAGATAGATAGAAACATTTCTTTTGGCCAACACTTAAAAACCAGGAGAGTCACAGATTTAAAGTAATTGGTAGAATTGAGTGGCAGTGAGGAAACTTACTTTTTCACCCAGATTGTGGTTGGGTCTTGTACTCACCATTTGTTCCATTGGCAGCTCGTCCCTCAGTCTGGACTCCTAGGTCCCACAAGTAATCCATTCTCTTAATGAGTTCTTCAAATCTGCAATTATCTGCTAATAATTTTAAGAAGGTTGAAATTCTCAGTTTTCCTGTTTGTGAGTGAAGAATAAGTTCCAGTTGAACTGCCTCATTTTTAGGCGGGCAGCAATGTCTCTTTGAGCCACTGAGAGATACAGCACAGTCACATGTCCTTCAGCATCATTTACCATGGGGTTTACATTGCAACAGTACAGGAGGCCACAGATAGATCAGAGTCGAAATCGGAAAAGTGGCAGATGCTGAAATAATGGACATGCAAACAGAAAATGCTGGAAACACTCACCAGGCCAGATATCATCTGTGGGAATGGAAACTATGGTAAAATAAAATGATGCCCCTGTTTTCTCCTTCCACTGGTGCTTCCTGACCTGTTGAGTGTTTCCAACATTTTGCTTTCAGCTTAGCATGTGAATAGGTTGGAGAATTAAAACGAAGCCCAGAGTCACCCCTGGGGATTAAACAGAGTCCTGCAAAACGGTCTCTAATCTGCATTTGGTTTTTCCAATGTCAGAAGATATCACCTTCTGAGCACTGAAAGCAGTGCACTCGATTTGAAAAAGCCCAAGTGAATTCCAGCTTCGCCTGTCTGTGTCTCTCCATGGTGGGAAAGGACAAGGTAAAATTGCATCTCCTGTCCTTCAGTGGGAGTGCCAGGAGAATAGGTGTCATTGGTGGAAATGGAAGGATGGAGCAGGGAGTTATGAAGGGAGTGATCCCTTCAGGAAATGGGGAAGGGAGTCAACTATGAATCAGGTGGTAGAATCTCATTAGAAGTCACAGAAATTCAAAGGATGATCCCATTGAAGTTAGAAGGAAGTAAAGACCAGCTGAGAAAGACGAATGCAATATTAGCATTCACTTCAAGGGGACTAGAATATAAAATCAATGGTGTCATGCTGAGACTGTATAAGGCTCTGTTGGAGTATTGTGAGCAGTTTTGGGCCTCTTATTTAAAAAGGAGGTGCTGACATTGGAGAGGGTTCAGAGGAGGCTCACAAGAATGATTCTGGGAGTTGAAGAGTTGTCATACAACAGAAGTCTTTGGGCCTGTACTCACTGGAATTTAGAAGAATGAAGGGGGATCTCATTGAGACCTATCGGATGTTGAAAGTCCTCAGTGGAGTGGATGTGAAGAGGATTTTCCTTTTGGTTGGGAAGTCTCGGACCAGAGAGCACAGCCTTAAAATAGAGTGATGTCCATTTAGATCAGAAATAAGAGGGAATATCTTTAGCCAGAGGGTGGTGGATCTGTGGAATTCATTGTCACAGGCTGCTTTGGAAACCAGGTCATTGGGTGCAGTTAAGGAAGAGGTTGAAGGATTTTTGATAGTCAGGGTGTGGCAGGTTATGGGGGGGGAAGGCAGGAGATTGGGGTTGAGAGGGAAATAGATCAGCCATGATGAAATGGCGAAGCAGACTCGATGAGCCAAATGGCCCAATTCTGCTCCTACAGTATGTCTTATGGTTTTATATCCTTGCTGTGGTCGAAGGGAGAGGTGAGAGCAATCATGTAAGAAACAGAGATGTGGTAGAGGCAAAGTCAAGCTCAAGAATACAGGAAAACAATGTGCTGAACTTCACACTACACAAACTTGTACATAAAAATGATCTTGAGTCAGAGAGTTTGCAGACTTCTTTGTGGTCAGGTTGAGTAGAATTTCTCATCTAATTTTCATATGAAAGCCTGGAGCAGTATTGGCTGCCATCATTAACCAGTGAGATAAGGTAAAGTTGAAGAAAAGTGGGAAAATATACAAAGAGAATGCTATCAGCATGAAGCAAGAGCGGTGTGAAGATTGAGATCTGCATTATTTATTATGTCCTCATTTACGAAATCCAGAAGCAAGGAAGTTCCCTGCTGAGGAATTGGATAAATGAGTGCCAGACCTGGTCACTGTGGAAAATGTAATTTTAGAGGTGAACTGGTTCAATAGATTTTAGCTGAACTGAGTAATTGCTTAGATTAATAGGAGCCTGTGGCCATTATCAGCATTCGTAAGGAACTGTTTTCTCTTCGTGCAAGGTTTTCTCGTGATGAATTCAAGCTCAGACCATGGGTAAACTGAGGTGTCTAATGTTCCTAGATTTGAGGAAAATCCTCAAATTTATGAAGATTGCTTTTTTAAATATATTCTTTAATTTTTTAAAAATAGAATTAATAGAATTACCTTCATAAATCTAGTTTATAGCACAATGATTAAAAGTCTAACATTCTTACTCTTAGAAAATTGAGTTAACCTCCATTTGTTCATGCAATGGTAAAATCCCAAGATACCCAGCTGCAACACCAAATTATGCATTGTAAGTGAAGAATTTCTGTCTGACATCAGCTTTTCATATGCTCGAATCTACAATACCTTGGTTCTTTACAAAGTATGTGTAAAGGTTCAGCCCAGAACTATTATTCTGCATACCTAAATTTCATCTCTCAGACACCTCTTCCAGGCCAGTCTTGCTTCATAATTCCAACCCTTCAAAATCATGTTCACCATTGAATAATACTATGTGCAATAGGTTGGTTGCATAGCAGTTAGTGTAACATTATTACAGCAGCTGCTTACGATTGGGATTCAATTCCTGCCATTGTCTGTAAGGAGTTTGTACATTCTCCTCATGCATTTCCTCTGGATGCTCCAGTTTGTAGCCTATGGGTGTCCGTAAGATATAGAAGCAGAATGAGGTAATTTGGCCCATTGAGACTGCTCCACCATTTCATCTTGGCTGATCCATTTCTCTCAGCTCCATTTTCCTGCCTTCCCATATCCCTTCATGACCTGGTCTAATCAAGAATCTAGCAAACTCTGCCATAAACGTATCTAATGATTTGGCCTCCACAGCTCCCTGTGGCAATGAATTCCACAGATTTCCTCTGGGTGCTCTTGCTTCCTCCCACATTCCAAAGGAATACGGTTAGGACTAGTGAGTTGTTATGCCAGCTTGGCATTGGAAGCGTGGCAACATCTGCAGGCTGTTCACCATAATCCTCACTGATTTGATTTGACACAAATGACCCATTTCACTGTATATGTGACAAATAAAACAAATCTCTATCTTTAGACATGATGTATTAGTTGTGCTCTGACCAGAACACCATTTCCATGACTTCTAAAATTAAATTACTCTGTCTATATTGGTTTTGTTGATTGCTGCTCTCTAAATGGTGGGTTTATTTTAAGCACACAGCCTAATGAAACTCACCCTTGGCTATTGCCAAATCATTTATGGAGTAAACGTTAGTTAATTCCAAATTTTAAGGCAAGTTTGGATAGGTACATGAATGGTACAGGTATGGAGAGCTATGGTCTAGGTGCAGGTCGACGGGAGTAGGCAGTTTAAGTGGTTTGGCACAGACTAGATAGGCCAAATGGCCCATTTCTGTGTTCTACTTTTCTGAGACTCTAAGTGAAACTGCTGTGAAGTATTCATTTTAAAGGAAAAAATGACATGACTCAAAGCTGTTCACAACAAAATACTAGAGAGTAAAACATGTGAGAAACTTTTCCAGTCAACACTGCTTCATTAACATCTGTTGTGTGCAATGAAAGAACTGGAGAATGTTCCATCAAATGGAAATGGAATGGCACAATTACCAGGTGATCACATTACTGCTCACCTAGTGCCTACAGCGTAACTGCAACTTCAATGCGTACATGAAGGTTTTGGCATCAGAACAACTTTAGAGAACTTTCCAATAGCTATAACAGATGGCAGCTAAAAAGCATACATTATAAAACCATAAACCCAGAGTTTTTACAGAACCATTTATTTCAAATAAAAATCTGTGCGACTTTTTACAAGACTTTTTTTTATCCATTTTAGAATAAACATGATCCAAAGCTTGCAGATTTTACAGGATTAAGATACACTTCTTGGATCCATTTGTATTTTCTGCATTTACACAAAAGTTTTACATGATACCAAAAACAATTATGCACAACTTTCAATATGTAAACAATCAACGTATCTAATATACATTAAGAATGGCAACTGCTTTTCTGTGATTGGGGTTATTAAGAAAATAAATTGCATTAATTGAAAACTACTAGTTAATGGCTTTTTTTACAACTTGTTTACATTATTTTAAATTAACTGCTAGTATGTATCCCACATGGAATCCAAAACTAGCAAATATACTTCTTATACAGAACTGAAAAATTAACCCTCAGTAAACATTCCCACATTAATTGTAAACTAAGGGGAACTTGGCAAATGTTTGTACCAGGAAACTATATAGAACAAATCCACTACTATTCATATTCCAGAGTTTGCAGCATTAATAATGTTCAATTAAAAGTTTTAAGGAACTAAAATCTTGAATAAACCCAAGATAAAGTGAAAACTATTCTACATGGTCTTGCATCTTTACGCACTCAGTATAAATTCTATGTTGTTGTTCCTTTCTGCGCCTTGTGGCGCACTGGGCAGCAACCTTGCTGTTTATTTGGTAATTTTGTCTGGTTTTTTACGAGGCTAAGTTGCTAGCTCAACACTCAACTCAGCAAGGATGGAAAGCATTATGAGGAGCCAGCCAGATTTGAACCCAGGAACACTCGCCTTGAAGTATGGTGCAGTTGCCACAAGCCACTGGCCGGCTTATAAATTCTGTGAACACGCGTAAAAATAAAACAGGTCATGAAGTCTTAAGCATTGGTAAGTCAGTACTGCAGTTTTTTTTTCTGAAGGCTACATCAAATAGAGGTTTGATGAATCGTATTTCAGTTACATTCCAATTCTAAGTGTATGCTATTGTATTAAGCAAGTGTGGGCAATGGCATAGAGCTGTTACTGTATCTGATCTATGAGATGATGGGAAGAACTTGCTACATACAAGAGAGAAATGGGATTCTCTGCTGCAGCTTGATTAGTACAGACATCTGCCAAGAAAGATTACAAACAGCAGTGCAGATAAAACCTCATTCTGAACTGAAGCAAAAAATGAATTAGAAAGGAATTGGATAAAAATCCACAAAGCCAATGTACAGTATCTTTGACCCATATCACTGAGAAACAGAATGTGGGTTCATGTCGGTGCCTTCTATCAGCAAGTTTTCAAGCAGTTCTCTATGTCAACACTGAATAACGGCAGGTTTCTTTGCTGATGGAGAAAAAGAATATCAGACAGTATTAATGGATACCAGTTTCATTCATGTCCTTAAGAGCATATCTTGAAGATTTGAGTCGGCAATTTAAACAAAGGGTCAGGACATAACATTAATAATTTATATATTTATTTTTAAATTTATTTAGAGATATAGGCAGAATGTGCCCATCAGCCTCTGATTTAACAGTCAACTAATCACGGGACAATTAACCTACTAACCAGTACGTCTTTGGATTGTGGGAGGAAATTGGAGGACCCAGAGAAAACTCGCACATTCCACGGGGAGAACATGCAAACTCCTTACAGATGATATCAGAATTGGACTCCAAACTCCAATGCCTTGAGCTGTTATAGCATTGTGCTAACCACTACGCTACTTTGGTGCCCAGAATTTAATAAATACAGCTGCTTTCTGAAGAGATGGTCTTCCACTTCCATAGAATTAGTCTGTTTTAACTTGTTAAACTTGGAAAACTAACTCAAGGAAAATCTTGGTCATGGACTAGTCTTTTTGGAAGAAGCCAGCAAGCAGAGTATGGTAGGATATGACATAAGAAGTAACAAACAATTTCTACTCATTGGAAGAATTGTTCAAAACACTCATTTTTCGTATATCTGTATGGCAAAAATGGAAAAACAGTAAAAGGAGTGACAGGGAAACTTTCAAACCCCAAAAAATTATCTGAGCAAGTTGTTAACTCCAAGTTGCAACAAAAGTAATATTATTAAAAGAATTAGAACTTGCTTCCATAATTACACTGAATGAGATTACTTCTGCAGTTGTTTGTGATATAATGTTGAAATGATTGTATCTATATCATGCAACTATTTAACCAATTATAACTTACACTAAGTTCTGAATAATTATTTAATATTTATACTGTCCAGACTCCACAATCAGGGCGTAATCTAATTACTTACTTTGGTTATTTGCCAATCTAATAAAAAAAAGGACATGATTTGATGCATTAGTTCTGATTCTCCAGAATTTCTAACTTGCTGCATCTTTCTGCTTAACCTTAGTTTACCAAAATTCTTTTGAAAAGATAATCACTTCAAACAATACTCCTTATCTGAAATGGACACTGAGAAGTATACAACCTTGGCATTCAGATTTTGTACATTTTACTTCAAAAGTTATCTTACATTATTTCTTTATTTTAATTAGAAACACTCAATTTTATCCTACTCCAATTTAGTATAACATTTAAAATGTGTGTAAACAAATGCCAAAAGTGCTTACTGTGCAGGGTACTATGATAGTAACAGCACTTTTGTGTAAAACTCTCACCAAAATGTAAAATAACTAAACAGCAAGTTAAAAAATATATAGATTATAAACCATCTATTCCAATTAGATACAAAATCCATCGCAAATATCATCAAACAGATAACAGAGGTTCTTGTCCAATTTCTCATTTCAACAATATTATACAGGCAAGTTATTCCTCATTGAAAGCATGTGGCTAGGACTCATTACTGGATACGCTGGATGTTATTTTGGTATATTGAGAGTTTATTGCTTCAAAGGCTTCATCTCTGTGTAGCATAGCACCAAATACCAGTGGCTAAAGGAAGGAAAGCAAAACAAAAAGGTTTTAAAGAAGAATTGTTTCCAAGTTAAGTTAAAGTATAACAAGCACAGTGGACAAAAATTTTTATTTTATTTCACTCTAACACATTTATGCATAATCACAAACAATTAATGACCCAGGAAGCCACTCAATCTGTTGTGCCTATGCAGACTGGAGATACCCAATCTAACCGCATTTTCCATCACTGACACCGTTAACCCTGCACAGCTCTGCTCTTGAAGTGCACAACCAAATGCTATTTAAATATGATGAGGGTTTCTGCCTCTGCCACCTTTTTAGGCAATGTTCGATATCACTATCACCCTTTGGGTGAAAGGTTTCCCTTTATTTCTCCTTTAATGCCATTACTTTAAAACCATGGCCAGTGGGGTTTGATTTTCAGCTATGGGAAATGGGTCCTTCCTTGTTCTCGAGTCAAAACACCTCAATTTTAAACACCTCAAATAAGCCTCTTCACGAACTACTTCGTTCCAGAGAAAGCAACTGCAGCCTTTCCAATACTTCACCATAACCAAAACATGCCAATACTGGCAATATCCTTGTAAGTGCTCTCTGGTGTAATTACATATCTTCTGCAATGAAGTGACCAGAAATGTATTCAGACGAAGTGTTGTATAAACATCACTTCTCTTCTAATACAAGCAAACCTTTGGTATGCCATTCCGACTGCCTTACCAGCTTAATCAGGGGACCCTTTCATCGAGCACCTCTACTCCACCCACCGAAAGCAGGACTTCCCGGTGGCCAAACATTTTAATTCTGATTCCAATTCCTGTTCCAACATGTTGGTCCATGGCCTCCTCTTATGCCGAGGCCACCCTTAGTGTAGAACAACAACACCTTACATTCCATCTGGCTATCTTCCAAACTGATGGCATGAATATTGGTTTCTCCTTCTAGTAATAGAACTTCCCTTGCCGTGCCCTCTTCTTCTATTCCACACTCTGGCCTCTTACCTCTTCTCACTTGCCTATCACTTCTCCCCAGGTCCCCTCCTTCCCTTTCTACCATGGTCTACTCTCCTCTCCTATCAGATTCCTTCCTCTCCAGCCCTTTATCTTTACTACCCACTTGGCTTCACCCATCTCCTTCTAGCCATCCTCCTTCCTCTCAACCCCACCTTTTTATTCTGGTGTCTTCCCCCTTCCTTTCCAGTCTCAGCTCAAAACATCAACTGTTTATTTATTTCCATAGATGCTGCCTGGCCTGCTGAGTGCCTCCAACATTTTGTGTGCAATACATCCTAAACTCCCTCTGTTCTACCACTCCTGTCGGGAGTGCAGTAATGTACAACATTATTTAACTATGTTGTTAATAACTGCTTAAGCCATATAAGCTTAATCATATAAAACTGAGGGATAATACTTTCAGTAATCTACTGGTTGGCAGTATCTGAAAAGGGTTTTAGATGCATTACTGGCACAAAAGTCTCCCATGGAATGGAATGTTTGTATATTATTTAAAAGTGTAAGTATGTGAAACAACAAAACGTCAAAAGAAAGGAAATTACTCACCTTTTGGGTATATGGAGTAGTTATTGAAATACCCATTCCAGATCCAGGCAAAACTGACAGAACTTTGTACTAGGGAAGTAAAACAAAACAATGAGAGAGGTGAAAAAAGTAAGAAAATAATGCATACTTAGTGATGAGACTGCAGTTTGAGTAATTCTCAGATAAATAAAAATAACTTGACTATTGGTTGGAAATGCCAAGAGTTTCATATCCTACTACCAGTGGAGTTTGATTTCACTTACATTGCCCAACTAAGGAATCTGCTCTCAGATTCTGCACTGGTTTGTGAATGTCTGATTTCAATGGGAAAAACAAGGCTAAGGGAAAAGAAGTCAAGGAAATGCTACCTTTCTCCTTAAACATTATCTGCGCATTGCTTAACCCCTTTGATCACTTAAAAGTGCTACTTGCTGAATATTTTTTCCCCAAACAAAATTTTCTCACTCTTTGAGCCAGATCTTATCAGTGTGGGCCTGACATTCACAGATGCCTCACCTAACTAATGTAAAGGGTCTAACTTGATTGCCTGAAACATTCTAACAACCAGATTTGAGTAGGGATAGGAATGACAAAGCGACACTGTAGAAACCCTGTCCATTAATTACTTCTGAAGGCGCTGGGAAATGCAAGCAAAATCAAGATACTGTAGCGGTGTGCTACACGCAGCGCTAAAATTACAACACGGAGTCGGTAAGTGCAGTCGCAGGAAAAAACTTTATTCGAAATCTTCAGCCTCACTTTTGGAGCCCCGTGGCGCAGAGGCTCCAAAGCTCTGTGCTCGCAAACCCCCGTAGGCTATCTAATTGTGAGCCGGTTCGGATGTGCCAGGAAATGGGTCGCCACATAACCCCCCCCCCCCCCCCAGAACCGGTGATACACCCCCCAATGTCCACAGTCTGGGCCAGAACCTGCTTGGGAGGTCGGCCTCTGCGCCGAGGTGCCGGAAACTCGGCCGGTTGTGCCAGGTCCACATGGGCCGGTTTGAGGCGGTCCACCGTGAAAACCTCCTCTTTCCCCCCAACGTCCAGCACGAACGTGGACCCGTTGTTCCGGAGCACCATAAACGGCCCCTCATATGGCCGCTGCAGCGGTGGCCGATGCCCGCCCCTTCGTACAAACACAAACTTACAGTTCTGCAGGTCTTTGGGTACGCAGGTCAGGTTCCGCCCGTGCTGTGAAGTGGGTATGGGGGCCAGGTTACCGAGCTTCTCGCGTAGTCTGCCCAGGACTGCCGCGGGATCTTCCTCTTGCCCCCGTGGGGCTGGTAGGAACTCCCCAGGGACGACCAGGGGCACGCCGTATACCAACTCGGCCGACGAGGCGTGCAGGTCGTCCTTGGGCGCTGTGCGGATGCCGAGTAGGACTCAGGGAAGCTCATCCGCCCAGTTGGCTCCTCGCAGGCGGGCCATGAGGGCCGACTTCAGGTGACGGTGGAAACGCTCCACTAGCCCGTTCGACTGTGGGTGGTAGGCAGTTGTGTGGTGCAGCTGAGTCCCCAAAAGGCTGGCCATAGCTGACCACAGGCTGGAGGTGAACTGGGCGCCTCTGTCGGAGGTAATGTGGGCCGGTACACCAAAGCGAGATATCCAGGTGGTGATCAGGGCCCGGGCGCAAGATTCGGAGGTGGTGTCGGTGAGCGGGACCGCCTCTGGCCATCTTGTGAACCGGTCCACGATAGTCAGGAGGTGCCGCGCTCCGTGCGACACTGGCAGGGGGCCCACGATATCCACATGAATGTGGTCGAAACGCCGGTGGGCGGGATGGAACTGCTGCGGTGGGGCTTTGGTGTGCCGCTGCACCTTGGCCGTCTGGCAGTGCATGCACGTTTTGGCCCATTCACTGACCTGCTTGCGGAGTCCGTGCCAAACGAACCTGCTGGAGGGATGCACCAAGTTATGAATGGAGTCGAAAACACGGCGCCGCCAGGCTGTCGGGACGACGGGACGGGGCTGGCCGGTGGCGACGTCACAGAGTAGGGTCCTCTCACCCGGGCCTACGGGGAGGTCCTGGAGCTGCAAACCGGAGACTGCGGTTCTGTAACTCGGAATCTCCTCATCCGCCTGCTGCGCCTCTGCCAGTGCCTCAAAGTCTACCCCTTGGGAAAGGGCATGAACGGTAGGGCGAGAGAGCACATCCGCAAAGACATTGTCCTTATCCGAGACGTGCCGGACATCTGTCATGTATTCAGAGATGTAGGACAGGTGGCGTTGCTGGCGGGACGACCAGGGGTCGGACGCTTTCGTAAACGCAAAGGTAAGCGGTTTGTGGTCCGTGAACGCGGTGAAGGGCCGACCTTCTAGGAAGTACCTGAAATGCCGGATTGCCAGGTAGAGCGCCAACAGTTCCCGGTCGAAAGCACTGTACTTGAGCTCGGGTGGCTGCAGGTGTTTGCTGAAAAACGCCAGGGGTTGCCAGCGACCTGCGATGAGTTGCTCCAGCACCCCACCGACTGCCGTGTTAGATGCGTCCACTGTGAGGGCGGTAGGGGCGTCCATTCTGGGATGTACTAGCATTGCGGCATTCGCCAAAGCTTCCTTCGTTTGAACGAAAGCGGCGGCGGACTCTTCGTCCCAGGTAATGTCCTTGCTCAGACCTGACATCAGGGCGAACAGGGGGCGCATGATCCGGGCAGCTGAAGGGAGGAAGCAGTGGTAGAAATTGACCATACCTACGAATTCCTGAAGGCCTTTGATCGTGGTGGGTCGGGGGAAGTGGCGGACTGCATCTACCTTAGCGGGCAGAGGGGTTGCCCCGTCTTTAGTAATCCTGTGGCCCAGGAAGTCAATGGTATCGAGTCCGAACTAGCATTTGGCGGGGTTGATTGTAAGACCGTACTCACTCAGTCGGGCGCAGAGTTGACGGAGGTGGGAAAGATGCTCCTGACGACTGCTGCTGGCTATGGGGATGTTGTCCAAATAGATGAACGCGAAGTCCAGGTCCCGTCCCACCGCGTCCAATTTCACGATGGAGGTCTGTCGCCCAAGCCATCCAGGTGCAGTAAACGGGCAGCCCGCTCGCGCCGTGAGAGTCCGAAAGACCTGAGGAGCAGGGCTTTGAATTCCGTGTACCTGCCGTCTGCCGGGGGCGACTGTACGAACTCCGCGACCTGGGCCGCTGTGTCCTGGTCGAGGGAGCTCACCATGTAGTAGTAGCGGGTGTCTTCTGAGGTGATCTGGCGAACGTGGAATTGGGCTTCGGCTTGCTGGAACCATAGGTCCGGGCGCTGTGTCCAGAAACCCGGCAGTTTCAACGAAACCGCATGAACAGAGGCGGCGTCGGTCATTTCTGGTCCAAAAATCGTTTGGACCGTCGGGGTCACCAATTGTAGCGGTGTGCTACACGCAGCGCTAAAATTACGACACGGAGTCGGTAACTGCAGTCGCAGGAAAAAACTTTATTCAAAATCCTCAGCCTCACTTTTAAGCCTCCCTCAACCTGCCCCCCGTGGCGCAGAGGCTCCAAAGCTCTGTGCTCGCAAACCCCCGTAGGCTATCTAATTGTGAGCCGGTTCGGATGTGCCAGGAAATGGGTCGCCACAATACACTGGGGACCCCAGGCATTTCCAAACAAATTTATAATTTAAAATAGATGAAGTTCTTAAAAATTATGATTCTTGGATATTGTCTAAAAACGCAATGTAACAACAGATACCAAGGCAAAGAGTTGTTATTTAATAATGGGAAACTTCATTATCCCTAATATAGACCAGATCTCATAATTATAATAAGTTTAGACTGGTAGAATTTGTTAGGTACATCCAAGAGGATTTCTTGAACCAATATGTATATTGTCCGACAAGAAAAGATGCCACACCGGTGTTGAGTACAAGCTCCAGCCAGGTGACTGATTATTCAGCAAAAGAACTGTAAGTGATCACAATACCTGAAGTTTTAAGATAGCTATAGATAAGGATTGGGTGGCAGAGTGGAAATACATCTCTACTAAAGGGAGGTGTAAGGCGCTCCCTCCCTCTGCAGGCCTGGAGGTCATCCTTGGGCAAGTTGTAGCACCTGTTTTGCACCCCCCCACCCCGATCATGATCACGTGCAGCTATGAGAGCAGGTGGTCACAAGTCCCGTAAAGACACTGCCCAGAAGAAGGCAATGGCAAACCACTTCTGTAGAAAAATTTGCCAAGAATGATCATGCTCATGAAAAGACCAAGATCAGCCACTTCATCCAACATGGCACATAACAAACAAACAAACAAACAGATAAGGATGTGTATGGAGCTTGCGGAGAATATTAAATAGGAACAGGATAAATTACAAGAGTCATTAGGCAGGAACTAGGGAGGGTTAATGGGGAAAATCTGTTTTTGGGCAAGTCTACATCTGACACATGCAGGGTGTTGAAAGAGCATTTGCACTGAATACAGCACAGGTATATTCCAGATAGAAGGAAGGATGGCAAGATAAGAGGACCTTGGATGTTAAGAGAGTTGGTAAATTTAGCCAAGGAAGAAATAGAAGCGCATACCCGGCTTAAGAAGCTGAAATCAAAAAGAACCTTGAGGATTATAGAGAGAAGAAGAACTGAAGAAGGAATGAGAGCCATGATGGACCAATAGGACCAATAAAAGATCTTGAAAAATAGGATTAAAGAGAAACCCAAAGTCAAGTCAAGCTTATTGTCATTTAACGATGTACACGAATACCACCATACAAGATGCTTCTCCAAGCCAGGGTGTAAAGCAAAGCAAATTAAATATCGTAGGGTAGAGTACAAATTATCCGATGGCACTTTGAATGCAAAGCGGCAGGGAGTGCAGAAGCTAATGGCCTGAGGGAAGAAGCCGTTACCCATCCCGATCGTTCTTGTCTTTACGCAGCAGTCTCCTGCCTGACGGTAGAAAGTGAATGCTGGATGGCATCCTCTATACATTTATCAAGAGCAAGAGGATAACAAAGGAAGGGGTTGGATCTCTCAAGGAAAAAGGAGGGAACACATGCTTGGGAGTGGAGGATGTGAGGTAGTGAGGTAAAGGAATAATGGGATAGTGTTCATTAACAATTCAGGGATCTTATCTTCTAGGGGAAGGATGTGTAGCAAAGGGAGATTGGTGTAGAGAGGGGGTCGGCAACCCGCGGCTCCGGAGCCACATGCGGCTCTTTTACCTCTGTGCTGCGGCTCCCTGTTGCTTTGGGAAATAATTGGTCTTTTGCAGCATCCGCGCCCATGGGGGCCAGGTTGAGGGAGGCTTAAAAGCAAGGCTGTTTAGTTCGAATAAAGTTATTCGACTGCAGTTTACTGACTGCGTGAGCACACCGCTACAACGTGTTTTTATCGCTATTAATATACGTCACCACTGCCAATACCTGACACCCGTCAGTGCGCGATTTCTTTAATTTTTCGATCCAAGGTAGGCCAACTATGGAGAATTCTAAAAAAAGAAAAGTGACTGAAGAAAACAGAACGTTTAATGATACGTGGACAGATTCATTTGCTTTCACTGTTGACGAGACTGGTTTAGCGGTATGCTTAATATGCAATGAGAAACTAGTAAACAACAAAAAGTCAAATGTTGCAAAGCATTTCTAGAATAAACACGCAGCCTTTGCTCAAAAATATCCGGATGGAGATGAGAGAAAAAAAGCCATTTCGGAACTGATGCGGAAGGTTGATGAGCAAAAATCATTTCAAGCAATGGATGAAGTCCGGAAAACCAACAACATACGCTAGTTATATTGCCGCTCAGGAAATAGTCAGGCACGGGAAGCAGTTTACAGATGGTGAATATATAAAAGAATCTTTCATTAAGATTTCAGAACATCTATTCACGGACTTTAAAAACAAGAGTGAAATTGTGCAGAAAATCAGGGATATGCCCCTCTCTGCAAAGACTGTCAAAGACAGAACCATAAAAATGGCAGAAGACATCACAAGACAGCAAATTAAAGACATCAATTCAGCTGTGGCCTACTCGATTGCCTGTGACGAGTCTAAAGACAAAGGTGATATTGAACAAATAGCGTTGTTCTGCCGGTATGTAAACTCTGCCGGGCCACAGGAAGAACTGATTGAGTTGATACCTCTAAAAGACCAAACACGGGGGGAGGACATCTGTGAGGCTGTCTTGAATTGTTTAAGAGCCAAAGGAATAAAGACTACCCACCTGGTGTCAGTAGCTACTGATGGGGCACCAAATATGACGGGAACGCACAAGGGAATTGTGGCTTTACTGCAGAAGTCGCTGGACAGAAAGCTGCTGATTTTTCACTGCATCTTGCACCAAGAGGCACTGTGCGCTCAAACATTTCCTCCGGAATGCACAGAAGTAATGGATGTTGTCATTCAGATTGTCAATAAAATAATGGCAAAAAGTTTAAATCACCGTCAATTCCGTTTGTTACTGGACGAGCTGGAAAGCGCATATTCTGATCTCCTGCTGCACAACAAAGTCCGGTGGCTGTCCAGAGGGGAGGTGCTGAAACGCTTTGTCGCGTGTCTGGAAGAAGTGAAAACTTTCCTGGGCAGCAAAGGGCTGGAAAAGCTACACTTCATGGTAGACATGACAGCGCACCTGAACACGCTGAACACAGCTCTTCAGGGGAAAGGACGTACAGCCCTACACATGTTGGAGGAGTTTTGGCATTCGAGCGCAAGTTGACAGTGCTTGCCAGAGATTGACAGAAAGGCACTTTGTCTCACTTCCCCAATTTGAGAGAGTTCAAACAAGGTCACGACATGATAAGTTCGGAGTATTTACATTCTGCAATCATCGCAATGCAAACATCGTTTGGGAAACGCTTCTGTGAGTTCAGAGAGGAAAAAAACACATTATCCTTCCCGGTCACTCCCCCAAGCATTGATTCATCTCTACTGAATACGACTGCATTGGCAGGTGTGAGTAAACCTGATCTTGAGATGGAACTGGTCGAAATAGCCGACAAAGACATATGGGTGTCCAAGTTTAGACGCTTGGCAGCAGACCTTGAAGATGTTGCCCGTCAGAAGGCCGTTCTTGCTCAGAATCACAAATGGAGTGATATTGAAAACCTCCCTAAACCGGACAAACTTGTGTTCGAAACATGGAATGCTATCCCCGACATTTATGTAAACATTAAAAAGTATGCGCTTGGAGTCCTGTCGATCTTTGGATCCACATATGTATGTGAGCAGGTGTTCTCCAACATGAACTTTATTAAAAACAAACATCGTGCACGCCTCACAGATGACAGCTTGCAATCCTGTGTAAAGATGAAGGTGATGTCATACAGCCCTGATGTGCAGATGCTGTGCGCTGAGGTCCAGGAGCAGAAATCCCATTAACCAAGTATGATACATATTTTAATTGCCTATTATTTTAGGAATATTCATATTTTTTCATTGTTCAGTGAATTTCACCGCGTGAAATTTTTCAGGTTGACAGCTGGCTGACGTTATTTTTGGTTTGCTGCTGGCGGAAAATTTAAGTTCAGCGTTTTTCATAAATACAAGAAGAACTCAAATAGACATTGAGTATTTTACTTCAAAGTAACCTTCAACCCAACGTCTTTTTTTCGGAGTTCAAAATGTTTTTGTTGCATGCAGAAATGTAATTTCGTTTTCTCTGCAGGAGTTCATCAATTTCATAAATGCAACACGTTATAGTTTGTTTATACATAGCATAAAGGCAAAAAAACCGTTGTATGCAGTGTTATTTCATTTTAAATGTCAAACGGGTTTTGCGGCTCCCAGTGTTTTCTTTTCTGTGGGAAACGGGTCCAAGTGGCTCTTTCAGTGGTAAAGATTGCTGACCCCTGGTGTAGAGCATGCTAATATGATAAAAGATAAAAGAGGAGGTAGAGTTGCGTCTCTTAAAGAACATCAAGTTCCCAGGACCTGATGGGATATACCCAGGTTATTGTGAGTGTTTGCTGGGGCCTTGACCAATATCCAGAGAACTGGTGAGTAGCTAATGTTGATCCTTTATTCGATGATGGAATAAAGGGATAATCCTGGAATCTAGAGACTGGTGACTCTCACGTCAGTGATAAGGAAATTATTGGAGAGGATTCTTCATTAACGTATATTTTTCAAGTGCTTTTAGTTAGGGACAGTCAGCATGGCTTTGTTCAGGACAAATCATGTCCTACTAATGCGATTGAGCATTTTGAGGAGATGATTAAGATGAATGACGAAGATAAAGCTGTGGATGGTGTCTACATGGATTTTACTAAAGCATTTGACAAGGACTCTCATGAGAGGTTCATCCAGAAGATTAAGATGCATGGGATCCATAGTGAGTTGGCTGTTTAGGTTCTGAGTTAGCTTTTCCATAGAAGACAGAGGATAGTGGTGAATGTGACCTGGTCTGACTGGAGATTTGTGACCAGTGGTGTTAAACAGGAATCTGCAATAGGACGTCTGTTGTTTGTGGTATATTTAAATGACTTGCATGAAAACATAGATAGGTGGGTTGGTAATTTTGCAAACAATACGAAGATTGGTGTTGTTGAGGAGAGAATAGAAGACTGCCAAAGGATGCAACAGGATATAGGTCAATTGCAGATGTGGACAGGGAATGGCAGATGGAGTTTAATCTGGCCAAATGTAAAGTGCTGCACTTTGAAAGGTCAAATGTAAATGTACAGTATACTGTTTATGAGCAAGACACTTAGCAATGTTGTGGTGCAAAGGTACTGGGGTCTAAATCCATAGCTCTTGAAAGTGGCTACAATTATTGATAGGCTGGTAAAGGCAGCACATGACATTTTTGCCATTATTAGCCAAGGAGTTGAGTTCTAGAGTTAGGATGTTATGGTGCAGCTTAATAATCTATTTATTAATTTATTGAGATATGGCACTAAGTAGGCCCCTCAAGCCGTACCACCCAACAATCCTCGCCCAATCACAGGACAACTTACAATGACCAATTAACCTATCAGGTACGTCTTTGGACTGTGAGAGGAAACTGGAGGAAACCCACACAGGCAGCAGCAGGAATAAACTTTAGTTAGACTGCATCCAGGTCTGGTCATCTCATTACAGGAAGGACATCAAGGCCTTGGAGTGGGGGCAAAAGAGACTTACCAGGCTGCTGCCAGGATAAGAGGGCATGTGCCACAAGGAAAGGTTAGACAAATTTGTACTGCTTTCTCAGGCTTATAGAGGTTTATAAGATTATGACAGGCATAAATATAGACAGCGAATATCTTCATCCCTGGGTTGAAATGCCTTATACCCAGACAGCATGCATTAAGGAGACCGGGGTTATATTCAAAAGAGATGTTACATTCAAAGGGCAAGTTATTTACTGTGCAGAGTGGCAAGTGCCTAGAATGCACTGCCAATGGTGATGGTGGAGACAAAACCGAGGCTCTTAGATAGTCGCATTAATGTGTAGGAAATTGAAGGATGTGGACGTTGTGCAGGCAAAAGTGATTAGCTTGGTTTGTCATTCGATCACTAACTTAATTAGTTTGGCACAACACAGTGGGCCTAAGGACCTGATCCTGTGCTGTGCAGTTTTATGTTCTCATATAAGAGCATACTGTCTTGTCATCTGGGGATCTCATGAATTTCTCAAACCCTGGAATAACATACAGCCCTCAAATCTGTCATATTCTCACTATATAGTATTGTTCAAGCAGATAATTGAATGAAAACATATCATGGTTTTAGCTGAAGTAGTTTTATGTGGGAGATTTAAAATGAGTGCAAACTGAACGCAGCTCTCATTAAAATGAAATCACTTACATTAATGCTGAAATGTGTAAGCACATAATGATTCAAAAATTTTAAGGGAATTATCACCACCACTCTTCATAACAGAAACCCGATGGATGAAAATATTATTAAGGTCATTCTTATTTAGACTCAAGAAAAATGATGAATTTTAAGTATTAGTAGAAAAGTTACAATGTAAAATATCTAGTTGCACCTCATGTTAGCCTTGGCAAATTATACATACAAAAATTCAAACAGAAAAAAACTGAGGATCATTCTTAACCACAAAATCTACAACAAACAAATAAGCCAAAATTCAAAATAAAAACTCAGACATACCTTTTGTATTTCTGTAACATCTTTTAATTTTATTATCTTATTTTTCTTGGATGAGCCAGACTTGGAACTTTCAAAGCACAAATAACTGGACAGAAAGAAACAAGTTGTAAAGTGTTTGATAGGGAATCTTAATTGATTAAAATAATTTAATCATTTAAAATAATTTAAATAAACTCAGACCTTAATTGATGATTTTGCATAACTATGGCTGTCACACCCAGTTTACTTTGTATTTACCAACATTCAAAGAAGGTATTATCAATGTAATAAAAAAAATTGAAATGTTCATATATGAAGAATTTTTTTTTATGGATCTAGTGGATTTTCTATCAGAATAACCATTTAGAATCACAGGAAGATTATGAGACCATGGGCTATACTGTCTCCATCTAAGATCAATCCAATATGTCACTCCTCTGCTCTCTCCCAAAAGCCCTGCAAATTAGTTTCCTTCAGATATATTTCCATTTCCTTCTACTCGGTTTATATTTCTTATAATGAGAAATACCTCTACTACATCTCCATGCAATCTCATCTGTTCCAAAAACAACCTAATTTCTCCAGTTTTTCAAAGCAACTTAAGTCTCTCATCCTAAGAATTATTTTGGTAATTCTCTTCTGTGCCTTCTCTAAAGACTTCACAACTTTCTGAGTATGCTACCCAGAAGTGGACCCAAATTGTGGCTAACCAGTGTTTTATGATCTTAACCAAGTTCCTTTAATGTCAACTGAAACCAAAAATTTGAACTGATCTTCACTGAGCATGCCAAATTACAAAGTAATTTTGTTGTAAGTTTTGATTCTTAAAATAAATATATCATAATGATATCATTGGCCATTGTCTCATCATAAGATAATCAACAACTGTTTATTGTTTTCTTTCACAAGTTCGAAACAAGTCAATGGTTCTGTGGAATATTACAGTACTTGAATCACTCTGGTGTGCATCGATCTTTTGATACTACGCTATCCATCTGTCTGCCATTCATCACAATTAATAAGCCTTCCACATACAGGTACATATTTGCTGGCCACTCTCATAACTATTTGGTGCTATTTGCATGCTGCTAGGTAGCGAGTTACAGGATTCAAGCCAAAAATGTCATATCTGTGACGTGTTTCCAAGTCATGATAGTGTGTGGTCTAGAGGCAAAATCTGCAGTTGGTGTGGGTCCTATGCTTATGCTGGCCTTAGCCTTTTACAGCTCAAGGGGTCAGGATGTGATTTGAGTAGCAGATTAAAAAAAATTGCTGTGCAGCCACTATGTACTGGGGAGTCAAGGACTGAGTATTTGAGGCATAGTAAGGTTATTAATCATGCAGGATATATCCCTTACAAATGGAAATTTCTTGTCCAATTTCTGACTAGTACCAATCCACTAGTACTAGTGGAAAACAATTGTGGCATATATTCCTACTTTTGACATTACGTTTGAAGTGTGATCCGTGACAAAGCAGTCCCGTCGTGGAAAGTCCCACACCTACTGCCTGCAACAAAATCCTAGAGCTAAGATAACTTAAGTCTGGTAAACATACAAGTATCGATTTTCTGCTTGTCTGTATTGTATTTTGTGTTGCACATTTATTATGAGTAATTTGTCACGTGGGTTGGAGCATGGTGGAAGAGAAGAGTATAGTCACATATTCACTCTTTGTCTTTAATTCAGTTTTGTCTAGTTGAGAGTTTGAGCCAGGGAGTGGGCTGGGGGTGATTTTTATTTACTGCTATTAAGAGCATTAATTTCTCGACTGCTAGATCAATTGGTTGTACCTTCTTAGTTACACTAACTGGAACACTAATTTTGCTACATCATTAGTTTTAGTTTCATTAACTTTATCAATATAAGACTGTACATCTTTGTTGGTTTAACGATAAAGAATTGAACATACTTTTTTTGATTTGGAATTTTGATACTCCAGAAGCACAACATACAGTGTCAATTCCAGTACTCAGTCTCTGAGCAGTTTTGGTTTGTTTTCAGGTAACCACTACACCCCAAAATGTGAGGAATGATACCTACAACAGATGTGTTTTCCTGTTAATGCCACTATCAGTTTGAAGAGGCTTCCTGGTGCCACACTTGGTCAAATTGTAACACAATGCCACAGATGAAAACTCTCACCTCAAACATGGATCAGGGGAATACAAACCTTTGATCTACATTTGAGTATCTGAAAGCAGACACTATGCTTTTGGTGAATAAGTACTGTTTGATAACTGACAATTGTCACTTTGCTAAAAGCTGAGCAATAATTAGGTGGATTGGATTCACCTTGCATTTTGTGAACAGGTTGTATGCATATTCAGTAATTTTCAACATTTTAAATATATTGGAGCAGCTTGACTAGAGGAACAACCGGTTCAAGAGCACATCTTCAGTACTACAGTACATCTTGGATGGTATCCCATTGCATTTTATGTATCTAATGCCTGTCAGACATTTTTTGTGTGTAGAATGAAAAGAACAGACTGCAAATTATCTCCTGTGATGATGGAAATCTTAAGAGGAAAGTGAGATGCATCATTCATTTCTATCCAATGATGAATGCAAATACTTTGGGAAAGCCTCAAGCCCTGGTTTCACTGAGGTTGAGCATGTTCTTGGAAACCCTCTTTTTCTTTTCAAGTTGATTAATTGTCCACTACCATTCCTAACTATACTCAGTGACCACTTTATTAGCTACATGAGTGGAACCCAGAGTGGATTTCTGTTGCTGTAGCCCATCCAATTCAAGGTTTGACATGTTGTGGATTCAAAGATGCTCTTCTACCCACCACTGCTGTAATGCATAGCTATTTGAGTTACTGTCACCTTCTCATCAGCTTGAACCAGTCTGACCATTCTCCTCTGACCTCTCTCATTAACAAAGCATTTTTGCCAACAGAACTGCCACTCACTGCATGTTTCTTTGTTTATCACACCATTCTCTATAAACTCTAGAGACTGTCATGCAGGAAAATCCTAGCAGATCAGCAGTTTCCAAGATACTCAAACCACCCCTTCTGGCACCAACAACAATTCTATGGTCAAAGTCACTTAGACCAAATTTCTTCCCCCTTCTGATGTTTGGTCTGAACAACAGCTGAACTTTGTCTATGCCTGCATGTATTGGGCACCTACCATATGATTGGCTGATTAGTTGTTTGCATTAATGAGGTGAACTGGTGTGCCTAATAAAACGACCACACAGTATGCATAGATATGGCAGGTCTACGGAACACTGGTTGGTGGTATACAGCAGGGATCCCCAACCACCCAACCCCCCTCACCCCTCATGGCATAAGAAAGGTTGGGAACCCCTGATATATAGCAAAGTTATGTTTGATTTGATATACAATAATGGAATAATCTTTTGCTTATCTATTATTCCAAGTGATCAGCAGACCTTTGCTTGGCAAAGGGAAATGGTACCAAAATCCTTTATCGCGTATTGATATTGGGCTTTCAATAGCCCCTTGAAAGCTTTGAAAGTGTAAACTTGCCCTGAATCAAAGTTACCTGAGCATCAAGGGGTCAATTAAATTAATTCACTGTCAATATATGCTGCTTTTAGTGCTAATACAAAATGCCATTTTTTTTCCCAGTACATAATACTCGGATTGAAAGAATGAAAAACAAATAGGCTGGAAAGCTTTAAATCCCACATAAAAATCAATGGAGCACACATTTCTGAAATGACCTAGACCAGGAATTTGCAACCCTTTTATGCCATGGACCCATACTGTTAGCCAAGGGGTCCGTGGATCTCAGGTTGGGAACTCCTGACCTAAACAGATAGACTAACTTTAAAAACAAATACATCAAGGTGTGTGTGTGTTTTTTTTTAAAGTTTACGACTGAATAAAAACACCAAATTAAGACTGCATCTGGTTCAGACAAGCTATCATCACATATTATTTATGTCTTTTGGCAAACAAACCAATCCTTCTCATTGTAATGAAGTTTGAGACGTTTTGAGATTTTGGCCTTAATTATTAAATTGTACAACATTGAATAATTTGTTATGAATATTAAGATTCTACAGAATGTTTTAATATAACCTACTTTTCTGTTACATAGAGGAAACCATGCCGAATATAGTCAGTGGGTATCTTCTTGTCTCTATTAATTAGACAGCAACGCCATCCGTTTTCACATACTGTAGGAAAAAGAGTGGAGAGTTTTAACCATCAGTGTCCTGTTTGGTAACAAGTTACATTCTGCTAGAGATAACATTTTTGAACATTTATTTTAAGAAAATTACCAAGACAATGCAGGTCATGCATGGTGATTACAAATTTATCTCTGATAATAAAACAATTATTCTGCTTTTCATATTAGAAACAAGGGAACAGGATAATATCTTTCAGCCCATGAGCCTATTCTGGCTTTCAGTTAGGTCATGTTTGGCCAGTAACTCTATTTTGCTTAATTAAGTCTGAGCAAACAAAAATGTACCCTTGCAATACATGTATCAACTGAAGTAGCTTCAGAAAAGGTTTTTTGAGAGAAAGTACAAATATCCACTTGCCTTTATGTGAAGAACCAACATCATATGGACAGCCCAACTCAAACCATATCATTTTGCCTTTGTCCTGGAGTCCAGGACAATTACTCTAACTATCACAAACAGCTGAGTCTTATTCTTCAATATACAGAAGAATAAACAACTCAGCCTCATGTTAACCCTTTTAGCCCCAATATTACTCTGTTGAGTGGTGGGGTGGAGGTATGTCTCTACCAAAGGAGCTGCAAGGCATTCCTTCCCTCCGCTAGTCTACAGGTTACCCTTGGGCAAGGTGCAGCACCTGCTTAGCCCCCACCCCTCCCATGAACAGGATCACTTGAGGTCATGGGAGCAGGTTGCATATGGTCTTATGTGCAACTGGTGCACATCACTGGTCCTGGTGAAGCAAACACTGATGCCAGGCAGACAATCTCTGAAGAGTACTGATAAAGACCATGATCGCTACTTCAATATTACTTGGCACATAATGAAGATTACGCCGTTGAAATTGCAGTCAGCCCCACCCCATCATTTTGCATTATTGTAAAGTATGCTTCAAGTTAATATCACTTCCCACTTCAAATAAAAATTGCTGGTAAAAAAGTGGGGGATTCTGGTGACTATGTCGACGGATACAGAGCTAACCTAAGTAATTGAAACAGAGGTGCAAATCAGCAATTATCAAATGTGCATCAGGCTTCACATTTATAGGAACCTCAGGATTCACACCACCAGGTTCAGTAACAGTTACTACCCCTTAACCATCAGACTCTTGAACCAAACTTCACTCAACTTCACTGAAACGTTCCCACAACCAATGGATTTACTTTCGATTCATGTTCTCGATATTTATTTATTATTATTTCTTCTTTTGTATTTGCAAAGTCTGTTGTCTTCTGCACTCTGGTTAAACGCCATAGGTAGCTGGTCTTGCATGGATTCTGTTATGGTTATTCTATAGATTTATGAAATACATCTACAACAAACTGAATCTCAGGTTTGTATATGGTAACATACATGTACTTTGATAATAAATTTACTTGAAACTTTGAAGCCTGACCCCACGTTCCTAAATATTTAGCAGAAGCCAGTCAACTTCCCAATGCTTCATACACTGGCAATGAATGCCAAAGGCAGGTCAAAAAAGCATTATAAATGGATCCTTTGAATGAGCTGACAATACGAGGATGGAATGGAGGAAGAATAATAGGATGAAAGTCAAGGAAATTATGTGAACTATTCAACAGCTGCAGTCCTACTCAATGGGGATGAATTTTAAAAACCAGTGAAGCAGCCAATGTCCAGCCAAGCTGATGCAGTAATGAGTGGACCAGGATAGTACTAGCTCAGCGGGATATAGCGGGTATTGAAAGGTCACGATGAGGCGCACTGGGAGGGTGCCTGAGAAAAATGCTGGTTATTGAATGGGACAAGGGCACTGCTTTGTTCTGCAGATAGGTATAGGTTCAAAAAGAGTATGTGAGGGACATTATGGAGAGTTCAAAATCCACAGCGTATACTACAGTAGTAACTTAATTTACTGAACAAAAGTTCAAATACCAAACAAGAGAAAATCTGCAGATGCTGGAAAACAAAGTAGCACACACAAAATGCTGGAAGAACTCAGCAGGCTAGGCAGGATCTATGGAAAAGAGTGAAGAATCAATGTTTCAGGCCAAAACCAAATGCTGATGAAAGGTTTCAGCCCAAAACATCAACTGTTTACTCTTTTCCATAGATGCTGCCTGGCCTGCTGAGTTCCTACAGCATGTTGTTTATATTACTAGAGTTCAAAAACAGACAAGTTAGAGAGCAAAACAATGCAATTTCTAAGTAATAATTTGATATGGAAGTGCATGAGTGTGATATGGTGAAGTGTGCAACAACAGAAAATGGGTAGCAAAGATTTTCTCAGTGATGGCAGACAGATCATACGAAGTTCTGTTATGTAGCGTGGGCCGATTAAAGGACAAGCGTTTCACAAAATATACTGGACTCCTTGAGGCTAAAAACAAAGGTATAGTCACAATTATTTCACAGTTTATGTTAATTTACAAGTATGATTGCCATCTTAACAGAGTCCTGCCATACAACAACACACATCTGGAGCTTGCAGCCACCCACCAATTTTGCTGTGTAGCTCTTATTACGCTTAATTTATTACCCAAAATAATGCTGTCCAAATATCTATCACAGATCCAGAAATAACAGCTTCAAATGTATTTTAAATTAAATTAGATTGTAATACAGCATAGACATAACTGTACTTACCTGGTAAAGGACGTTCATTCTCTGCTAAACTGAAAATCTCACTGAAGCTGCTCTTTTTGCTGTGGGAGCGTGCACCATCATCGTCCCGACTATAAACAGACATGGCATTGGCTGTAACGTTGGACCTTGACGCGACTGCTGGCATCTGTGGAAACATCGCAATTAGAGGGTTGGGGGGCACAGAAAACTACATAAAAGCAAATTCAATAGAGCAATTAGCAAGTAATATAGACACCCTTTCCTCACTATTATACCCTATTAACATTCAGGAAAAGAAAAACCTTGCAGGGCTGGAGTCAGTGGTTCCAATCAGCAGTTGAAGTTTCAGTGAGTCTTGGACTTCCATGCACATTGCGTGGAAGTATGAAACTTGGGCAGGTGGTGCTGCATTCAATACTATACATGACCCCAGAGTTACTAGGAAACTGCCTCTCTGATCCTAAGTAACTTCAATGGAAAATCTCTCAGCTAAGGTAGAAAGGACTTGTGAAGTCCAGTTGTGTGAATGACAAAAAAGGATGGTTGACAAGAGTAGGCCTGCAGATTAGTATGCAAAGTAGAAGGTAGAAGATTTTTTCCCAATTGTTTGTGCTTTGAATTAGCTGTTTTTCATCATTCTTATTTCTAAATAATTACTGCAAATTTAGTAGCTTTAAATGACCCAAAGGATCAGAGATATTTAAATATTAAGTTCACGTAGGACTTAGAAAAAAGGCACAGTTCTGCCCCAGCAGTCAGAGACATCCTGGGTTTAGGGCTCTCCGCTATGCTGCCCAAGGTCCAAAGTGCAGAGAGATCCTGTCTCAGCCAGGTGAGGGCTGCAAATAGATGTCACGACATGAAGGTCAGACTGAATTCAACATATTCTGTTCTCTTACATTTACTTCATATCATCTAATTGATGAAAAATATAACAAGGATCACTTAATTAACTTAAATGATGAAATTTAAAGTGTGCCTTTCAAAATCCTTTAACCATTAACTTCATCATGGTTATCACAGCTCGCAGCTTAATAGAATTTCAGGCCATTTCTGATTCAATCCAATGGTCAGATCACCTGTTAGTGTCATATAACCCTAATTATTTCTCTTTTCTATTGCTTTTGTACTTAAACTATTAGAATATGAATAACATTGTATTCACAAGATGTGGACAAGGAAGATGAACGATGCCCCTGAGTTCATAAATCCAGGAAAACTCACTAGAATGAACTACTTACAGCTTAACATTTTAAATATATTTCTCCCAGGATGATTACAAATTGTATAAAGAAATACTTTAGAAAGAAAAGGTGAAGCAAGCATTGTAGTATATACAGTGAGAAAAATTATATCTGCTTGTTCAAAAAAAAGCAGTTTTTTTTCTCTTTTTGCACTACTTATTTTACTTTATAATAGATATTTCTTATTCTAATTTAGTTTTTATGATGTATTGCAATGTATTGCTGTCACATAACAACAAATTTCATGGCATATCGTTTGACACGGGTGATCATGGTCTTTGTATGACTGCAATTGTTCTTGGCAAATTCTTCTACAGAGGTGGTTTGCCATTGCCTTCTTCTGGAGAGTGTCCCTACAAGATGGGCGATACTTTCCAGAGATCGTCTGCCTGGTGTCACTGATTATGCACCAGCTGCTCATAAGACCACCACCACCTGCTCCCATGGCTTCACGTGACCCTGATCAGGGGCTAAGCAGGTGGTTCACCTTGCCCAAGGGTGACAATGCAGGCTAGCAAAGGTAAGGAGCACTTTATACCTCCTTTGGTAGCGAAGAATCTCCACCCCACCACCCAACACAGGGTACACAGTATATGCCAGTGATATTAAACCTGATTCTGAAAACCCTCAAAACCCAAGCCTGCAGGTAACCTTTAGAACTTTAAAATGAATACAAGGGGCTCCAGTAATTAGAAGGCAAATTTATATTTATTAGATTCAGAAAAGAATTGTGCTTAGTTGGGAGTATGATGTGGAAGGAACAGTCACATCAGCACAAGATTAAAAGCAACTAAAAGGACCTTGTGCCTCTGGAGGGTGCTCTATACCTACTCTAGGAGCTCCAGAACAATCCAGGACCAGCAGCACTAAACTAACAAGCAGAATTGTCCTCTGAGCCCAGAGATTTTGACCATTTCCATCAAATGAAGAGTTAGAATGTTCATTGGAAATCAAACTTTTGTTTTTAAACCTTTTATCTTTTACCTGCATTCACAGAAATGCCTAACCACAGAATTAAACAATTTGAAAATAATTTGAAATGGACATTATTTAGAAGAATTGTGTCATAATATTATCCCAATGACTCTGAAATTAGGACCTTAGCCAAAGAGACCAATAAAGGTCAATATTGTGAATGGCGATCTTTTATCCTATTTTGAGTAAATTGCAACTCCTTCCTCTTAAATATTGGCACCCATCATAAACACTGTACCTCGCCTCAGATTCAATTTATCTCTCTGACTATTGGCTCAGTATGAACCATACTTTCCATAACATCAGCACCCATCTTTTGAGTTTCAACACTCTATTCCCTTTACATCACCGAAACACTCTTAGTCTCTCCATGTGCCTCTACTTAGCTTCACCCAAAGGCCAGATTCACATCATGATCAACTGCAGACCTAAATAATTAATTTCTCACCACACAAGTTACACATCTACCACTCTTCATAAACTTCAGCTTATCCAAAACTCTGCAGTTCAAATACTACCCTACTTAGGATCCAATCTCAGATTGCCCTTTTCTTACTGACCTACAATGGTTCATTATTCCCCAGATAATACTGGTTTTCACCTAGATGTTCCAAGGTTCCCATTGCCACTTCCTTCCCTATCCCTGTACTGCTCTCAAGTTCTGAAAACCTCAGAGCTCTGCATTTCTCTTGTATTTAGCTTGTTTACTTATCAAAAGTCCATTGTTCCACCTATTTCTTAAGTCCTGAGCTCAAGATCTCTTCCCTACATCTGTCCATCTTTTATCTCTTTCTTCCCAATTATTTTACTGATGGATTGAGATACAAATCAAAAACATAAAACAAAATTTGTCCTATTAGTTCATTTGCAACTCTCCATATTTCTGCAAAGAAAAGTAGGCACTTCAAGCAGATAAACCATATTGCCGAGCATAAGGGGCCAAAGATTAACAGGGGAGTAAAGCAAGTTCTACTGGACTGAAAAATCATAAAAACAATTCATAAAAATTGTCTGCTTAAGATTAATGTCACTATGATGTAATTTTTTAAATTTTCCAATAATAAAAATTTATTCCTGAAGATTCTGATTAATCCACGGCACTTTGACATTCATCTCTATTTTTAATTATGCTTTTTATATGCAGTTTAAGATCAAATAAACCCAGATGTTTGCAGGACTTCTTTCAACATTTTAACATATTAAATATATTAACATACAGTAATATTGTGCAAAAGTCTTAGGCACATATATATATAGCTAGGATTTTTACACAGTACTGTTGTAATTTTATGTATTGTACTGTGATGCTGCCACAAAAAAACTGAGTGATGATAAAGCCAATTTTGATGTGGATCTTTATTGTGGACTAAGAATGGGAAAGGAGGATGGGAGAAGAGAAGGAAATCATGGTAGTGGGAAAAGGGGAAGGAAGAGGGTAGGAAGTGGGAAACACCAGAGACACACTCTGAATAAACCAATTGTTTAGAATCAAATGACCTTGCCTGGTGTCTCAGGGCTGGGTGTGTCTGGACCTACACCACCCCACCGCCCCTCCTTCTCTGCCACCTGTCCCACACTCCTCCCGCAGCGCTTCACCCTCGCAATTTCCAATCAATTTAATTGACTTCTGAAAGGTGCACATCAGCAGTGTGCGACAATTTAACCTTCAACATACTACTTTCACAAAAGATTTGGTATTAAAACAGAACAAATTCAACAATTATGGGCAAAGGTAAATTATTTTATATACAGTGGATTCCGTTACATTTTGGCCCAATTAAGCAGCTGCCCCAATTAGCTAAAGTTTCATGGTAACAGTTAAAAAAGGTATAAAACTGAGTAACAAATTATGTATTTAGGTGAAATACAGAATTAAAACACTACCAATACTCCTACAGTACTATAAATCTGTGTTTCTAATAGCTATCGATGGAGAAATTTAGCTAGTGTACAATGCTGTTCTTTTGACAGTAATGAACAAAGTCAGCGCAGACACATAGTACAGATAATGGACTGTCTTCATATGATGCTGTTGATGATTGTATCCTCCCAGATTTTTTTTATTGTAACATTCAAGATGATTGCTGATATCTTCAAATTTTTCATAGGTCCTAACTTGTTGAAATAGTTTCATTTTCACTTCCGGACGTTTCTGGCATCTCCAAGCCTGAATGCTTGAAACCACAGTGGACAAAATAGTTCTGAATTGTCTTACTGCTTATTTCTCACCAAAAATCAATACTTTTTGAACACGAACACACACAATTGACGCTATTTAAAAACTGTTCGCTCAAAGCATGGTCAAGTGTCTAACTGCCACGCATTTGCATGCAATTGATGCTAGTTGGAAACTGTTCAACATTTCCAACTGCCACCTGTCCCAATTAAATGGTATAGTGTCCCAAATAAACTAGGGCAATCCAGGCTATTTTCTCAATTAATTTTTGTTTTTTTTTAAATGGAGTTGTCCCAAATTAGCAGCTGCCCCAATTAACCAACCGACCTAGTAACTGGAATCCACTGTACTTTAAACTTAATGTAACTTAATTGTTTGACCCTTTAAAATGGGTACATTCTATAGTTTAAGGGAGATAAAAATTTTGAGAAAGAACTAATTCCCTTAAACAATATAGAATTTCTACCTTAAGCTAAAAATTTAGCTTATATTTCCATAATCACATTTTCAATCATTTTTAATTGTTCTACAATTTCTGTGAACAGAAAATTATTAAACAATAGCACCACACAAAACAAGACAACAGGACTACAACTAGATCACACTTCACTCAGTAAATAATATCTACTTTATAATTACAGACAATTGCAAAAGTACACACAATTTTTAAAAAAATTGTTAGAGACTTAAGCCCTACCTTTTCAAACCCTGACAGCTAGCAGAAAAAGAAACAACAAAACATGTAACAGACAACAACTTACATCACACTATTCTAATTGGTGCTAAACTTAAAATGATTATTTTTCTGAATTACATCTTGCCCCACACCTTCGCACTCTCTCACACACATACATAAACAAACTAAACTGGAACCTTATTAAAGTACACTGATCAATGGCTGGAACAAAAGATTACATCTCTTAATCAGGGAGAAGAAAAATTAGATTTTTCATGTATTTCATTTAAAAGGTCAACAGATACCGAATATAGTTTAGAAAATGCTTCAGTGTAGTCAGTTCTGCAGACACTGCAATGAGGGGTTAAAGAAAATTCATAATCAAATTCTACTTTTGTAGCATTAACTACGTTTCCAGGCACTGTTCAAACCGCAAATGTGATCACTAGAGATATTTTTAAAAATTTGAATATCTATCAACTGTAGCCATTAACCAGGAACTTGGGTTCATATTGTTTTTACACAAAAGCACTAGGAAATTTAACTAAAAGTACATACCTTTCTCGTTGGAATAGCATTTGATCTCTCCTTTAGCTGAGGATCTGTGGGCAAAGTCTTCCACATGATATACGGAGTATCATATTTTTCTCGAAGCCTTGGACATCGTTTGAAGATAAAGTCAATGAGAAAAAATTTGACCCCTCCATAAAGTCCTGGAACAGAATGAAGCAATCAACTTCTAAGGGCTATAATCTTGCACGATCTGGCCTGGAAATATTTTTGTTAAGCTAACTAACACAGAAATTTATCTCCTTCACAAAAAAAAAATCTTATTCAGCCAGATTCTACACTAATGATTATTTTAAATATTTATTCAATCAAGATTATTACTCTCAGCTTTGGTTCCTGGCTGTCAAATTGCAATAACTCTCAAAGCTAATCTGATACAATGGCCCATACAAATGATACCCACTCCAAACTTCCCAGGAATTTTAAAGCTGCACCTTTACTTATCAGAATTAATTGATTAGACTGTCTTACTAGAGAGAGAGTAGCTCCGGAACCAAAAGAGTTTCAGGCAGTTGTACAACTTGAAACTTACCCAAAAAGCAAAATAGATTATATTACCATGACCTCATCTACCTCTGTAAAAACAAAATGTGAACTCTTTCCAAGGGAACACATTAAACCTTGTACAATGTCAATAATCAGAAATATCCTCAAGATCCAATAAATGTTCTTTTAATCTTGGGGTTAACATCATCAGAACTGGCAAGATATTTAGTGCACAGTGGATTTTCGTGCTCCTTAAGGAATTTATGACTGGACAAAAGAAATGCATCTATGGTTCCTAACAGAGGTATTGTCTTTTGCTCATCTTCATCTTCGGAGTGGAATGGATAATTTGCTTAATCTTTAGCAGGATACTAACTACATGTGAACTCTAGGGGTTATAAGGATATTCTGGGGTTCAATAATGTAACTGTTCTATTATCAATTTTGGTTGATAAATCATTAATTCATCTTAAGTTTACAACATTTTAACTTCTGATGGTAACAAGAACATGGAAATGTACTCAGAAATATTCTACTTTTGAGAGGCAGCTTTCAGTATCATCAGATTCAAAAAACACAAGGCATGCTTAGATGTAACTGATCCTCACAGATGATCTAAATCCAAAAATAAGCTCTACAAAAATATATAAGGATCAGAGGCATGTGTAGACTATTCTGTCCTCTGAGTTTGCTCAAATATTCAACATGTCTAAGGCTGATTTTCTAGCTAAAGATTTTTTTTGGCCTTTCACCATATCCTATTATTTCTTAATTACCTTATTGAAGGAATACAAGTCCACCAGTATAACCCAGCAAGGCATTTATAATGGTCACTGACAAATTTACTGATATTGTTCCCAGAACATTCATTTGTATAAGGGAACCACTTAAATTTGGAAAAAAACAAATCTCTATAACATTTCATACAGATGCAAATATCAATCATAATCAAAAGTATCCTGTTATTAAACACCACATCTGAAATTTTACAAAAAGCTTCAGCAAAAAAAAAATTATATGGTATTATTTACCTATAATGAGACCAAGAATTCTGTATGGAAAGAAGCAAGATGCAATAAAGAGGAGCCATAAGCCCATGTACAACTTCTGCGTGATTTCTGGATGTACCCACATAAATAAGCTGTAAGAATTAAAAAAAATTACAATATATAACATAAACTCAGATCAAATTATTCTTTTATAGCAAACAGCAATTGAAATACTTACTTCTTAATTTTTTCCAGTACATCTGCCATCTTGCCAAAAAGATTCTGTAATTTAAATTAAAACAGCTGAATTCATTTTAAAAGCAATAAATATACAAATCAGACTACTATGCATTGGAATGACATAACATCTTTACAAATGTACATGCTTACTTGTGATTAGAAAGTGCAAGTCTAATTCTTGTACAGCTAAAAGAATACCTCCTAATGAATACTAAATAATCTTTTACACTCACTCCAACAGAAATATAAATTTGGAGTTCTAATTACAAGAAAAATACTTTGAAAGACGTTTACCATGAATATTCTTCAATTATATTGAAGTATACTCCATGGTAGTGTAGCAGTTAGCACGACACTGTTACAGCTTGGAGCATTCTGGAGCTCAGAGTTCAATTCCAGTACCATTCCACAAGCAGACTCTGTACATCCTCCCCTTGAAATGCATGGCTTTTTCCCGTGTCTTTCAGTTTCCTTCCATGGTCTAAAGATGCAGGTTAATTGGTCATTCTAAGTTAGGTTAGGGTTAATTGGGGTTGTAGAGTTGCTCGGATGGCTTGGCTCTAAAGCCCAGAAGGGCCTACTCTACACTGTATCACTAAATAAAATTAATAAAAAATAAATTACAACAAATATTATGTTTCCCTAAATTCTAAAAGCAAGGCAAACCGATTTCAACACTAGCCTACTATGTCAATAGCGTAAAAAAAGGACTTGTTTTCTTCAAATTTTTCAGAAGACCAAAAAGTGCATCCTAGACATCATTGTGCCCTCATCCAGTCCTTAAGTATCCATTTGCCTCCATCTATATTCTGCTTCCAAAAGGCTTTGAAATTACTCATCAAAAAACCTTAGCATCTTTTTTTAAAGTAACAAAGAACATTGTTCTATCTTGGAACATCTCTCCCAAAAAGTATCAGATCTTTAGCACTACTGAAATAAAAATATTCAACTTTTCCTTTCAGATGTTGTTCTCAGTTACTGCACACTATATGTATTTTTGTCCTCAACCTAACATTTCTGTCATGGGTGGGCTATACCTTATGCAGCCTTGGGTTGCTGAAATACTATTTTTGACACTGCCTGCTATGAAACTTAAAAACTGCACACAAGGTGCATTTCATACAAAACCCATTGTTCTACTTTCTGCAACATGACTAATAGCCTGGATTTCACAAGAAAATGCAGCTATTATGCAGGGAACTGCCAACATTTCTCAGGATGGACACTACCAAGTTGGGTACTCCAAGCAGGCATATGAATTCACAGGCTATCCTGAAGAAGCTGCAACACTGCTGGCAGCCCGTGCTGTTAAAATAATTTCCCAGCATCTAGGTTTGGGAATCCACACAAACAACCCACAGCAAGGTAGACAAGTGCAATGAATCTTTTTAAAAATGTATTATTTTCAATGATTTTAATTGTGTTTCAGAGTTTCTATCCCCTCAAGATTTTAAAAACAGGTTTTTCTCTATAACTATTTATCATTTATGAACATTCATTCTGAGCTACCATGGACAAATAATTCCCAAGAGGCAGAGATAGTGGTACACTTTTTCTATTAAGCTTTAAGGATATCCTTGAATCTTTTCTCTGCTTGGTTTTTGTCCTTTTATTGTGATGGCGTTTGGATCAGTGTAGCTCTTCAATTAGTCTGATTTCAATGAGACCCTTAAGAATAAGTTGTTGGCCTTAGAGAACGTACTTTGGTAATGAATTTGGATAATATTTACAGAAACTTAATTGTTGGTCTCTGTCTAATGCTTAGAGACTGTTGCTGTCCAGGCCTCAGAATCATTCTGCACGGCGGGAATCAGAGCTACACAGTAGATCATGGGTTCTGCGCTTGGTTTGAAACAAACTTCTTTCCCCCCAGATGACCAAAAACTGCAAGTAAATTTCATTACCAATGTCTATCTTCATTGAGAAGCAGCTTCAGAGATACATAACGTGGTTCATGTTTTCCAGGGTCCAATCAGACTTCATTACTTTCACAGGGGCTTATTGTATAAAGGGAACAATTTAGTAGAGGGTATTTTCTTTGCTTATGTCACAGGTGAGGCCCATTCTCATCAAAGCCGGCGTGCCATCGTGAAGCAGACTCAAGATGGTGACAAATTCCCACAAGTAACCAAATTTGAGAGCAATGTCTTTGTAAGGTCAAGAATGTACAATCTTCAACAATGTATTTGGTAAGGCCAAGAATGAACATGTATAGTTGCCAATGCTACACCATACACTAGCCTTGGAATTGATGTGCACTGAAAATCAGGTCCACTGTTTCCTCTAAGTAGATAGAATCCACTTTGTGAATCAGGGAACAATTCTTCACCCAGTGGAAGAGGGAATTGCAGAGGGCACATGACAATTTTGCTTGTGGCAGACTTCAAGCAGACTTCTTTGCTGTTGCCACAATCAGAATTATTGCTACAGAAGCTATTTAAGTTGAATGACAATACAGATCCTGTTGCTTTCCTCGAATAGGATCTACCATCCTTTCAGATGCAAGCAATAATGGAAGGAATCAGGAGAAACATGACAACAAATAAGAAGTGAATGGCCACAAAGATTTAAGTGACTTCCAAATCAAATGACAGAAATTTTTAAAAAAGGGAATTGCTTTTAGATTGTACACAAGACTGCTTTCTCTCTTAAGGAATATCATCAAAAAGGGAAAATACCTAGCTAGTGGCAATTATAATAATATACCAAGAAGTATATTTGCATGGCAAAGACACTATAATATATTGAAAACATCAACTAAGGGACAGATAACCATGAAACCTAGATGAGCAAGCTGCAAAAAAAATCTTGGAAAAAGCGATAGGAAATCTTTAAATGGATAATCAATAGACCTCAAGCAATGTTCATTACACTAGAAGCTAAAGACCAATTATGGCGCACCATAAATGAACCAGGTACTCAGAAAAGTAATACAATTACCAATAGAAACTAAAGAAGGAAAAAAGGAACACAATGAACAGAGTGAAGATTGTGAAGATGCTGATTCATGCTTAGCTAACCTTACACTGTTCTTTGAAGCAGTAACAGAGGGTAAGGTATACAAGAATAATGAAACACAAGAAAAACCTTGACAATGGGGACATAGAGTCAGGGCAAAAATAGTTAAATAGATAATAAATTGGCTAAAAGAGAAAGCAAGGCAGGCCAGGTGAAAAAAAAAAGAAGCTAGTTTACTTAGTGGAGAGAAGCCATGATAGTGTAGTGGTGACTATTAGAGCTCAGGACATAGAGGTTTCAATTCCGGCATCCTCTATAAGGAGTTTGTATGTGCTCCCGATGAGCACATGGGTTTCTTCTGGGTGCTCCAGTTTCCTCCCACAGTCCAAAGATGTACCGAATAGTAGGTTAATTGGTCATTATAAGCTAGTCCTGTGTCTCAGCTAAGGTTTAATTGGAGGGTTGCTGGGAGATGCCAGGAGGACCTGTTCCATCCTGCATCTCTAATTAAATAAATCATGACGTGTTCTACAGGATCTATGATAAGAATCAAATCATAATTTATATTAATAACCTTGGGCATAAAGAAGCAACTTAAAAACTACAGATGACAGCAGAATGAAGATGGTGGGTAGCAGAGGAATTGTAGATGATAGGATGGTCATGTGTATTGCTTAAGTAAAACTGAAGAGGAATGCAACATCATTAGAGATAATATCACAGAAATTACAGCCCAGGGAGTTACATGGGAAATGAACTTCAACATAGTAAATGTGAGGTAAAGTAAGAAAAATGGAACTGGCCACTACAACAATAGGAATGGAATGGATGTGGCTAAACAAATTACAAAAGCAGCTCCGCAGATTAGGGGAGGAGTAAAGTACTAGAGCTTATTTCAGGTGCACAAAATTCAGAAATAATGAAGTAATATTGTAACTTTAGATGACCCCAATGTTCTCAATAGCTTTCTCAAAGTTCGAAGTAAATTTATTATCAAAATACGTATATGTCACCATATACAATCCGGCGATTCTTTTTTTTTGCAGGCTTTCTGATGCTCTGTTACAGAAAGGCACAGAAAGAGCAGGTGAGCAAAGAAGTTTAAGAATATGTTGAAAGGTTGAAATTTGGTGGAAATATTGGAATAATACTTGCTAGATATATACAGACCAACACTGAATAATTGAGACAAATGGCTTATGTGTTGTGCACTGCTCTTCTTTCTGTTCAGTAGTATTGACCATAAGAAAAGGCCATTTGTCCCTGCCTCTGAGGAGCCCAATACATTTAGAAGTCCTCAGATATAGTCAAACAACCAATTCAATTTACCCACAGCAGACTACTACAAAAAACTATGAGGTGAATGACTAGTTAATTGGTTATAGGATCCTAACTAAAATAGGAAATACTGGCAAACATTTGAACTCTTGGACCTTCTTAAAATACAACCAGATCTCTTACATCAACCAATTTTCAAAAAGCCTTAGTTTAACACTTGAAGTTAAAACTGCACCTGAAATATTAACGCAGGCCATATGCTTAAGTCAAAAGTGGGGCATGTACTGACAGTCTTTGGACTGTAGCAGGAAGACAAGTAATTGAGCTAAGCTGACAAGATACGAATTCTCAAAACAATTAGGATAATTGATTAAAATATATCAGAAATTAACATTAATTTCTAATTATTTTAATAGTTCACCTGCAGCAATACAATTAAATATTTTTGTTGGACATTATGTGCCAATGCCTCCAAGCTACCTGTGCTTTTTGTGCTACATCAAGCACCAGCTGGAATTTTTCAGATACAGTGAGATCTTCTTTTGAAGGCTCCTGTAAAGAACAAATACATTATTTAGCACATAAAGTTCTCAGATACTGTAAATGCCAGAACAAAGTAATATATAATTCAGTATTGAGTCTTACACAGTGATTAAATGCCTAATATTCTTTTCTATTTGCTGCAATGTTTAAGATAAAAGTAATCCTGAGTGTTCTTTTTACACCTTACTCTTTAACTCTCCAAATATTAATTGCAATGCTGGCTATAGTCCAAAAAAAAACTTTTAGAGACTTTTGTAAACTTTTGGAGACACCACTGGAGGATAAAAGCCAAAATTCAACACTTCATCTGTTACAAAATTGGTATCTGGAATGATACATACCTGCGAAGTTAAGGATAAGCTTGCCAGATTTATAACGAATGCAAAGCCCGAAACTACATTAATGACACTGTGAAATAATCCTGGAATTTATTTTATAGATTTTTAATATTTATTCCAAGAAACAAATAATTTCAGATACCGAAAGTTTAGATTACCCTTAAGGGTACAAGTTTGAATGAAATGAAACAGAATAGTCAAAAAGAAAAATTGAGCTAAATTGATCGACGAGTGCATAAAGCCTCCTTAGCTGTATACAGGTTAGTAACTGTAATAAATGGAAATATTACCACAGGATCTGATACTTCGGGCACAATACTCCATTGAATCCTCCAACCCCTGCAAAGTTCCAAAAGAGTACACAGTTACCAAAACTTCTGAGCAAAATCCACAGCACTGGCATATTGAACCATGGCACATCGGGATAAGCTAATGTTGATCTCAAATTCCTCCTCTTTCTTGGACCTAAGAGGTCAAATCCTCACACAATGTTACTGACTTGTTTCCTGACTCATGCAGCACACACACACTTTTACCCAAATCCAAAAAGTAGTTTGTAGCAAAATATTTGGTCTATAAAACATTCACAAGTTACAAGAGCTCCTTCATCTTATATTTATCATTGATTTTACAATTTTATTACATTTACCAGCATTGTAGTGTCTGAATTTCATTTGGATGTTTAAGTTATTAAAATTATACATGTAAAAGTATCAAATTATATGTCACATTATGGGACTTAATTTAGAGCAGAGGTTCTCAACCTGGGGTCCAGACACCTTGGTTAATGGTAGGAGTCCATAGCATAAAAAGGTTGGGAACCCCTAATTTAGAAAGATACTTATTGGCTTGGAATAATTCTGGAAAAATTGGACCAATTAAAATTTTCAGCTAAATCAAATGTTTCTTCATTCCTGTTTTTAATCACCAGTCTTCTGAAAAGCGTTATCAAAACTTCTACCTTTCCCCATCTTCCTCAGAGGTACCTGCTTTATCCATAGTTCCTGACTTGTGCGCCATCTCAATCCTCTCTCTGCTACTCAACTAACAGGAAGTAAACTTGGTTTAAGATCAAACACGCCAGTTCTTTCCCATTCTATCATTCCTTGTGTAGTCAAAATTTCTGGCCTAGCTAAGAATAAACAAAAAATGGGAATACTTAGGAAAGGTGGTTTCAAGCCTCAATCACTGGTGAGATTTGCACTTCCAAGCAGCACTGGAAAAAATTTCATTTATTTAATTCCTCGCAAAATCTCAGAACATTACCAAGCATTGTACTGAAGTGTTTAGAAGAGTCATCATTATTGAAAAGTGGGACATATTGCAGTTTACTTGAGGTTTCATAAACAACAAGATGACGGCCTAAAAATGTTACCACATTTTAACAGCCAAGTTACACCATGCAAATGCCAAGTGCAACAAAACCAGTCTTCATCAACTTAGCCAACACATTGCTAGCAGAGGAATTCAGACAATAGTTAGCTATAGACACAAACCCAGGGGTATGTAACATCCAACATTCAGTTTTGGACTTGGACACATAAGAACATCATAAACATGAAGAATGGGATCAAATTTAACAACTTTTAAGACTAAGTTTGTAAATTCCTTAGAATTGGATACAATGCTTCGCAAAGGCTTTCTAGGCTAATGTCACAGGAGCCATGTTCTCTATCTGCACTGCATTCTATGTTGCACGTTTATTACGTGTTATTATGGTAACTAGTCACGTGAGTAATGGCGTGGCAAAAGCAAAGGGAATAAGTTACACATTCGATCGTGCTTTGTTTTGGGCAGTTTGGAGCTAGGGACTGACGGATATCATATCTTTTGTTGACCGCTAAGATACACTTAATCTATTATTACCTTTGTTTAATTACATGTGAAATCACTTAAATTTACTTTGATGAAGTGCACTTAAGTACATTTAGTATTTCTAGTCTTAGTCTCATAAGTTTCATCACTTCAAAATTGTTTGTTTTGCTGGTTGCCAATAAAGGATCAAATACTGTTCTATGATTTTTGGAACATTAGTATTTAATTGATCGGCGGTTGTGTCATACAAGGATAACCAGCAGTGGCACTGGTTTGTACGAGTTGATCTAAAAGCACTGACATGCAGAGCTCAATGGCACAGCAGACAGTGCTCCTGTCTCACAACTCAAACACAGCCAGGTTCACTTTGGGTAATATCTATCTGGAGGTTGCACCATCTCAAGATCATGTGGGTTTCCATCAGGTGCTTTAGTTTCCTCCACGTGCTAAACAAATACTGATGGGTTAATTATGCACTGTAAAGTTATCTCCTAGGATAAGTTAGTAGCAAATGAATGAAAAGGGAGAACTCCCTTAGAGAAAGTAAATGACAACAACCTCATATTGCTATTATTATTATCTACCTTAAAAGTTTGATGTCATCGCAATTATGCTTACAGATAGTCTGAACCTAAACTGAAAATCTAGCAATTCACCCAAATGCATAAAATAAAATATTAATCCAGTTGTTAAATGTACAACATTATGGGGTGGGTCACATGCTTTAATAAAATTGCCCAGCCCAATAAAGTACTGAAGTGCCATTAGATTTTATTAACTTCAGACAGCAGTAAAAAGCAATGGAAATGTTAATACCTTGCAATGAGGTAATTTAGAGACAATCTCAAAATGGCTAGAAACAAGAACATTGGAATGGCCCAGCCATGCCACACAGCATTCATGTAGATCTGAAAAACACAGCGCAGAACAGTTAGGTTCCCTCCCTCCACCATACTAGCAAAATGTTAGGTATTTTGTAAACTAAGTTAATATCTACAACAAAATCCAAAAATATCCATATTCAGAATACCCATAAAGATATTACACTCAAAATTAAAACTCTCATAAATAATTTCTGGTGAAGAAATTCTCAACATGTATCAGTATCAAGGATTATTAAGGAGTCATTTTCTCAATTTTTTTTTAACAAACTGAAAATTCCTGTGAGACAAATCAAATGATTAACAATGTGATCATGCTCTAAGCTGTTTATTGGAGTGAGCTGTGGACTCTGCAGTAACAGTAGAAGGCAACTTTCCCAGTGGGAAATTTGGTCAACTCTGTTAAGAGACAGCCATCAGTTGGAAACCCTGAAGAGCAGTGCCTCAGAAAAGCTTGAAGGTCAAATTTATTTTCCGGTCTTAGAAACAGCAGAGAAGTTCAAATCAGTGTTGTTAGCCAGAAAGAACTACAAGCTACAAATCAGTGAACAGGAATGGGACAAGTACAGTGGAAGCAGAGAAAACAAAGTCTTTGCTCTTGCCTTGTGGTGGCAGGAATGGAAGCAGCCATTTTGTGACTGTCCTTGCAGCTGCCATTTTTGTGAACTGTTTGGTGAACTGATTCTTGCTCCAAACTGTTGAACATGGACACAAGGACTTTCTGCCAATGACCCACTAAATCTGACCATACTCTGATAAGAAGCTGATAATTATGTAAAATGGAAGGTTTGCAGAAGGAACATCCTGTGATCTGGTCATCTAGGCCCAGTTTTTAACTGACTAAAGCTTTGATTGGAGTACTGCACTGCTGCAGTAGAAGAGTTCCTCCGCAAGTCCAGCGAAGGAAGAGCTTTAAAAAGCAGGAAATATTTTCAGTGGGAGGCTTTGATTGGAGTACTGCGCAGATGCAGTAGAAGCATTCTTGTGCAAGTCTGGTGAAGAGCTTTAAAAACCCAGTCTCCATAAAAACGGGGTATGATCCAGTGGAGCGGTCATCATGGGAGTTGCCTGAGTCAGAGTGGTAAGGCTTTAGCTTATCAGGGCTTCAGCAAGAACAGGCAGAGGCAAGGTAAGTAGGCAAGTTCATTCCTTATTTAACTCTTGAGAAAATAAGAGGTATGTCTGCAGAGCCAGCATTCTCTTCAGGGTGTCAGATGTGGAAAATCCAGGAGACTAGCAGCCTCACCAATGGCCACATTTGCACCAGGTGTAATGAGATGCAGCTCCTTAGAGACTGTGTTAAGGAATTAGAGCTGTAACTCGATGAGGTTTGTCTTGTTAAGGAAAGAGAAGAGGTGGTAGAGAGGAGCTACAGGGCGGTAGTCAGCCCAAAGCTACAGGAGACAGAAAAATAGGTGACTGTCAGGAGAAGGAAGAGGGAAGAGAGAACGTCAGTGGAAAGCACCCCTGTGGCTGTCCCCCTTAACAATAAGTACTCCATTTTAAGTACTTTGTGGTGGGGGGGGGGGGTGCAACCTACCTGGGGAAAGCAATACCGGCCAAGCCTCTGGCACTGAGTCTGGCCCTGTGGCTCAGATTGTAGGGAACTGGAGATGATGGCAGTGGTAATAGGGGATTCTATAGTTCGTGGAACAGATAGGCAATTCTATGGAAGTGAAAAAGAAATATGGATGGTAATTTGCCTCCCAGGTGCCAGGGTCCGTGAAGTTTCTGAATGTGTCCACAATATCCTGAGAAAGGAGAGTAAGCAGTGAAAAAGAAATATGGACGGTAGTTTGCCTCCCAGGTGCCAGGGTCCATGATGTTTCTGAATGCGTGCACAATATCCTGAGCAAGGAGAGTAAGCAGTGAAAAAGAAATATGGACGGTAGTTTGCCTCCCAGGTGCCAGGGTCCATGATGTTTCTGAATGCGAGCGCAATATCCTGAGCAAGGAGAGTAAGCAGTGAAAAAGAAATATGGACGGTAGTTTGCCTCCCAGGTGCCAGGGTCCATGATGTTTCTGAATGCGTGCACAATATCCTGAGCAAGGGGAGTAAGCAGCCAGAAGTCGTGGCACATATTGGTCATTCTATCAATGACTTAGGTAGAAAAAGGGAGGAGGTCCTGAAAACAGAATACAGCAGTGTTACAAAGGAAGCTGAAAAACAGGACTTTAAGGGTAGTAATCTTGGGATTGCTGCCGATGCCACACGACAGTTAGGATAGGAATAGAATGAGGTGGCAGATAAATGCATGGCTGAAGAATTGGAGCAGGGGCAGGGATTCAGATTTCTGAATAATTGTGACATATTCTGGGGCAGATGTGACCTGTACAAAAGGAACGGGTTGCACTTGAATCTGAGGGCATCCAATATTCTTGCAGCCACGGTAACCAGAGCTACTGTGAGTGGTTTAAACTGATATGATAGAGCTGAGGTTGAGCCAGCACATTTACAAGTAGATGATGGATATAACATGAATGTAAGGAAGGACAAGGCCATTATTGGCTATAAATGGAGACAAAGAGTTAAATTGTACCACGAGGCAAAATTTAAAAGGGCAAAGGGTGTAGGACTGAAGGTGCTGTATTTAAATGCATGTAGCATTTGCAATAAGGTGGACAAACTCATGGCGCAATTAGAGATTGGTCAGTATGACGTTGGGGGCATCACTGAGTCATGGCTGAAATAAAGCAATAGTTGGGAGCATAACATCAAAGGATATAGTATCAAAACGACAGGCAGGAAGGCATAGGCAGTGGTGTGGTTCTGTTGGTAAGAGATGGAATTACATCTTTAGAAAGAGCTGACATAGGGTCATAGAGTGTTGAATCTTTGTAGGTGGAGTTAAGAAACTGCAAGGGTAAAAAAAACCATTGAGAATCATATACAGACCTCCAAATATTAGCCAAGATGTGGGGTTGAGATTGCAAAGGGAGCTGGAAAGGCATGTATTAAGGGTAATGCCACAATTGTAATGGGGGATTTCAATATGAAAGTTGATTGGGAAAATGAGGTTGTGTCGGATCACAGGAGAGGGAATTTGTTGAATGCCTACAGGATGGCTTTTTAGAACACCTTGAGCTTGTGCCTACTATGGAAAAGGCCATCTTAGATTGGGTGCTGTGTAATAACCCAGATCTTATTAGGGAGCTTAATGTAAAGGAACCCTTAGGAGACAGTGATCGTAATATGATTGAATTCATATTGCAATTTGAGAGGGAGAAGTGCAAGTCACATGTACCAATATCACAACGGAATAAAAGGATTTACAAAGGCACGAGGGAAGAGCTTGCCCAGGTGAATTGAAGGAGGATACTGGCGAAGATGACAGCAGAGCAGAGGTGGCTGAAGTTTCTGGGAATAGTTCATGAGGAGCAGGATAGATACGTCTTACAGAAAAAGTTGTTCTCAAATGGCAGGGGTAGGCAACAGTGGTTGACAAGGGAAGTTAAGGCCTGCATTAAAGCAGAGGAAAGAGCATATAAGGCAGCAAAAGTGGGAAGTTGGATGATTGGGAAGCTTTTAAAAGGGCAAACTAGCTGATAATATAAAGCAGGATACTAAAAGTTTTTTTTAATTTATATAAAGAATTAAAGGGAGGTGAGAGTTGATACTTGACCACTAGAAAATGATGCTGGTAAGGTAGTAATGGAGGACAAAGAAATGGCAGATGGAACTTAATGAGTGCTTTGTATCAGTCTTCACTGTGGAAATCACTAGCAGTGTTCCAGAGGTCCATAAGTGTCATGGAGCAGGAGTGAATGCCATTGTTATCACAAAGGAAATGTCCTAGGAAAACTCAAAGGTCTTCAGGCGGATGTCACCTGGACCAGATGGACTACATCCCAGAGTCCTGAGAGAAGTTGCTGAAGAGATAATGGATACATTGGTCATGATCTTTCAAGAATCACTTGATTTTGGCATGTGGCATGGTCCTGGAGAAATGAAAATTACAAATGTCACCCACTTGTAAAGAAAGGAGGAAGGCAAAAGAAAGGAAATTATAGGCCAGTTAGCCTAACCTCAGGGTTTGGGAAAGTGTTGTACTCTATTAGTGAGGATGAGGTTTCGGGGTACTCAGAGACTAATGACAAAATAAGTCAAAGTCAGCGTGATTTCTGTAAAGGGAAATCTTCCCTGACATATCTGTCAGGAGTTCTTCGAGGAAGTAACCAGCAGGGTGGACAAAGGAGAGGCAGTGGATGTCATTTACATGGATTTTCAAAAGGCATTTGATAAGGTTAAGCTTAAGATTTTCTCTTTAGCTTAACAAGATAAAATCCTATGGCGTTACAAGAAAGATACTGGCATGGATAGAGGAGTGGCTGGCAGCCAGGAGGCAGTGAGTGGGAAGAAAGGGGGCCTTTCCTGTTTAGGTGCCAGTGACTAGTGGTGCTCCTCAGGGGTCAGTATTGGGACCACTACTTTTGACATTGCTTGTCAATGATTTAGATAATGGAATTGATGGCTTTGTGGCAAAGTTTGCTGATAATACGAAGGTAGATGACGGGGCAGGTAGTGCTGAGGAAGCAATGAGATTGCAGCAAGACTTGAGCAAATTGGAAGAATGGGCAATAAAAGGTGGAATACAGTGTTGGGAAATGTATGATAATGCATTTTGGTAAAAGGAACAATAGCGCAGACTATTACCTAAATAGGGAGACAATTCAAACATCAGAGATGCAGAGGGACTTGGGACTCCCCGTGCAAGACTTCCAGAAGGTTAATTTACAGGTTGAACCTGTGCTAAAGAAAGCAAATACAATGTTGACATTTAATTCAAGGGGAATAGAATAAAAAAGCAAGGAGTTAACGCTGAGGCTTTATAAGACACTGTCAACAGTTTTAGGCCCCGTATCTCAGAAAGGATGTGTTGTCATTGGACAGAGTCCAGAGGAGGTTCAGAAGCTGATTCCAGGAATGAATAGGGTTAACATGAGTAGTTTTGGGCCTGGATTCACTGGAATTTAGAAGAATGTGGGGGATCTCATTGAAACCTACCGAATGTTGAAAGGACTAGATAAGGTGGATGTGGAGAGAATGTGGGGGTATGGCAACCTTTCAGAACAGAGGTAAGGAGAATTCTTTTTAGCCAAACAGTGGGGAATCTGTGGATTTCTCTGCCACAGACTGCGGTGGAGGCCAATTCCATAGGTATATTTAAAGCAGAAGTTGATAGTTTACTGATTGGTCAGGGCATCCAAGGATATGGCGAGAAGGCAGCTGTATGGGGTTGAGTGGGATCAGCTATGATGGAATGGTGGAGTGGACTCATGGGCTGAATGGCCTAATCCTGCTCCTATGTCTTATGGACCTATTTAGAACAGTTTAAACTAGTCAGAGTAGGACAGAACTAAAGAAATCACCCAAGGCACAAGGCTAGAGGAAACAGTCATAATGCAATACAACTTCTAGTCCTGGGACACATCCAATGAAAAGCTGACACAAATCAGAGAGATGACCTTGAGCCACCAAAATTGAAACATCATAGATTGATCTAACAAGGAAAAAGAATAAGAGTGAAGGATTATGGGAGCACAAGTGGCAACAACTCTGTGGAGATCAACAATCTCAGAAGTGGATGACCCCACGTCAGAAACAAAGAGATTATATTGGGATCAAGAAGATCACCAGGCCAGCATAGACTCATGTTTCTATGTATTACCTTTTCTCTTATTTGAAAGCTCATGGAGGGTCAGGGAAATCTGGTGGATGTGTACATGGGTATTTAATTGTGTAAATTCATGTGTTTGATAGCTAAACCGATAAAGATACTTGTCAACAGATACAGATCTTCTCTGTGCCTAACTAATCATTTAGGATTAATCCTTGTAACAGTTTCAAGTAATGGCCAATAAGAACTAGGCTTTTCAGTCCTCTAAACCGACTCTACCACTCAATAGGATCGTGACTAATCTGACATTTTTCAAGGCCACTTTCCTAACCTTTCCCCATTAGCTATATTTGCTTAGTGATCAGAAATTTATCTTTCTCACCCTTAAATATATAGATGGACATTGTCCTCATGCTCCCTGTGACAAGGAATACCAAAAACCCAGTCTTCTTATTCTGAGGCCACTGACATGGTTCTGGGCTCTCCCTCTTAGCATTTATCCTCTCTAGCCTCAAATAATCCTGTACATTTCAATAAAATCGCCTCTCATTCTTCTAAAGTCTCATGAGTTGAGTCCCAAGCTGTTTAACCTTTTCTCACAGGGAAATCTGTGATCACCCCACTGAGTATTCTCCAAAATGCCTCCAATAAATTAATACCTTTCATTACACAGAGTGAACAAGTTTGTTCATAGTAATCAATATCTAGTCTCAATAGTACCTTGTATATTTGCCGTAAGACTTTTGTACGTTTATACTCCAACTTTCTTGAAGGCTCAGCATTCCTTTGCCCTTCCAATTGCTGCATAAGAGTATTAGCTTTCTGTGCTCCATGTGCAAGGTATCAGCTTTTCTCCATTTAAATCAATTTTATTCTTCCTTCCAAAATAAACAACTTCATATTTCCCAAAATATAGTTCGTTTGCTCATTTTTTGCCCACTCACTCAAACCATCAACACCTCTCTGTAAACCATCTGCATTCTGCTTGCACATTTACTTTCCCATATATTCACTTCCATCCTGCATGTGATTAATATATACTGTAAACTATGTGGTGCCAGCACCGGTTCCATGGTAACCCACTAATTACAAGTTACCAATTCAGGTTTCAGAAAGTGACTTAGCGCAGCTCCAGTTGACAGAGACAATACGACTGTTTCAGATAAAATCTTTCAGAATGGAAAACTACAAGCATATTGCCAACATTTTTAAAACATGTGAGATTGAAACCAGGAAATTATAGACCAGCTCATCAAACTAACGAGAAACTTGAGCTGATTAAGCCTTCGGTGTCTAACAAATCTAATAGATGTTCTTGGACAAACTATTCCAATGACAGACAGCAGAATGTTAACTGATGTAACTCAAATGGACTTCCAGAGGAATTCAATAAAATTCTATGCAAAAATCTGTAAGCTAAAATTAACTTTAATTGAATTGGAGTTAGGAATTGGAAGGAAGTGAGTGGTGTTCCATGAGAACTTGTGCTTGAGTCTAAATAATTGACTACATATTAATAAGTTATATCACATAATACAGAACTATATACCTGTTTACTGACAACACAAAACACTATATGTAACGTAGAAATGAGCATTAAATTATGAGACCTAGTATATTAAACATGTGACTGTAGCATACATTTCATTCAAGACATAAATATGAGGTCATTCATTTAGACAGCAAAAATAACAACATGGTTTTATAATAATGAAAGTAAGATTAATGGCATTGCTGAGATATTACAGTACATATACACAGATGGCCAATATGTATTGGACAGGTATTGAAAATAATCAATAATAGAATCCATTAATGCTCTGTATACCAGAGGAAAGAGCTGCCATAATTCTACAAGGCACTGGTTGGAAAAACAACGGGCAAAGCAGAGTCCTTAAAAAGAATTCCCATGAAAGGAAAGCAGCAAGTAGTCACAGAAAGTAACCAGGGTACCAAGGGTTAAATTACAAAGTGGGATTATATGAATTAGCTTGAATGCCCTGGAAAACAGAACTAGATCATTGAGCTTTTGAGAATTGAATGGAAGATATAGAGCAGATAAAAGAGCTGTATTCACTGGTGGGGAGTCCAAAACAAAAGATTATAACCTTAAATCAGACCCAGCCCATTCAGAAGGGAATTCAGAAAAAGGCACTTCACACAAAATAGAGAAAAACTATATATAACTCTGACAAAAAGTGAGTCTAAATCTCCCATCAATTTTGCTACCCAAGAAAAGTAAGGAATATTTTTTTAAAAAGGTATCCTGGGTGGGCAGGATTTGGCTGCAGACCCACCATGATATAATTCAATGGGCAAATAAAATCATACCTGTTCTGATATTTCTGTGAGAGACCTACTCAGATATTCAGCAAAAACAAATCCCAGTAGTGAAAATAAGGCAATTTAAGATAAAAGAGTAATTCAGAAACACAAAAGGAAAGTCTGGAGCTGCTGGAAATACAGAGCAAAACACACAATGTGCTGAGTAAACTCAGCAGGCCATGCAGCATCTATGGAAGTGAATAGGTAGTTGACATTTTGGACAGAGACCCGCTTTCAGGACGGGAGCTGAAGGGGGAAGATGCCAGAACAAAAAGGTGGGGGGGAGGAGAGGGAGGATAGCTAGTAGGTGATAGGTGAAAACAGGTGGGTGGGAAAGGTCAGGGGCTGGAGAAGAAGAATGATAGGAGAGGAGAGCTGGACCATAGGAGAAAGCAGGAGGACACCCAGAGTAATTGCATTCATCAATCAAAATTATACAGTTGATACTGTCAGAAAGAATTGTGTGAAATTTCCACAGATCTCAAATTCTCTGCTGTAACTACAATGGATTCTCCAGAGGATCCACAGAAATTATGCCAGATCAGGAATCTCCACACCATTGCATCTCAAAGTAAATGCACAATATCATGCTAAACAAGCCCACACCATTAACTACTTACAATAAAGGCAATTACTGAAGTGTATACAGAGTGCCAATTTGATAAGGCTGACAGGTTCTTTAAGAAACTGGTAACTGGTTTGGCACCTCGTTCTGAAAGTAAATAAAAGAAAGTGATCCTGCAGCCTTTCCTTAAAAATATAATCAATAAAATACCCCATTCTTCTTCTGAATATTTTCTTTGCAACAATAAATTACTTCTATTGCTAAGAATCCACAATAAATCTATTTTAAATTACAATGTTCACTTTAATAAAGTTAACAGTAATGGCAACCAGGACAACACATACAAAATGCTGGAGGAGCTCAGCAGGTCAGGCAGCATCTATGGAGGAGAGTAAACAGTCAACCTTTCAGGCTGAGACTCTTCATCAGGACTCAGCAATAGTAACCAACTGTATTATTGAACAGTGACATATTGCATGATATGAAAGAGTGAATAGCCAAGTTGTAACTGACCTACAGGCCTGTATCTGTGATCTGGACAGGAAACTGGAACGGAACTATTCTAGTTTTGCCATTTTGAGAACGTGTATTTGAAATTGCATTTAAATGCATCTACAATCTTAAAATGAAACACAGGAAGAACTTACAGTGAATGACACCTCATCACATCATAAGATCAACACTGCTTCACTACTTGGGGTTATTTAAAAATGCAGCAAAACTGCATTAATGTTTAATTAACATGTGAACAGAAAATATTAACTGCTTCAAGACCAAAAGTGATAGAATTTTTTAATATGGTCATCAAGCAATATTTTAGTAATATTCATGAACTGTGAAAACAATTGCAGTCACACATTGCTATTTTTGGAAAGGAAACAAGGATAACTGATCAATAGTATAATTAAGGGTACATCTGATAACATGGGGCTTTACACTGTTCTTTCCAAAAATAAATGTGTTCTAACAAGATCCCTACTTAATATTGATTTTAACAATATTAATTTGCCAGAAGGATGTCACAGATTAAAGTCATTTTATGGCAGGAAAGCCTCCAAAACTTTACAAGATGAAATGCAATGCAAACAGAAAACATGAGTTTAGTAACAGGATTCCAATACTTTCAAAAAGCTTGTCTCACCCCCCCCCAAAGAAAATTGATATACTTACTTAATCTTCTCATATTTTCAGTTAACCTAGAAAAATATAAATTGATGAGGCACCATTTAAAATTAAAATAACTACATTTTTCTATTCGAAAAATAAGAAAGGTTTATAAACATATCTTCACATAGTAACCAAAGGTATGGATTTGATGTCGTTCATATTTTTACCTCTTGTGAAACAACTGCTCAAGATGTCTCATCCTATGCCAGAGGTTCCCAAACATTATTGTGCCATGGATCCCTCCCATCAACGGAGGAGTCCGTGGACTCCAGGTTGGAAATTCATGCCCAATGCATCACTGAAATTATTTTAAGTAATATTTCAGGACAGAAGAATGGAAATTCCAAAAATGGATACTACTGTCATGATTTTTCAAAGCTACGGGCCAATTACTGTCTCAATCCTGCTACATAATTTAATTTCATTCTGTGACAACTCAAACAATAGCAACCATGAATTATTACAACAGCAATTTAATTATTTCATTTATGCTTCAACTGTTTCACAAATAAATTATGCACTACCAATATGGTGTGCATGGAGGCACAACCTGTGACTGCAGATCTTCTTGTAAGGAGCAACAAAAATAAACGTCTTGGTATTGTTTACAAAAAGCTTAATTTAAATACTCATATGTAGATATTGCTTCTTTTAGGTGAAAGATGAATTCTCCTTAAGAGTATGCAAATAAATTTTCTCTCATTGGGATCTCATGCTTCCATTAGTTTTAATGTTCTAAATTAACAACCACAAAACGTAAACAAACATTGAGCTCTCCTGGATCACATGGAAAAACTGAAGTAAAAACTCCATTGATTTGTAATTTTAAGTTTAAGTGGAAAAGAGATTATTAAACTACAAATGATGACAGAATGAATTGTTCATTCCAATGCTTCATGAACAATCTTTATTTTAAGAAAACTCATCAGTTGGATTTGTACCTAAAATCTACACAGGTACAGTATCCAATGTTTATCCAATCTTTAAAAATAGTTTAAAAAAACCCTTTTTAGCTTCTATGTTTTCAAAGTACTACAACATTAATGAAACAAATATCAACTCTTTAATGTGGGGACATTAAATGAATATGCTTACATGTATATTGAAAATTAAATTAATATTTGGATAACATGGCACAATATTTGGCTGAATTGATATTTCAGAATTTATTTGTCTAGCATCTGAATTCCAAGCTCAAAAACAGACTTTTACAAGTATGAAGTTATTTTGATCTTTATATTATTGGAGATTAAAAACTATTTCTTTATCTCTTAACTTAATTTAAACAACTTTTCTTTCTGTATCTGATTTGACATTTATGTTTCCATCTTCCACTTGGCACTTCCTATCCCGCACTGTCCTTGATAATACTTCTGTCTCATAACTTAGGGAGATGAACAGTTACTTGTCTTGTTTTCACAGATCCTGGATGCCCTTTAAAGGCAGGCTATTTATTGCTTGTCCATTTGACAGCAATATCTCAAATAAAATACCAGGAGAATTTTATGGGAAAGTATGATTTTAATGTTCACTACTCTCATTAAAATAATGATCAGTTACTGTGGAATCAGACCTGGGATTTAGGACCCCACCTATCCCAGTGGAAAGCAATGAGATACAAACACCACATTATTCCTCCTACCGTTTCGCACTAAGTGGTTCTTCAGTTTCTACATGAATCTCTTCTTGCTGGAATTGAAAATCTTCAATATACTCTGAAAACTTCTCAAGGAACCATTTTTGAATCTTGGAGTAGAACGTCCGACCACGTTTTTCTGGAAAATTAAGTAGTACAAGACTGATATTCCTTTTAAATGCAACCAAAAAAAATCTTTCTGTAATTTTAACTAAATTTGTGGATGAATATTTAAAACAGATGGCTATGAAATACATTGTTACTCGATAAAGAAATTATAATAATAATGAATATTAAATATAATTTTATATTATAACAGTATACTTTGTAATTTTGGCCAATTTCAATTTGGCACTTACATTTTTACTAACCGTTTTCGAAATACTCCATCACACATGACAAAACTAACTTGCCAACTACTTGTGTTACAATCAATGAAAGTATTAAGATTTAATAGCAAGAAAATGAAAAGATTAATCCTTTTATGTCATGTTTAGAATGCGCAGAGAGCTTTCCCCCCTCTGTTGATAAGCTAATGACCTAATTTAACTGGAGATATTATAATTGAACATTCAAAGCTGTAACCCTAATTTTGTAGCTTTGTTCTTTGGAAAGCAAGGATACTTCTATTGCATCAGAATTAATATAGTACATCAATTGGTACTTCTTCCTCTTCTTTGGGGACAACTTACTTCCACCCTAACTCAATGTAGTCAAAAGTGATAGTTCAAGCCAAGGTATATCATGGGATGCTTGATGGGGCAGCTGAGTAGGTTGGAAAGTAGTGCACACCATCTGCCAATTCCACTTGTTTTTTTAATTGACTGTAGGTTCCCAATATCATCTTTCAAACGGGACTGATTTAGAGCCTACTTGTAATTAAGGCCTTAACACTGGGGTTGGTGTTCTTGTTGATGTTGGCATGTTGATATTGGCTTGTTTATCCTGCCAGTGGAAGTTCTTGTCAGAGCGCAGTAGTGTGCAGCTGGGGCAGATTAATAGAGATTTGCTTCAAAGATGTTAAATACAAGGACCATTCTTTGGTCCACTCTCTGGAAGAGGTTGATGACTCAACTTGGTTTCAAATTATCACATACACACAGTCAATCTGTGAACTACAATGCAATAACAGAGACTGAAATGACCCCACTCCAGAATGGAGATAATGGAGGTTGAAGGGCTTCATATTTGACCTGTAGATTAGCTTCAACTCTCCTTTTCATGGAAAGATAGTTGGAAGTTGATGAAACATTGCAACAAGATCACTAAGAGTGTCAAGGTTATGATGCTCAATGCTAATTTATTGTGGATCTGTTGGTTAAGATTAGATTTGTCCCACCATTTTGTAGGCACAAGACGGCACCACCTGCCTGGGCCTACATACTTCTCCGGAGTATCTGGACAATTAAGGAGCCTATGTTAGACTGTTGATTATTGACTACAGCTTTACCTTCAATACTCTAATTCCAAGCAAACTCATCTCCAAACTCCTAAACCTGGACTCAACAGCTGCCAGATTGCCAGCAGGTGGTAAAAGTGGGTTCCTTCACCTCTACCCCTCTAACCCTCAACACAGGAGCCCCTCAGGGTTGTGTCTTCAGCCCCCTCCTTTACTCTCCGTATACCTGTGACTGTGTTGCCACTCACAGCTCCAATCTGTAATTAAAATACATTGGTCTTATCTCAAATGATAATGAAGCAGCCTACGGAGAAGAAGTCATCACCCTGACACAGTGGTGTCAAGAAAAGAATTTCTCCCTCAATGTCTCAAAAACAAAGGAGCTGATTATGGACTACAGGAGGAACGGAGACAGGCTCATCCCTATTAAATTAAATGGATCTGGGGTTGAAAGGGTGAACAGCTTCAAGTTCCTCGACATACACATCACCAAGGATCTCACTTAGCCTGTACATACTGGCTGTGTGGTGAAAAAAGCACAACAGTGCCTCTTTCACCTCAGATGGTTGAAGAAGTTTGGCACGAGTACCCAAATCCTAATGTCTTTCTACAGGGGCACAATTGAGAGCATCCTGACCAGCTGTATCACGCCTGGTATGGGAACTGTATTTCCCTCAATCGCAGGACTCTGCAGCACATCTGGAGATGTGAACTTCTCACTATTCAGGACATTCACAGCAACAGGTGTGTAAAAAAGTTCCAAAGGATCACTGGGGACCTGAGTCACCCCAACCACTAACTGTTCCAGCTGCTACCATCCAGGAAACAATACTGCAGCATTAAAGCCAGGACCAACAGGCTCCAGGACAGCTTCTTTCACCAGGCCATCAGACTGATTAATTCACACTGACACCATCGTATTTCTAAGCTATATTGACTGTTCTGTTGTACATTTTATTTATTACAATTCACTATAAACTGCACATTGCACATTCAGACGGAGACATAATGTAAAGATTTTTACTCTTTGTGTATGTGAAGGATGTAAGAAATAAAGTCAATTTAATTCACTCTTTGCAACTGGATCTTCGACTTCCTGACCAACAAACCATCATCAGTAAGGATGAGCAGCAACCCCTCCACCACGAAGTTGCATCCTCAGCCCTCTATACTACTCCCTGTGTACTTTTGACTGTTTGGCCAGAGTCTGTTCCAACTCCGTCTAAAAGCTTTCAAATGATGACACCATAGTGGCTGTATCTCAAATAATGGAGTACAAAAAGGAGAAAGATAGCTCAGTGATATGGTATCATGAAAATAATCTTTCCCTCAGTGTCAGCAAAACAAATGAGCTGATCACTGATTTCAGAAAGAGTGGAGGGAGGTGCAGTGCACGTTTCTATTTATATCAATGGTGCTGAGGTCAAGAGTTTCAAGTTCCTAGGACTGAACATCACCAGTAGCCTGTCCTTGTCCAACAATATTGGCGCTACTGCCAAGAAATTTCACTGGTGCCTCTACTTCCTTGAGAGGCTAAAGTAGTTTGGTACGTCGCCTTTGACTTCACCATTTTTTATTGATGCACCATCAAAAGCATCTGATTCAGATGCATTGCAGCTTGGTGTAGCTACTGCCCTGCTCATGACAGTGAGAAACCACAGAGAGCTGCAGGCACAGCTCAGTACGTCACAGGAGCTAGTCTCCTCTCCATGGGCCTTGCCTACTCTTCTCGCTGCCTCAGTAAACCAGCCAGCATGATTAAATATCCCACGCAAACTGGACATCCACGCTTCTCATCCCTCAAACTGGGAATCAGATACAAAAGCCTGAAAACACAAACCCCCAGGCTCAAGGACAGCCTCTACCCTGCTTTTATAAAACCACCAGGCTCAAGGACAGCCTCTACCCTGCTTTTATAAAACCCCCAGGCTCAATGACAGCCTCTACCCTGCTTTTATAAAACCACCAGGCTCAAGGACAGCCTCTACCCTGCTTTTATAAAACCCCCAGGCTCAAGGACAGCCACTACCCTGCTTTTATAAAACCACCAGGCTCAAGGACAGCCTCTACCCTGCTTTTATAAAACCCCCAGGCTCAATGACAGCCTCTACCCTGCTTTTATAAAACCACCAGGCTCAAGGACAGCCTCTACCCTGCTTTTATAAAACCCCCAGGCTCAATGACAGCCTCTACCCTGCTTTTATAAAACCACCAGGCTCAAGGACAGCCTCTACCCTGCTTTTAAAAAACCACCAGGCTCAAGGACAGCCTCTACCCTGCTTTTAAAAAACCCCCAGGCTCAAGGACAGCCTCTACCCTGCTTTTATAAAACCACCAGGCTCAAGGACAGCCTCTACCCTGCTTTTAAAAAACCACCAGGCTCAAGGACAGCCTCTACCCTGCTTTTATAAAACCCCCAGGCTCAATGACAGCCTCTACCCTGCTTTTAAAAAACCACCAGGCTCAAGGACAGCCTCTACCCTGCTTTTATAAAACCCCCAGGCTCAAGGACAGCCTCTACCCTGCTTTTAAAAAACCACCAGGCTCAATGACAGCCTCTACCCTGCTTTTAAAAAACCCCCAGGCTCAAGGACAGCCTCTACCCTGCTTTTATAAAACCACCAGGCTCAAGGACAGCCTCTACCCTGCTTTTAAAAAACCACCAGGCTCAAGGACAGCCTCTACCCTGCTTTTAAAAAACCACCAGGCTCAAGGACAGCCTCTACCCTGCTTTTAAAAAACCACCAGGCTCAATGACAGCCTCTACCCTGCTTTTATAAAACCACCAGGCTCAAGGACAGCCTCTACCCTGCTTTTATAAAACCACTGAATCTTTCCCTAGCTGAACGTTTGACCTCATGATCAACCTCACTGTGACTTCGCATCTTACTGTCCACCTGCATTTTCTCTATATATTGCTTTATTGTTTTACCTTATATTACTTCAATGCACTGTTGTAATGAATTGGTTTATACAGATATGCAAAACATGTTTTTCATTATACCTTGGTAGCTGTGACAATAATAAACCAACTGACTCCTCCTCCTCCTTGCCTTTCTCCCTTTGCTCTCTAATCTCAAGAAACAAACACTGGTGAAAAATACTTTCTTCAGTTGCTCAGGCTGGCTGAGATATTTCTCCCTAGATTCGAGGTTGATCTGTCTGAAGCCTGTAGTCTGCTCAAGATCCCTCCCAGACCCTCCGTTGCTGGGGGCAGATTCAACTGCAGAGCAGGAAAATGACTCAGTTCTCTGCAATGACTGGAAGCCTATTATTATCCACTTAGTTAATGTTATCTAATTAAATTCAATTATAGCCAACTGTTCACAGTAAACTATCAAACACATGACACAATCATGCAAAGTTTAAAAAAATCCTGCCCTTACCAAGACACAAGATTAATCAATAGGATTACAAAATGTGTAATGTTAAGATTAAAAATGGTTTACAGATCAACACCCTGAAAGTGTATTGATGCACCACAGGATACATCATAAAAAGATACATCATCGTATTTCTATTACATTAAGATGCCAAATTGTTTCTTCCAGTCTTTAAGTTCTGTCAGGCTGATACTTGAAGCCACAACAGGAAATTCAAACAAACCAACTCGCTTATTCAGCACAAGAGAAACAACTTCAAATTGCAGTTCTGTTCTCAAAGTTCAAAGTAAGATTATTACCAAAGTATGTAAAAATGTTTTAGCGAAGTAATTTTTGTGAAGTAATTGTTTTATAAATATGGAAATTCAGTTTCCTACTAGCTTGAGTCTTTAGCTGTATAATATGCAATAGTTTAGTTTGCACTGTTGGTGTGTTCAAAAAATATTAATTATATTTTCTAAGCTTTGTTTTAGATGCTTCAAACTGATGCCTGGTTGAAATTACAGTTAGAAGGCTGATTCCTATACAGTCATGGAGACAGAATACAGATTAAGGTCCTTTAGCTATGCTGACCTTCATGCCGATCTATACTAATCCTCAATGTCCTGTTCATTCAACTATCTGTCCAAATGTCTCTTAAATATTGTTATTGCCCCTGCACCTCAGTTTCCTTTAAACCCAAGCCAACTAAATCCTACTGTTGGAAAAGACTCTGGTTACCTTCCCTATCCATGCCTTGCACAATTTTACATACCTTTATCATGTTACCTCTCAGCACCTCTCACTTCAGGGAAAGTAGGCCTAGCTGTAGGAATTCAGATGATCAAGCAGTAGCCGTTTGTGGAGGGGAGGGAACTGTTAACATTTCTGGTCAAAACTCTGATATAGAACTGATGAAACATTGACAATACCTTTCACCAACAGATTCTACTCAGCTTACAGAGTTTCTCTAGCAGATGGATTATTGCTAGTTTATCCCTTATAATTCAAGTCCTCCAATCCAGGCAGCATCCTTGTGAATCTTCTGTCTACCTTTTCCAGCTAAATTGCATCCTTCTCTGGAGCGCATCAACCAGAACTGCACACACTGTCTAACTGCAGCCCAGCCAATAAAATGCTCATGTCCTATGCAATTTTCAAATATCCCATATGAACAACCTGTACATACAAACGAGAATATGGGAACTGGTGATGTGGATCTGCGCACTGCTGTGAGGCTGTCTGAACCCTCTGCCAGGTAGGAAAGGAATGGAACATTTCCACCCAATCTTTGCCCCACTAACTCCCCCACTCCAGCCATGGGCTGAGTCGATATGGGAACATTACTCAGCAGTTTCACTTCCTCAATCAGCAATGAGTGATGCTGTCTGGCAGCCGCTCTTCCATGCCTGCTTGCTCACCCATCATAGCTGCTGCATTGATCCTCTCTCATACACTGCTGTTCACTTACTGCTCCACTTCACTGCACTTCAAGACCTCCAACAAATCCTCCTTTATAATGTTGATATGCTCCAGGACACTGCTCCCCCGCCCCCCCACCACCACCCCACTGAACTCAGTAGCTTCCATTTCCTTCCCTACTGAAACACAGACAAGAAATATTCTTTTAAGAGCACAGCCAATGTCCATGGATTCACACACAGATTGTTACACTGATTCTTAATGGGGCGTACTGTCTCCCAAGCAACACATTTACTCTTAATATATTCACTGAATCTTTTAGGGTTTTCCTTTACTGCCAGGGATATCTAATGTCCTCTTTTAGTCCTTGTAACTGCATAAAGACCATAAGAAATAGGAGCAGAATTAGGCCATTTGGCCTGTCAAGTCTGCTCCACCATTCAATCAAGGATGATTCTTTTATCCCCTCCTCAGCTCCACTCCCCGGCCTTCTCCCCGTAATGTTTGATGCCCTGTCCAATTAAGAACCTATAAAGCTCTGCCTTATGTACCCCCAACGACCTGGACTCCACAGCTGCCTGTGGTAATAAATTCCACAAATTCTCCACCCTCTGGCTAAAAAAATTTCTCTACATCTGTTTTAAATGGGCACCGCTCTATCCTAAGGCAGTGCCCTCTTGTCCTACCATGGGAAACAACCTTTCCACATCTACTCTGTCTAGGCCTTTCAACATTCGAAAGGTTTCAATAAGATATCCAATGATCCTTTTAAATTCCAGTGAGTACAGATCCAGAGCTATCAAATGTTCCTCATATGATAACCCTTTCATTCCCAGAATCATCCTTTTGAACCTCCTCTGGACCCTCTCCAATGCCAGTACATCCCTAAGTTGAAGAGCTGAAAACTGTTCACAATACTAAAGGTGAGGCCTTAAAAAGCCTCAACATCACATCCCTGCTCTTGAATTCTAGACCCCTTGAAATCAATGCTAACATTGCATTTGCCTTCCTCACCACCAACTCGACCTGCAAGTTAACCTTCAGGGTGTTCTACACAAGGACTCCCAAGTCCCTTCACATCTCACATTTTTGGATTTTCTCCCCGTTTAGAAAATAGTCTGCACATTTATTTCTACGACCAAAGTGCATGACCATGCATTTTCTAACATTGTATTTTATTTGCCACTCTCTTGCCCATTCTCCTAAGTCTTTCTGCAGCCTACCTGTTTTCTCAACACTACCTGCCCCTCCACCAATCTTCATATCATCTGCAAACTTGGCAACAAAGCCATCTATTCCATCATCTAAATCATTTACATACAACATAAAAAGAAGTGGTCCCAACACCGGCCTCTACGGAACACCACTAGTCACTAGCAGCCAACCAGACAAGGATCCTTTTATTCCCACTCGTTGTCTCCTTCCAATCAGCCAATGTTCTAACCATCTTAGTAACTTTCCTGTAATACTGTGGGCTCTTAACTTGATAAGCAGCCTCATATGTGGCACCTTGTCAAAGGCCTTCTGGAAGTCCAAATATGCAACATTCCCTGCATCCCCCTATCTATCCACTTGTAATCGCCTCAAAGAATTACAACAGGTTCATCAGGCAAGATTTTCTCTTAAGGACACCATGCTGGTTTTGTACTAACTTGTCCTGTGTCACCAAGTACTCCATCACCTCATCCTTAAAAACTAACATCTTCCCATCTACTGAGGTCAGGCTAACTGGTCTATAATTTCCTTTCTGCTGCCTTCCTCCATTCTTAAAGAGTGGAGTGACATTTGCAATTTTCCAATCCTCTGGCACCATTGCAGACTCCAATGATTTTTGAAAGAACATTACTAATGCCTCCACAATCTCTACCACTATCTCTTTCAGAATCCTAGGGTGCAGTTCAACCGGTCCGGGTGACTTGTGTACCCTGAGGTCTTTCAGTTTTTTCAAAACCTTCTCTCTTGTAATAATAACCGCACTCCCTTCTCCTCCTCCACACCCTTCAACATCCGCACACTGCTAGAGTAGCTTCCACAGTGAAGACTGATGCAAAATTTCCTTCTTAAGCATATTCCTACATCCCTTATACTCTTCACAAACTTATTTAGCTGCCAGTACTGGATATATGCCGCCTTTATTTTCATGGCCTGACCTTGAATATTTCTCAAAAAATTAAGGTTTCCATGCTTCTGGGAGCATGATAGCAGCTAAGATAATATGTCAACGCTTATCATTATGATGCTAAGATATTGTAAATGCTGAAAATGAAGATCAGACAGCATTGATGGCTTACAGGGTTGATTGGTAAGATTTTCTTTAATACCATACCTTCCACTGTCACAGATAAAGAATAATCAATCTTTTCTATTCTTATCATTGCAAAGAATCTGTCAAAGAAAGCCAAATTCTTTAATTTTCTGCTTCATATTTCTTTCCCATTACACCACAGTATCATACCTTGCCAGTATGCTGACATTCCACCTCCCTATTTGAAGAATCTGTAACTTTGTTTTCATAAACTGCATTGTGGGTTCAGTTTGCTTTGTTTTTTAGAAAATTCATCAGGATTAATATTATATTAACACCAGCATTAACTAATTTAAAATAACAGCAAGGGTGTACAATGATAGTGGATTGACCAAACTCTTTAATTGTTCATTCCACACTGTGGCTTCTGATTGCCAATATTCACTGTCATTGTGTGAAAGGCACCATCATGAACATGTAGTCATAGAACATACAATAGACATTAGGGCCAACATTGCCTATGCTGACCATGATGCCCAAAGAAATTCATCCCTTCTATCTACATATGATCCACATTGCACCATTCCCTGCATACTCATCTGAAAGCCTCTTGGATATCAATATTATACTTGCTTTTACCACCACCACCCCTGACAGTGTGTTCCGGGCACCTACATTTTCAGTAGCACAAAATCTTACCTCAACATTTCCTGTAAACATCACTCACTTGCATTAAAGTTATGTTGTCTGGTATTTGACACTTCTACTCAGACACAAAATATTCTGACTGTCTACTCTATTTATGCCCATCATAATTTTATAAACTTCTGTCAGCGTCTCCTCAGCCTCCAACGCTCCAGAGAAAACAATCCAAATTTTCCCGCTTCTCCTTACAGATTATACTCTCTAAGATCCTTGTGAGCCTCTTCTGCACCCACTCCAGTGACTGCCTCCACATCCATCCTGTAAGGTGACCAGAAAAGCGCACAGTGATTCAAGTGTGGCCAAACCAAAGTTTTATGTGGCTGCAACAGGACTTCCTGACTCTTACATTCAGTGCCCCAACAGATGAAGACAAACATACCATACACTGCCCTTTGCACTCATCTACCCCGTTGCCCCTTTCAGGGAACTATGCACTTGGACCCCAAGGTATATCTATACATCTGTAAAATTAAAAGGCTTGTCATTAACGGTATTCTTTCCCCTTACCTTTGACCTCCCTAAGTGCAACACCTCAAACTTGCCCAGATTAAATTCCATCTGTCATTTCTGTGTCCATAGATCCAACTGATCAGTACCCTGGTGTATCCTTTGATCTTAATCCCCTGCAGCAGCTAAACCATGAGGGATATTATCAAATGCGTTCCTAAGGTCCATGCAGAGAACATCCACTGCTTTACCCTCATTAATTACCTTGGTCGTCTACTCAAAAGACTGAATCAAGTTTGTAAGAAAAGGCCTGTCCTGCACAAAACTCTGCTGACCTCTAACCTCTAAATGCGAGCAAATCCTATCCCTAAGAATCTTCTTCCATTAAAACGGAGGGTCACCAGCTTACAACTTCCTGTATTACCCCCATTTCCCTTCTTAAACAAAGGAATAACAGTCTATTCTCCAGTCCTCCAAGTCCTTATGTGTGGCTACAGCAGACTCAAAGACCTTTGTCAAGGCCCCAGATGTCTTTTGCAATAACCTAGGATAGATCCCATCAGGCCCTTTAATGTTCTTCAAGAGACCCAACACGATACCTCCTTCTTGATCTCAAAATGCTCCAGTATATTAGTATACCCTATCCTGATCTCACCATCTTCTATGTCCTCCTTCCTGCGTCGAGCGGGCAGCGGAGTCCGTGGAAGCAGAGTCCTGGGCTTTGGCTAAGTGGGCTTCGGCGTAAGGGGACTTCGGTAAGCTTGTGTGATTGCTTGCTGAGGGGAAGAAGGTAAGGTCGCTAGGTGCTTTTTAGACTTATTCTATTAATGCAGTTCAGGTATGGGGGGAGACAGTCAGAGCAGTGGTGTGCTCCGTATGCAGTATGTGGGAAGTCAGGGTCAACACAGTTGTCCCTGATGACCACACCTGCAAAAGGTGCGTCCAGCTGCAGCTCCTATCAGACCGAGTTAGGGAGTTGGAGCAGGAGCTGGATGAACTACGGATCATTCGGGAGGTGGAGGCAGAGATAGATAGGAGTTATCAGGAGGTAGTCACACCAAAAAACCAAGATTTAGGCAGATGGGTGACGGTCCAGAGAGGCAGGGGGAGCAGGCAGAGAGAGCAGAGCACCCCTGCGGCCATTCCCATTAACAATAAGTATACCGTACTGGATACTGTTGATGGGGATGACCTACCAGGAATGAGTTGTAGTGGTCCTGCCTCTGGCACAGAGGTTGAACCCTCAACTAGAAAGGGGAGGAGGGAAGAGAAGAGAGCGATAGTTTTAGGGGACTCTATAGTTAGGGGGGCAGATAGGAGATTTTGTGGGGCAGATCGGGAGTCTCGGATGGTATGTTGCCTCCCTGGTGCCAGGGTCCGGGACATCTCAGATCGGGTGCAGGCTATTCTTGAGAGTGAGGGCATGAACCCAGATGTAGTGGTCCACGTAAGGACCAATGATGTAGGTAAGGTGAGTGAGGGGGTCCTGCTTAGAGAGTTCAGGGAGTTAGGAGTGAAGCTGAAAGGCAGGACCTCCAGGGTGACAATCTCGGGATTGCTACCTGTGCCACGTGCGAGTGAGGCGAAGAATAGAATGGTTATGCACATTAATATGAGGCTGAGAGCATGGTGCAGGAAGGAAGGGTTCAGGTTTTTGGATAATTGGTCTTTGTTCCAGGGACATTGGGATCTGTTTCGAAGGGATGGTCTACATCTGAACCGGAGGGGTACTAACATTCTTGCAGGAGTATTTGCCAGTGCTGCTCGGGGGGGTTTAAACTAGATGTGCAGGGGGCAGGGATCCAGATCCAGAGGGTTGGTCAGAAGGTGCATGGGGTTAAATGTGTAGAAGGTTTGGGTGATCTTGAGAAGGTCATCAAAATTCAGGGTGCAATTTGCCCGATGGAAGTTCAAGGAGCTGGGTTAGGTACAGTAGACAGTGTTTTAAGCAAAGAGAGGAGGAATGGGCTAAGAATTCTATACTTGAATGCGCGTAGTGTCAGAAATAAGACAGATGAGCTTGAAGCTCAGATGAAAATGGGGAACTACGATATTGTTGGGATAACGGAGACATGGCTGCAAGGGGATCAGGCCTGGGAATTGAGTGTACCAGGGTATACGTGCTATCATAGAGACAGAAATATGGGAAGAGGGGGTGGGGTGGCCCTGTTGGTGAGGAATGAGATTCAGTCCTTAGCAAGAGGTGACTTGGGAACAGGGGAAGTAGAGTCTGTGTGGATTGAGCTGAGGAACAGTAAGGGTAAAAAGACCCTAATGGGTGTTGTGTACAGGCCCCCAAACAGTAGCGTGGATATTGGGTACAAGTTGATTAGGGAGTTAACATTGGCATGTGCTAAAGGTAATGCAGTCGTTATGGGAGATTTCAACATGCAGGTGGACTGGGAGAATCAGGTAGGTGCTGGACCCCAGGATAGGGAGTTTGTGGAGTGTCTAAGGGATGTATTTTTGGAACAGCTTGTGCTTGAGCCAACCAGAAACCAGGCTATTTTGGACTTGGTGATGTGTAATGAACAGGAATTGATAAGTGACCTTGAAGTAAAGGAGCCATTAGGAAGTAGTGATCATAACATGATAAGTTTTTATCTACAATTTGAGAGGGATAGGGGCAGATCAGAGGTGTCAGTGTTGCAATTAAATAAAGGAGACTACGGAGCCATGAGGGATGAGCTGGCCAAAGTTAAATGGGCGGATGCCCTGGCAGGAAAGACAGTGGATCAGCAGTGGCAGATATTCTTGGGCATAATACAAAAGATGCAAATGCAGTTCATTCCAATGAGAAGGAAGGATTCGAAGAGGGGGAAGGGGCCACAGTGGTTGACAAAGTAAGTCAGAGATTGTATAGCATTAAAGAAAAAGAAGTATGACAGGGCTAAGATGAGTGGGAATACAGATGATTGGGAAAGTTTTAAGGAACAGCAGATCTTAACTAAAAACGCAATACAGAGAGAAAAAATCAGGTATGAGCTCAGTCTAGCCAGGAATATAAAAGGGGATAGCAAAAGCTTTTTTAGCTATGTGAAGAGAAAGAAGATAGTTAAGAACAATGTTGGCCCCTTGAAGAATGAATTGGGAGAAATTGTTATGGGAAACAGGGAAATGGCAACAGAATTTAATGCATACTTTAGATCTGTCTTCACCAGGGAGGACACAAGCAATCTCCCAGATGTATGGATGGGCCAGGGTCATAAGATATCAGAGGAATTGAGACAGATTGACATTAGGAAAGAAACTGTGATGAGTAGACTGGTAGGACTGAAGGTTAATAAATCCCCGGGTCCAGATGGTCTGCATCCGAGGGTTCTAAAAGAGGTGGCTCAGGAAATTGCGGATGCATTGGTAATCATTTTCCAATGTTCCTTAGATTCAGGATCAGTTCCTGAAGATTGGAGAGTGGCTAATGTTGTCCCACTTTTCAAGAAGGGAGGGAAGGAGAAAACGGAGAACTATCGCCCTGTTAGCCTAACGTCAGTCGTGGGGAAGATGCTTGAGTCCATTATTAAGGACAAAATAGTGGCACATCTAGATGGCAGAAATAGGATTAGGCCGAGCCAGCATGGATTTACCAAGGGCAAATCATGCTTGACTAATCTGTTGGAGTTTTTTGAGGGTGTAACAAGGATGTTAGACGAGGGTAAGCCAGTAGATGTTGTGTACCTAGATTATCAGAAGGTATTCGATAAGGTGCCACATAGGAGATTGGTGAGTAAAATCAGAGCTCATGGCATTGGGGGCAGGGTTTCAACATGGATAGAAAACTAGTTGGCAGATAGAAAGCAAAGGGTAGCAGTGAATGAGTGTTTCTCAGACTGGCTGGAGGTGACTAGTGGGGTACCACAGGGCTCTGTATTGGGACCACAGCTCTTTACGATTTATGTCAATGATTTAGATGAGGGCATTGAAAACTATATCAGCAAGTTTGCTGACGATACTAAACTGGGTGGCAGTGTGACATGCGAAGAGGACGTTAGGAGAATACAGGGAGACTTGGATAGGCTGAGTGAGTGGGCAGATACTTGGCAGATGTCATTCAATGTGAATAAATGTGAAGTTATCCACTTTGGAAGCTGGAACAAGAGGGCAGAGTATTGTCTGAATGGTGTCGAGTTAGGTAAGGGAGAAATGCAAAGAGAGCTAGGAGTCCTAGTTCACCAGTCAATGAAGGTGAATGAGCAAGTGCAACAGGCAGTGAAGAAGACAAATGGAATGTTGGCCTTTGTTACAAGGGGAATTGAATACAAGAGCAAGGATGTTCTTTTGCATTTGTACAGGGCCCTGGTGAGACCACACCTGGAATATTGTGTACAGTTTTGGTCTCCAGGTTTAAGGAAGGACATTCTGGCAATTGAGGAAGTGCAACGTAGATTCACTAGGTTGATTCCTGGGATGGCAGGGCTGTCTTACGCAGAGAGATTGGAGAGATTGGGCTTGTACACGCTGGAATTGAGGAGATTGAGAGGGGATCTGATTGAAACGTTTAAGATAATTAAAGGATTTGATAGGATTGAGGCAGGAAATATGTTCCAGATGTTGGGAGAGTCCAGTACCAGAGGGCATGGATTGAGAATAAGAGGTCAGTTATTTAAAACAGAGTTGAGGAAGAGCTTCTTCTCCCAGAGAGTTGTGGAGGTGTGGAATGCACTGCCTCGGAAGACGGTGGAGGCCAATTCTCTGGATGCTTTCAAGAAGGAGCTGGATAGATATCTGATGGATAGGGGAATCAAGGGATATGGGGACAAGGCAGGGACTGGGTATTGATAGTGAATGATCAGCCATGATCTCAGAATGGTGGTGCAGACTTGGGGCCGAATGGTCTACTTCTGCACCTATTGTCTATTGTCTATAAATACTGCTACAAAGTACTCACTTAGGACCTTGCCACATCCTCCAACTCACAAAATAATTTACCAGAACTATAAATGCAACTCATTCTCCATATGATATATAAGAGTTTTACTACTAACTTTGAAGACTGCATTATCCCTACAGACCAACTGCCTCATTATTTGAAAGGCACACAAGAATTAACAACCTGTTGCAAAAAATTAGGAAATAAATAACGGTCTACAGTAATTACTAACAACTTAAAAATGAAGAAATAAGAAGATTTCAAAGTATCAATGAAGGAGAAACTTCCCTCAATTTCATGAGTTTCTGTCCATTACAACAATATACAGAATCCCACCAAAAACAAAGTAGACACCACTCAGAGTGAGATTTTCTGTAAGCAATATTCTATTTGCTAAATGCAAAGTAAATTAGCAAAACCATAAAATTTTTGAACAAATTTATCTCTCTCGTTCTAAAGTAAAACTGAATACCTAATATTGGTTTCAATATTAAACATTGACCAAATAAGGCAACTAAAATTATTTCAGCAAAAAAGCTTCAAAATAAGTTTAGATAAATTAAGAAAGCTGTTAGATAAATTCCCAAATCTTCAAAAGTAGTGAGTCACAGTGAGTAATACAGTCGCATGCTGAGAAATGCTGCACATGCTCAGACTTAGTAATCAAGTGAATTACATGCAGAAGTGATATTTCTTGGAAAAGCATCAATGGAAATCCAAGCTTTTCAGAGAATTTCAATGGGTTGTCAAAATTTAGAATAGATCAACCAAAAAACACGGCCATTTTGGATTTAAGTCTACTATGTTATTTGTGAAGTATGCATTTCTTCTAGATAAGATACAAACCTTTCTTTGAACCCTTAAGTCAGCAGGCTGAACGGGAAAAATGACAGATAAAAAATAATTGAGTGATTTAGCAATTCAACTTCAATCTTTTATTGTCTAACTTGAATACTGTCATTCTGCCTACCTGGGACAATTTTATTTCTCAAAACAAATTTAGCAATATTACTGAGGAATCCTTCATGACTTCCAAAAAAATAGAAATTACCAGCTATTGTCAAATCCATTCAAAACCTTTGCAAATCCTTAATAATTTTCTCAATAGTAACTGTTTAGCTTTACAATAACAGTGTGGAATAGATTTATGTGTAGAAAAATTATAAAGCCAGTGTTTGATGGGAAGAGGCAGAAGTTACAATCTTGCATAGATCTTAAACCTGTTAAAACTGGATTATAGATTGTATAATATATTTTTTCTAATTTACATTTTAAGGGACACAAATTCATGACAACCCAAAAATCTTCAATTATGATGAAGAAATGAATAATGTAATGCTTGCACAAATAATTTCATAAACATTTGCAAAACTGAATAATTGCTTCATACATTACGGTCAATTCTTTTTTTAAAAACTTACATTCAGATTGAATTTTATTGAGTTAATTTTTAATTTACCACATTCAAAGTTGCTATTTATAAATTTAACCATATCAAGATATACATAATAAAAGTAAAACTGGAGAAAGCTTGTGTCAAACAAGGTGAGGAATGTTAGTTCTGGAGATAATTCCAATTATCAAGCATTCTAAATACTCCATGAATGCAAAATAAAATCCCCTCTACAGGACATTACAAGATGATGATTCCTACATGCACCAGTGGGCTATTTTCCTATTATGATATAAGGTTCATCTCTCAGCATCAGGGTAAACCACAGCTCAAAACACAGTTCACAGACTGCACAGATCATTTCATATTCAGCATCAATATTCTATAAAATTCCATCATGAATTACAGTTTAACAATTACAGTTTGCAATGTTCAAAGATGTTAAATTAACTGCTTTAACAACTTCATATGAAACAACTGTACTTTTATTAACACTATATTGATCTTGGCAAACACAAATGTAAGTTACCTGTTCCATTTACTGAAGTTTGCACTTTTGCAGATGGCTGACTAGAAGACTCTTCACCTCTGGAAGACAAAAAAAATAAACTAAATACATTAGAATATTTACACAGACATAAATAATTGTTTTACTGAAAAATTCAATTTCACTTAATAGATTGAACTTACATAAACAAGCTCTATTGACTTTTAAACAAAAATATTTTCATGAAATGGTCATATTACTTGCATGATAACTCACGCACAGAGGGCATAGAATGATTCTTGATTTACAGGTTTTCTTTTATTGTAAGAAGAGAATACTTCTAATGAGACTTCTAGGTGGAATTTTAAAAATTGCAGTGTAGCATGTCCAGTGTTTATTATTAATCGGTACATCACAGGGATATCGTCTTAACTGAGAATAGGTGGCTCAGAGAACCAAACTTCAATAATATTACCAGAAATCTCCATAAATAATGCATCAATTTAATCATTTCTAATTATTTACCAAATATTAACAAAGCAGGGAGCTGTAACTGAATATCAGTTACACTCTTAAAAATTTGGACATGATACCCAAGGATACTTCTTCTGAGATTGCTGAAAAGTATGACATCCTTCAGATTAAAGGAGCTTTTTATTTAAATTAAAAGTCACTATACTTTGTGGATTACAGGATTAATTTTAAATTATTAAAATCATATATGATGCATGACCATGCATAATGTAATTTGAATGTAGTAAATTTATCATTTAATAGTTCTTTAATACTGTATATGCTGATAGACTAAAAATACTAATATCAATTTTAACTTTGAAAGAAAAAGGTATTCTTATATACTTAAATTATTCAAACATGCACATGAATTGAACTATGCCTAAGTTGAAGTCTTCTAAAAACAGTATTAGCATCAAAGGTAATCCCATTGTTGATTGGGCTTTTCTCTTATACCAAGGCTATCAACAATTTAGTTGAATATTGGGGATCATTCACTAAATTTCTGCGAGGTGATAAAAAGTGTCAGAGTGAATAAATTAATTTGTTCTGGAGAAAAGGGGACACTTTTTATTTAAGTTTGTGACAAAGATCTAGAACCTTCTGCTTAAATCAATCATAGCCTCAGAAAGTGCAATAATCCATGTTCAGCATGTTTATGCTGCACTGTATTTGAGAACTGAAAAAAAATCTAATGTTAGCTTGAGTAACTACAAGCCTGAAACAGGTGTTCTGCCACATTCCCAATCATTCAACACAAATGGAAAGAGTGAAAAATACTGTAATAGTTGTTTCTTTCACTAACAATAACTTCTTGAAGACCACACCAGAGTTTCATCCCTGACTTCATTGCATCATCATCCCTGAGGCCTGACATGGTCATTCTGTCAGAAACTTCGAACCAGGTGGTCATGGTAGAACTGACAATGCCTTGGGAAGACCAGATTGAAGAGCCGTTTGAGCGCAAGGAAGCCAAATACTAGGAGCTGCTACAGCAGTGCCAGAGACAGGGGTGGAGGGCACAATGTGAGCCTATAGAGGTGGGATGTAGAAGCTTTAGTGGCCAGTGGCTATGCAGAACCCACTCTCTCCTTGGCATTACGACAGTAGTGCAGCATGGACTGCAATGAAAACGTTCCAACAGTTGCTGGCAGTAGTCATAAGCAATGAAATTGTGATGTATCCCTTCCTTCATTTTTGTACTACTAGTGCATACAAAGAAGTTGCAGCCATGTCTATAAACTTGTCAAAATTAACATTCCATGATTTATCACCATGCACTGAATGAAGAAAACCATCGATGTTCAACTACTTGTAGTTATATCCTATACCGCTACAGGTTAGTGCAAGTATAGGTTTAAACGGAATGATAGATGCCTATGTATCTATCACTCCCCGTCTTTGCAAAGCACCACAAAGGAATCGTATACCAACTAGATTTGGTCTTGGATTGAAATCCCCACTTAGAGTAGTTACTCCAACTTGAAGATCATGAGGAAAAGGCAAAGTTGAATATTTCCTTTTAATTTTAGTTACACTGGACAATTCTAATTAAACTAGACAACAAAGATTTTGCTTCCTGAACACTTTCAGATATATCTTATGGGGTTTGGGCTGCGGATCATGAGAATCACCATGGAATTTCCCCATCACAAATTGCCTATATTTGTTATTTCAATTCATAATTCAAGGCAATTAAAATGTTGCCCACAATGTAAGCTGAAAAGTTTTCTATCGTGTCCAAGCATGCTTAGACAGGGCCGATGCCGCATGGTAGGGCAGGTTTTTGAAAAACAGGACATGGAGACTAGAGTAGGCAGGTGAAGATGCCAGGAATGAAAAACAACACTGATACTGATATAGATTTTGAACATTTAATGTAAAGTGAGCCTTATCTGATAACTCAATCTGATCTAAATGACCTGGTCAGAGACTTGGGTTTGCCAAAGGTTCAAGGCCACAAGGATGGAATCTGCTGTCACCAGGCATAAAGATTTCCCTGAAGAACTTCGATATTTGAGACAGATGTTTCCCAGAATAATTGGTGGCAAGATTAAGGTGGCATGTTTGTTGATCCACAAATCAAAAAGGTCATCAATGACAGGCAATCTGAAGAACTTCTAGTGGGACCAGTGAAAATTTTCTTGGCAACTACAGAGGACAAAACTATGTGCAGCTGGTTGACAACATGCTTCAAGCATACAAAACCATGAAGTGCAACAGGTCACTCAAGATTCATTTTCTGCATTCCCATTTGAACAACTTCCCTGCAAATCTTGGTGCTGCCAATGATGAGCATGGATAAAAGTTTCACCTACCTATTGTAGTCATGGAGAAACAGTATCAGAGCAACTGGAATCTTTCAGTGTTGCCTGATTATTGTTGGACACTTAAGTGAGAAGTATCAGACACTGAGCACAAAGGCAAATTATCAACAAAACAATTTTGGCTTAGTTGAACTATTGCAAAGCAACAGTGCTGTTATGCAATTAAATACATTATATTCAAAAAAAATTTAATTTCTTGTTTGTCCAAATTCCTGTGATACTAGTCTGAAATTATATTTGTGTTCAGATTCAAGCAGTCTATCATAAACAAAAAAATCCTGAGAAAGCAACACTTTCTAAATAATTTGTTGTCCAGTGTTATTTTGCTTTTTAATTTTTAAATGCCATTATTATTTAAAATAACTAAAATCTTTAAATATCTCTAAATATCAGGGACATTAAAAATAGTTAAAAGCACCTCTCAAGTTTGACAATACAGTGAAGTGTGATACATAGCCTTGTCCTGCCAAAATGTATCAATAGTAAACATGAAACTTCATCCTATTTGCATGGTACCCCTTTGAAATGTCCATGGATTTAGCACTAGTGTCATGATCAACTACTGATCTGTGGATAAACAATCTGGATTAATTTATTATATCATGTGTACCTGACTTTAAGCACATCAGAAATTTTCTGTTCCAGCTCTATTCGTTTTATTTTTTCCTTTTCTAGTTCCTGCTTTAGAGTTTCAGCATTCGTTTCTTCTCTAAGCTTCCGTAATTCCTCTTCTGGTTAGGAAAGAAATAAAAAAGCTTTAATAGGAATAACTAGTTACATAAGTAGTTCAACATCTTAGCAAACTAAATTCATTGTACAATAAATATCTAATAATGTTTACAAACCTCTTGCAGCTTTCATAGACCAATTTCCATTACAAGGTTGAACTCCGCAACTTTAAAAAAATTACAAGTTTTAACTTTGTTGCTTTATTAATTCATTGGATTAAATGTTTACCCATAGCATTTAATTCCTCTTGATTTTTTTAAACTGTATGTTTTATATATACTGCATTTTGAAAAGCCGACCTTTCTTTCGACACTATGTTCTTATCAATCATCTTTGCAGTCACTGGTTAAAAAGCAAACACAAAGTACACTGCAGATGCTGGGGTAAAAAGCAGTTCTCCCAGTGTTACTGATTAGCCACAAGATGGTGCACAAGATTCATACAGGTGAACTTCTCACATTTCTCATCCATTCACTCTCTCCACACTGTGTGTAATCTCAGTTTCACCTTTATCTTCCACCAAGCTGGTGTATTTCCCAGATCACCTTCTGCACAAAGCACATTCATTCATTCTCTTCCTCTCCCTTTGTCACTCATCACACCATCTTTGCAGATTTAATTTGAAACTTTCCCCTTTCTAATTAAAGGGAAGCTGTAAAGTAGCTTAAAAATTCCATGTTTTTGTTGTCCTCAAACTACTACACACAAAGTCATATGGTGCCTGCACAGAAAGAAATAGAGTGAATGTACCTGATGAAATATTAGGGTCTGCAAGGTAGCACAGTGGTTAGCATGACGCTTTACAGCACAGGCAACATGGGTTCAATTCTCATTGCTGCATGTAAGGAGCTTGTATGTTCTCCCCATGACCGTGTGGGTTTCCTCTGGGTGTTTCGACTTCCTCTCACAGTCCAAAGACATACCAGTTGGTAGGTTAATTGGTCATTGTAAATTGCCCCGTGATTTAGGATTAAATCAGGGGATTGGTGGGCGGTGAGCTTGAAAGCCTGGAAGGGCCTATTCTGCACTGTACCTCAATAAATAAAAGTAAATAAATAAAGTAAAATGAAAGGGCGTCAAACTGAAATATCAACTAGTACTCTCGTAGTGCACTCAACTGTTGCAGTGTATATGGTTTGTTCTCAACAGATCCTGGTCACCTATTTATTCCTAATAGGGATGTGACAAAACATCAGCAAATATTAGAACCTATCTGATAAGTGTATTGACGATCAATGAAAGAGCATAAAATCTATGAAATCTGTCCAAGGTGGGTAGCAGAAAGTATGGCATTCAGCTGTAAATACACACAATATTACTCTTCTGAAATTTGTTTCTGAACTTCTAGACAATCCTATTTGAAAACTGCAAAAGATTCAACCACCAACCAGTGCCAACTCCTAACATACTGAGATAAAATTACATTGAATATGAAAATAAAGATAATACTCCACAATTAATTTAGTTTGGGAAAATAATAGAATTCTGCTCTGAATGAAGTTACCCTCAACATTTTGGTTCATAATCTGAATCATTCTTAATTCATAAACTTATGTGGTGACAGGAAGCTTTAATGACACTGTTGGTTTATTGAGACATGAAACAGATGCCACTCCATCCCCTACCAGCACCCTGTAAGTCTGTGTTAAAGAAGGTTCATCATCTGATGAGCAGTATTTATTCTACAAGCATCAATCACTGATTATCTGCCTAGTAACCTGCTGTTTGAAATAACTTAACCAGTACAAGTTGATACATCTATTTCCCTATGCTGTTGTACTTTCCAGGGGGTCATAAGTGCATCAATTGCTGTGTTGTGCTTTGCAAGTTCTGCAATCAAATAAATAATGTTAACGGAACCTGTTTGTTATCATTTCAGAGGACCTGTCCTGGGCCCAGCACGCAAGTGCAATTACAGTACAAAGAAAGCACTGCAATGCCTCTACTGCGTTTGCGAAGACTTGGCATGGCATCTAATACTTTGACAAACTTCTGTAGACGTGTGGTCATGAGTATATTGACTGGCTGCATCATGACCTGGTATGGAAACATCAATGTCCTTGAATGGAAAACCCTACAGAAAGTAGTGGATGCAGTCCAAGACCGTCATGGGTAAAGCCTCCCCTCCCTTCCCAAGAGCACATCTGCATGAAACCCTTTCGCAGGAAAGCAGCTTCCATCATCAGGGACCCCCACCACCCAGGACACACTCTCTCTAGCTGCTGCCGTCAGGAAGAAGCTACAAGAGCCTTAAGACTCACACTACAGGCTCAGGAACGGTTATTACCTTTCAACCACCTCACTCAACTTCACAAGCCCCATTATTGAACTGTTCCCAAAACCTATAGGCTCACTCTCAAGAACTCTTCATCTCATGTCCTTGATATTTATTGCTTATCTGGTTTTTTTCCCTCTCTTTTTGTATTTGCTGTTTCTTGTCTATTGCACGTTGGTTATTTGTCCGTCCTGTTGGATGCGGTGGTCTTCATTGATTTTGTTACGGCTCTTGGATTTACTAAGTATGCCTGCAAGAAAGTAAATCTCAGGGTTGTATATGGTGACATATATGTACCTTTGATAATAAATTTACTTTCAACTTTGAATTTAAATAATCCATTAAATTGTGCAGCAATTTTCTAACATCATTAAAAGTATGTTAGAATTGTTTTGGCAATGCCACCTCGCTCCCTTCAAACTACTATTGACTTAAAAATTATTCTGATCAGAGATAAATGATCTTGATGTTGCATTGCATTGTGCTAACAATAAATAATATAATTTGAATCCATAATAAATAATGTGCTCAGAAGGCCAGAGACAGCAACAACTCTGACAAAACAAGATTATACAAAAAAAAGAACCCCAGTGACAGTAAATATTTACACCCTCTTCCTGAAAATAATTTAAAAGGTCAGAAAAGATGTTGTTGTATGGTCCAATAAACTAATGGTGAATCTATATAGATTTAACACCGCAAATCCTCCGATGACCCTATCACAGTATTGTACTTCAAACAATGTCTGCTGTTGTCTAATTGATATTGAACTGACCAGCATAATCATTAAATCTTAGTGACACTGTCAAATAGGATTATAACATCAGAACCATCCAGCTAAGTATTCCATCAAGTACAATATGGAGAATTCTAAATTTAGAAGCATCCTGAATGTCAATACTCTGCTACCAAGCTAAACTTCACAAATTCCCACAGAGCTGGGATGTGCTTTTTAGTGTAATATAAGCACATCTCTATTCTTCCAAACAGCTGCTTCAAACTAGCATAATGCTGGTATTTATGACAAATGGATTTTCTTTCCCTACCAAGTGTCCTGTCTCCTTTATACAGTCATTTGTTATTTCAATCAGAAAAGTTTTCACATTTGAATATTAGATTATTACCTTCTTTTTGTGAAACACAGACTCAACTTTATTTTAAAGGTACAATAAAATAGTAGTAACTCATGGCTGTTAACTTTTTCATATGAATTGAGAGGATTTTTCTCTTCTGATGTCTGTAGGTCAGCCACCATTTCCAAGAGAAGAAAGAACTGAGCAAAATATTGCAGAGACATTGGAAATTTGAAATAAAACCAAAAGTGCTGGACATTTTCACCTACTTGAAATGTTTAACTTTACATCTTTCTCTGCTGCTGCCTGATCCATAACTATTTTGTTTCAGAAACTTCACAGTCAGTATCACTATAAATTCGAGTGGAAGCAGAATGATATCCAGATCTTTTCTTCTTCACGTTATGATATGACCAATCTACACTGAATAATTCTCTCAAGAAAAATAAGAGTTCAATTCAACATTACTTTATTGGTTGTCTGTCATATCCACCAATGATGGGAAACCCATACAGGAAAGTTTTTTAAAAAGTGGAAAAGCCATTGCACTGGGGCTGTTCCAATCTCTCGACCTGGGAAGTCCGGGTCCATTGGTACAAGTAGCCATAACAACTTGAGTCTTCCTTGGTTGCAGTAGATGACCATGATTTCTTCTATGCCTTGTCATGCCCCTCGCTCTCCACAAAGCATTGCAGAACTGCCTTCCTGGCCGTTGGATCTCACTGCTGATCTCATCCACACACTTCAACTATACCAGGGGTTCCCAACCTGGGGTCCATGGACCTCTTGCTTAATAGCAGGTTGGGAACCCTGAACTATACTCAGTGGTAAATCACGTTGAAATGCTAATATGCTGTGAAATTGAGGCAGCACGGTAGCATAGTGGTCAGCAATACTCTTTGCTGTACAGGCAACCAGGGTTCAATTCCCGCCGCTGCCTGGAAGGAGTTTATATGTCTTCCCAGTGACCGTGTGGATTTCCTCTCACAGTCCAAAGTTGCACCAGTCGGTAGGTTAATTGGTCATTGCAAATTGTCCCGTGATTAGGCTATTCTGTGCAGTATGTCAATAAAAAAATTTTAAATAAATAATAAGATGCAGGTAACTATCAATTTTCAATAATGTGTTTTTGACCACAGGGCCCTGCCAAGGTAAATATGTGAATTTTATGTTGAAGACAACATATGAAGAACTTCTTTCTTTAGCATATTGAGGAAATGCCTATAACCTGTATATTTTAAACTGAAAAACACAAATCTATCAGGGTCAATTGATGGCCATATTTTATGCTAAGCGACTTAATGCAAAATTTATTACAACAATTTCTTTTTATAAGATGTTATCTTTAGTTACCTTCTCAAGCACTGGGATGGTTTTAATTAGACTGATGCTTCTAAAAACATTTATTGAATGGAACTACTCTCCAGAATTAATGTAGAATTAAACAACATCACTCAGAAGCGTAAAGCTACACAATTATGCCATGTTCAATTTTTTTTTTTGAGTACAGTATAAACATTTTTTGGACAGTTCAAGACGAAACATGATAGTGCAAGTGAAAATCCAGCTCAGAGAAGCAACAATCCTTAAATACAATACACAAATCCTTTCTATCAAATATCAGAATACGCTGAATGAAATGCTAGACTTGTACCCCACTTTACATTCAAACTGTGTGAATTTTCTTCCAATATCTATACAAGCAACCACTCTTAACCCTTTAGAAATAATTCTATTTCAATTTTGTGGGAAAGGAATTCCTTTCTACTCATCATGCAATTGTTGCAATGGACAAATTTTTTAGTAGAATTTCAATCACTACTGGCTTCGTGGCAAATAAAAAGTACATAATAATTAAGGTACTTGAGCATACAATAAACATGTATGTCCTGTGGAGTCAACAGCTTGCTTAATTGGTGAAGGTCTCATCTGCAAGTCAAAAGGTTGTGGATTTAGAGGCTTGAACACAAAAATACCAGTCTGACATGCAGGTGCAATCCTGCAATAGTGCTACTCCATCACCAAAAGGCGATGAAACTGTGGAATTAATTGTCACAGAAAGCTGTGGAGGCCAAATCATTGGGTACATTTAAAGCAAAAGTTGATTGCTTCTTGATTAGTAAGGGCATCAAAGGTTATGGGGAGAAGGCAGGAGAATAGGGCAAATAAATCAGCCATGGTTGAATGGTGGAGAGACTTCATGGGCCAATTGGCCTATTACGCTCCTGTCTTGTGGTCTGTGGTGTAAGATTCAAGATTCAAAGTATATTTATTATCAAAGTATGTATGCAGTATACAACCCTGATATTAGTCTTGTCACAGACAGCCACAAAACAAAGAACAACCAGGGAACCCAATCAAAGAAAAATATCAAAACCCCCCAATGCGCAAAAAAGAGGATAAATCACAGAAACAGCAAAAAAATGAGTGAAAAACACAGAATATAAAATATCAAACCACAAAATCAACAAAACAATTCAATCCTGGCCTACATTCAGATAAACATTCTTTGGCACACTTTTCAAGACAAAAAGGAGTCCATTTCAGACTTTATTCATAGTGATGTAGATATCCCTTATTCAAGATCTCTAAAATGACAACTGCTCAGTTTGAGAAAGCAGATGGTGAGTAACTTGGCTTCTGCATTCAAAGGGGTGTGTGTGTGTGTGTGTGTGTGTGTGTACGTGTGTGTGTGTGTGTACGTGTGTGTGTGTGTACGTGTGTGTGTGTGTACGCGCGTGTGTGTGTGTGTGTACGTGTGTGTGTGTGTGTGTACGTGTGTGTGTGTGTGTACGCGTGTGTGTGTGTGTACGCGCGTGTGTGTGTGTGTACGCGCGTGTGTGTGTGTGTGTACGTGTGTGTGTGTGTACGTGTGTGTGTGTGTGTGTGTGTGTGTGTACGCGCGTGTGTGTGTGTGTGTGTGTGTACGTGTGTGTGTACATACACACACATACAATCCTGAGGTTCATTTTCTTCCAATATCCAACATCCATAATAGAATCAATGTAAGACTACACCAACAACGTGGACAACCAGTATGCAATAGACAACAAACTGTGCAAACACAAGATAAAAGATGATAATAATAATCATAATAATCATAATAACTAAATAAGCAATAAATATTGAGAACATGAGATGCCGACTACTTGAAAATGAGTGAAGTTAAATGAAGTTATCCCCACTGGTTCAAGAACCCAATGGTTAAGGGGTAATAACTGTTCCTGAACCTGGTAGCGCGAGTCTTAAGGCTCTTGTACCTTCTTCCTGATGGCAGCACTGAGAAGAGAGCATGACTTGGGTAGTGTCTCCATCAGGAACCCCATGACCCAGGACATGCTCTCTTCTAGCTGCTGCCATCAGGAAGGTGGTACAAGAACCTCAGGACCCACACCACCAAGTTCAAGAACAGCTATTACCCCTCAACCATCAGGCTCTTGAACCAAAGGGGATAACTTCACTTGCCCCAAAATTGAAATGTTCCCACAAACTATGGACTCACTTTCAAGAACTTTTCATTTCATGTTCTTAATATTTATTGCTTATTTATTATTTCTTTCTTTTTGTATTTGCACAGGTTGTTGTCTTCTGCACACTGGTTGAATGCCCAAGTTGGTGCAGTCTTTCATTGATTCGATTATGGTTATTATTCTATTATGGATTACTGAGTATGCCTGCAAGATAATGAATCTCAGGTTTGTACATGGTGACATATACATACTTTGATAATGCCGAAATAGTTCAATTATGACATTGTTACCCTTGTACTCAAATTCTTTTTACATTCCAGGCAAAAATAACAAAGCAGGTGCCTACAGGGACTGACAGATGAGTAAATGGTGAAATGCACTTCTTCTTCCACTCATACAAAGCTTCTAACTGCATGGATTCGAGGATGTCAATACTATACCAAATCCTCCATCTCTGCTCCGAGGGGTCATGAACCTGAAGCTCCCAATAATTAATGAGGACAACACCTTAATGCAATCACAAAGGAGGCAGACCTGCAGCTCTATTTCATAAGGAGTTTGAGGCCATTTGGTACGTTGCCAAAGACTCTATATGGTGGAGAGCATTCTGATTTGTTATGGATGCTCCAACATGCAGAACTGAAAGAGGCTGCAGAGGGTTGTAGACTCAGCCAGCTTCATCATGTGCACAACCCTCCCCACCATTGAGGAATCTTCAAAAGGTGATGCCTCACAAAGGCAGCATACATCATTAAGGACCCTCACTGTCTGTGGCACAGAATCATTATTTTAGGAACAGCTTCTTGCCCGTCTGCCATCAGATTTTCAAACAGTCTGTGAACACTGCACTGCCTAGCTACCTATCAATTATTCATTTATTAGTTCGTTCGTACATTTACTTATTGTAATTTATAATTATTCTTATGTCATGCACTTCTGCTGCCACAAAAGTTTCACAACGTATGTCTGTGATAATAAATCTGATCTTGATGGTGATTCTTCAAGTTTACCAGTACTCCGATGGTCACTGGGCTTTATGCTGTCAGTAAGGGTGTACATGTTACCTTTGATATCTTCAGCCAGATTTTCAACATAGATTTTATCTAGATGGGTACAAGCACCAACCCTGTGTACCCTTCACAGGCAATCTCTCAGACTGACAAACACGAGGAAATCCAATTTATTCCCATTCACTGAATTACACATGTTAACCATCTGTCAATCCACATTAAACAGCACATTCTCCTGGTTCACTATTTTCCTCTGTGCTACTCTACCAATGGTTTTGAAAATACAATCACACAATTTCCATAGATTTCCCTGTCATCTACCCAACTAGGGACCAGTTTAAAACAGTCCAGTACAAAGACATTTAAAGGACAGAGACGTGGCTAGGGAAGATTTACAGAGATATGGGCCATCTACATTCAAACTGTGTGTGGCACAGGGAGGCATGGTAGCGTAGAGGTTAGCACAGCACTTTATAGTACAGGCGACTCAGGTTCATCTCCTGCCATAGACTGTAAGCAGTTTGTACGTTCTCATTATAATCACGTGGGTGTCCTCTGCATGCTCCAGTCACCCCCACCCCCCCGCAGTCCAAAGATGTACCGGTTGATAGGATGATTGGCCATGGTAAACTGTCCCCTGACTGGGCTCAGATTAAATTGTGCGATTGCTGGGTGCCACAACTCGAAGGCCTGTTCTGCGCTGCATCTCAATAAACAAATAAAATAATTAAATTAGTCGACGTGGACAAGTTGTTAAAAAGCTTGTTTTCATGCTGTATAATTCTATGTGGACAGTAACAACTTTTCCAAGTTAGGGGAGTGCAAAACTAGGTGGGATGGGTTTAGGCAACATTTTCACACTAACGGTGATGAGGATCTGGAATGAGCTGCCAGAGGAAGTGACTGAGGCAGGTACAATAGTTTCACTTAAGAAGCATGTGGATAGGTACATGGAAGTGCAGGGCTTGGAAAGATATGGGCCTAGCACAGGAAATTGGGACAAGCTGTATGAGCACTGTGGCTAGCATGATCTCATTCAGCCAAGAGGGCCCGTGTATATTGTTCTACGATTCTAAGGTTCTCAATACTATTTCAAATGCTCCAACTTTACTTTTAATAACTCTGGGTCTTTGTAGAGTCAGTGAGGATGCTGAATTTCTTCAAGAAGGCTTTGAACGCATCATCAGATCTTATCCTCTGCTGCCTTGTATTCTCTTTCCATGATGTATTGCTATCTCTATAGACACCTCTTTCTAAACTTTGATAACCGATCGATCACTAGCTCTTCTTATTAATCAGCTTGCAGGCTCTTTAACTCTTCTTCGATGTTTTTTTTTTGTAAGACCATAAGACCAGAAAATACAGGAGCAGAACTGGCCTAACGAATCTGCTCCACTATTTCATCATGGCTGATCTATTTTACCACTCAGCCCCAATCTCCCGCCTTCTCCCCAAATCCCTACGTGCCCTAACCAATCAAGGATCTATCAACTTCTGTCTTCAATATACCCAATGACTTGACCTTGCCAGCTGCCTAAAATTGTTAATCATTCTTTTACATCCTCATTTGGTCAGTGTCCTTATTTCTCTAGTACTTTTGAGAGGTTTATTGCGTCTCCTTTCACAAAGACAGACAAAAGTTTTGTTTAATTCCTCTGTGATTGCCCTTTTAGCCATTACAAATCCATCTTTCCTTGTGTGTAAGAACCTACATTTGCCCTCCATTCTCTTCTCCATGTTCAATTCCTAGAGGCTTACAATTCACTTTTACATTCTCACCTAGTTCCTCTCAGAGCCTGTTTTCCTTTAGTTTACAAAATACCTGATCAGCCTTTCCCAAATACACACATGCTCTCTGTCCATGGGCTTAGAGTTTTTCTTACTTTATAAATCTTTTTCCTTTGATTTTATTTTGCCAACTGTGTGTAGTTGGACTTGTTCTTTCTTTGAGCCTTAAAGGAATGTTAATGTTGCAAATCTGGTATTATTTCTTACTGCTTATCCTCTGACAAACTTTTCATGTAGTTTCCTAACTTATCACAAACAGAATAAGTGTGGTAACCAAGGGTTACAGGAGATATCAGAGGAGAAAAATGTTGTAAAGTTGCCAGAAAATGCAATAAGTCTGTCCCCCATGCCTTCATAGTTTCCTTTATTTAGATTGAAAACACTGATTTCAGATTGAATCACATCACTTTCTAACTTAATATAACTTGTTCCTAAGATAGTTTTCCTGTTTGCTACAGTGGCAGTGAGCACTAAGCCATTTCCAGGACTGCATTCGCATCCTGACATGCAACTTTGCTCTGGGTCAATTGCTAGTAAACAAGTTGTATGAAAAAGCATAATCAGACATCCAACATAAGTGCTGGCGAGAAATCCAGAAGCTTTTTCAGCCACTGGAAGAAACAACAGAATAGTGTTTCATCAGAATCTCTCCCCACTCCGGAGAGTGATGAAACCAGCCATTAAAAAAAATCAAATCAAGCATAATCAATTCAAGTCAAAACTAACTGCAATGAAAATATTTATGAATGATAGTTAACAGTCCATTGCAAATAGACCAATTCTACATACAACATCCAACACCAAGTATCAGCATTCTGAAAAAAACTTAACTTTCAACGGAACTAAAATGGACATTCGGCTGAACTGAATTCAATTCAATGTGGCCAGCAACTCCAAAAAGAATTACCAATTCAGCCACTCCTAAACATACAATCAGAACCAGAATCAGGTTTAATATCACTAGCATCTGTCATGAAATTTTGTTAACTTTTACGGCAGTAGTACAATGAAATACATAATAAATATAGAATGAAAAAAATAGGTATATCCACTGTATGTATATTTATATGTATATGGGGTTTGTATTCTGGAGATGGAAAGAACAATCAGAAGACAACAGAAGAGAGCCAGAAGAAATGCAGCCATCACTACCACCACCACTACCACATATACATGTCCCATCTGCAATAGAACTTGTGGGTCCAGGATAGGACTGTATAGTCATCAAAGATCTCACCGTTAAAGGAGTGGACGTCGGATTCCGATGGACAACCGAAGAATATTAAATAGCTAAATTAAGATAAGTAGTGATAAAAGCAGAAGAAGGCATGTCCTGGGTGGTGGTGTCCTTGGTGATGAAAGCCATTTTTCTGAGGCACCACTCCTTGAAGATGTCTTGGATGCTACTGAGGTTAGTACCCATGATGAAGCTGACTTATTTCACAACTCTCTGCAGTTTACAAAAATCCTGTGTAGTTCCCCCTCCCCCACCTCCATCACCATACCAGAGATGGTGATACAGCCAGTCAGACTACTCTCTCTTCTTTATAGCTGCATCAATATGTTGGGACCAGGATAGATCCTCAGAGATATTGACACTCAAGAACTTGGAATTGCTCACTCTCTCCACTTGTGATCCCTCTGTGAGGATTGGTTTGTGTTCCCTCATCTTACCTTTTCTTAAGCCCACAATCAGCTCTTTGATCTTACTGACATTGAACGCACCACTTAACTAGTTGGCATATCTCGCTCCTGTACACCCTTCTTCTCACCAACTGAGATTCTGCCAACAATGGTTGTATTTTCAGCAAATCTGAGCTATGCCTAGCCACAGTTAATGGTGTAGAGTGTAGAGAGTAGAGCAGTGGACTAAGCACACATCCCTGAGGTGCGCCAGTGTTAATTGCCAGTGAGGTAGAGATGTTTTTAGCAATCTGCACAGATTGTGGTCTTCCCATTAGGAAGTCAAGGATCCTGCTGCAGATGGAGGTAAAGAGGCCTAGGTTCTGAAGCTTTACGATAAGGACTATAGGAATGATGGTATTAAACACTGAGCTACAGTCAATGAACTGCATCCTGGCATAGGCTTTTGTATTGTCCGGTGGATCCAAGGCCATGTGGAGAGCCACTGACGCTGCACCCACTGTAGGCCTATTACAAGATGCAATTCTGCAAAATTCTGAGTGACAGAAGCCAGCATTTTACTATATTAAATTAAATTAATTTTAATTATTTATTAGCATCTTACTTAGCTCTTTGTGTATTACTATAGGTACCCAATAGTTTTTGAACGTCTCTAACCATTAAAGAATGTTAAAGACTGTTATGAAGGAAAGACTGAAGCTTCACCAGAAGGCGATCGTTTGCTCCCATCTTCTTTGCTTTGCGGCTGCCTGTAAGACAACGAATCTCAAGGTTGTAATGACATATACACACTTTGATGCTAAATGCACTTTGAACTTTGACCCATGTGTCAGTGGTTGTTAGGATATTCGAGGTACAGAGTCTCAGTGGTGTTCTACACAAAGCCAACTTGTCGCAGAAGCTTCACCATGCCTCTCTGGTGCAAGAGCAAGTAGCAGGCAGCTCTCTGCATCTGACCAGGTTACTGCAAGTGTCTGCATTGAGCCCAAGAGATCTTCTGTCATTGCATAAATGATCTATTCTGACCCAGTCACAAAGCTAATACCACAGCAGACCAGTTATCTGTGGGACAGATTTAATCTTTATATGCATTTTGATTATTTTCAGGACTGTTTTTGGCTGCAAGCTAGTTTTGGCTTTATTATCCCCACTTTTTGAAATGGCAAATAGCACGCCAATATACTGTGGTATAGTGCTGGTAACATAAGAAACAATGAGGACCTGGGCAACTTCTGCCTCCTGATCACTATGCGTAGACTCTTAAAATTTAATCTATGTGGACAGGATCAAATTAGGATATGAACATCCATTAGAACAGACATGGATAATGCCAAGGTCAGTGAAGCACAGAACAGTGTATTCCTAAAACGCAACCATATCTCAGCATGTTAACAGCATTAAAAGATAAAGCAACTAACAGAATAAAAGATGCAAATTAATGGCAAATAAAACCTATCCACATTCTACAATAAACATATTTTTAAAAAGTCCTGAGTGACATTTCTAATTATGGAGTTATTAAGATGGATGTGTCAATTTAAGCCACAGTCTTTCAGGCAGAATAGAATTATTTGTGCAAGAACTTAAAAAATTAAGCATTGTCCGATAAGGAGAGCAACAGCAGATCTCACTACCTTTTCAAAATTTCTAATCCCTTGTTGTGCAGCCAATACAGTGGATTCCAGTTAATTGGGTCATATGTTAATTGGGACTGCCTCTTATTTGCGATGACTCTTAAGGAACAAAAACTAAAAAAAAGCCGGGATTTCCCTTGTTTATTTGGGACACTATGTTGCTTGGTTGCAACTGGAGACTGCAGCGTCATTTGCCTGCACTTGTGCGGCCAGTAGACACTACACTGTGTTTAGAGCGATCAGTTTTAAAACAGTATCAGTCGTGTATGATTTTTGTCACAGATAGTTGTCGAGAAATAAGCAGTAAGACATTCAGAACTGTTTTGCTCACTGCAGTTTCAAGCATTCTAGAAACGGCCAGAAGAGAAAATGAAATGATTTTGCTGCTTCAGCATGTAAGCACTATGAAGAATTTGAAGGTATTGACAATAATCTTGAATGTTACCTTTGATCCCTACCGGACACTCAGCCCTCACTTGTGGCTCCAAGTAACTGCTTGTATATGACAATGGCCACACCCCAGTACACCGCTTCAAAAGGTGGACTAAACCAGCTGCAGTGTCTCCAACCTGAGTGAGATAGGGACATGCCTATCCTAGCATATGGGCAGATGAGATCTACAGTGAAATCCTAAGGCCAGGAAGGTGGCTCTATAACACTCTGTGGAGAGTAAAGGACATGACAAGACACAGAATGCAGAGTCATCCATTGCAACCAATGAAGACCCCAGTTGTGAAGACTGCTCATACCACTAGACCCAGGCTTCCATAGTCAAGAGATTGTAACTGCCCCAGTGCAAACATTTTTCCACTTTAAAAACTCTCCCGCACAGGTTTCCTGTCATTGTCAGATTTGATGGACAACCACCAGTAGTACTGGTAATGTTCTAATTTCTTCTGTATTTCATTTAAATACATAAATTGTTACTCAGTTAAAGGTAGTTTGTTTTTTTAATATCTTTTTAACTATTTCCATGACATTTAGCTAATTGGATCAGCCGCTTATTTGGGCCAAAATGTACTGGACCCGATGAGTCCCAATTAACTAGAATGCAATATATATTGTGTTTCAATTAGAAATTGATCAGCAAATGCAAAAGTAGACATTCTATCTGATTGCCAACAAAGGTATTTGTGATTAGAGCAATAAAAACACAAAATGCTGACAGAACTCAGCAGGCCAGACAGCATCTATGGGAGGAGGTAGTGACAACGTTTCGGGCCGAAACCCTTCATCAGGAGGGTAAGGGTTTCGGCCCGAAATGTTGTCACTACCTCCTCCCATAGATGCTGTCTGGCCTGCTGAGTTCTGCCAGCATTTTGTGTTTTTATTTATTTCCAGCATCTGCAGATTCACTCGTGTTGCCTTGTGATTAGAGCATTGGGCATTCCATCATAACTGAAGGATAAGAAACCACTATAAAAGAACCTACAGATTTCTGTGATCTCGGGAAAATGATCCCCATTTTTCATGATACTGTGTAACATTCCAGCCATGGTGTAAACAGGAGGTGATAATCATAAACACTCCTCTCTTGTTCATCTATTTCCATTATCCTGAAAATGGTCATTCAGGTTTAAGTCCTAAAATATTGCCGATATTTGCATTAAAGTAAGGAAACTGTAGGAAAGGCTAGCAAGTCAAACAGAAACTGTGGAGAAGCAGTAAACAAGTCAATAGCCAGTTATCATTAAGATTGACCATGCTGGCAAAGAGGAGCTTCTCAAACTAATTTTATCATCCACACTTCATTGCTGCCCTACAGCTCATGGCTCCTCAACTACATTTCACAGCACCATTTTGTTTTCAAATGGAGTGAGCAGCTCTGCATCTACAACCTTTTTAAGGGGGAGTTTCAAACCTCGATTGTGGTCGAAGTCCAAAAGCAATTCTCATCTTCCCTTCAATCGTTTAACCAAACCTTGAACCATATTCATATTTGGAATTTTCCCCTTCCAATTCCTCTCCTGATGAAGGATCTTGGCCCAAAACATTAACTGTTTATTCATTTCCTGACCTACTAAGTTCCTCCAGAATTTTACATGTGCTGCTTTAGATTTCCAGCATCCACAGAATCTCTTGTGTCTATAACAATATCGTTTATGATAGTGGTGTATTAACCTGTATATTACATTCAAACAATATCAGAAAATTGTGTACAATTTTTTAAACTCGATTCAGTAAACTTTAATAAAATCCCATCTTATCCAGGTACAAGACCATCAAATGCACCCCATGGGTTAACTCCTTCAGTCCCAGGATCATTCCTGTGAACCTCCTCCGGGCCAACTCCAGCACCAACATATCTTTCCTTATATACTGAGCTCAAAATTGCTCACAAGGTTCACGAGTTCTGACTCAGCAGTACATTCTACATGCCTCTTGCTTGCTTATTTAATCTATACATCTTTCTGTGGGTTCTTTGTGTCCTTAAAATGTGTTACTCCACCTATCTTTGCATCATCAGCAATGTTGATGTCAATACAGATTATGAGTAACTGAAGCCTCAGCACTGAACACTGTAGCATTTCATTAATTACCGATCTCCAACTCTCTTAATTGACCATTCCCTTATAAATGGCAATACTGTCGATTCCAGTTGATTGAGACACATTGGTACCTGTACATTCTGGCCTAATTAAACACCTGCCCCAATTAGCCAAAGTTTCATCAAAATAGTTAAAAGGGTATAAAAACAGACAAACTATCATTGAACTGAATAACAAGTTATGTATTTAATGAAACATAGAAAAAAATTTAAAAAAACAAGAAAGACTGCTACAATGCTATAAAACTGTGTACTTGCTCCCAAAATTTATCGAAGGAATTCATCCAATGTATGCTACCATGTTCTTTCGATTCACGGTAATTGAACAAAATCAGCGCAGACACATAGGGCAGATAATCAATCTATTATGCAATCCATTGCTTTCTTTGAACCTGATAGTGTGGTATCTTTGTAGCCAAGGGAACTGTCCAGTGTGGCATGATGTATTAAAAAAAGAGGCCCGTTTCATCAGCATTGTAGATACAATTTACACAAAATTTTTGAACAAGTCAGGGAACTTTGTAGATTTTCCTGTTTCTGCACTTATAGTATCAGCACTATCTTTCTCGGTGGGTGCTTTTTTGAATTTAACGTGGTGCGAACATTTCCACCGAGACAACCAATTATCTGTTGCTTTTAAATCTTCGTGACCAACTTCTGAGCCAGCTCCCCTAATTTGATATTTTGTTTAAACACTGGTCCAGTGCACAAACACCTCATCCAGTTACAATGAAAAACCATTGATTGAGGTCCTCCTCAATTCTGGATCCTTACCTTCACACTTTCACTTTTGGGATGTTCCCAGGTGTCTCTCGTGTTATGCTCCTTCTTGTTGCACTTTTATCTTGCGGATGTATCAAGCGTGCAATTGTGGATCTCAGCACTTCAGTTATCTCTGCCAGCTGGCAATGAGTGGCAATAAGTAGATGGCTTTTAATTTGGTCCAGTGGGGCCATCTTTTAGGCTAGTGTCAAATCTTTGCATGGTATCTTGGCAAGGGTATGATATTTTTTTTTCAAAGTCAAATTAAAAATAAAAATTTCAAAAATTACTGCATTTTGAATCGGCATCCATTGGCCCATAGGAATAATATAACACAAGCATATGCAGCTGATGCTATTTAAAAACTACTCTAAACACTCTAAACAGAGTGTAGCGTTTAACAGCCTCACAAATGAGCATGACTGACACTAATTAGAAACTGTTTGGCAACTGTCTCCTATCCTAAGCAGCACGGTGTCCCAAATAAACAAAGGGAATCCTAGTTATTTTCTCAATTACTTTTTGTTCTTTAAAAGTTGTCCCAAATAAGTAACTGCCCCAATTAACCAGAATTCTCTATACATTACCTACAACACTAAGCACCCTTACATCACACAGTGAACAGGGAAGGCTTGGTTATGGCAACTGCTCAGATGAACGCAAATAGGAGAGCAGATAGGGAAGGAAGCCAAAATACATGTTCCAACTTTACCTCAGCTTCAGCAGGTTTTTACACCCCCTCTGCTTTCCTTTATTTATGCTGCCAATCCAGTTTACCAGAACAGATAATCAAAATCAAGTTCAACATCACTGGCATATGTTGAGAAATTTATTAACTTTACAGCAGCAGTACAATGAAATACATGATAAATATAGAGAAAAATACTGAATTACATTAAGTAAATGTATATATCTATTAAATAGTTATGTTAAAATAAGTAAAGCAATAAAAAAGCAGAAATAAAAAGTAGTGAGGTAGTATTCATGGTTCAATGCCCATTTAGAAATCGAATGGCAGAGGAGAGAAAGCTGTTCCTGAATCGCTGAGTGTGTGCCTTCAGGCTTCTGTACCTCCTTCCTGATGATAACAATGAGAAGAGGACATACCCGGGTGGTGAAGATCCTTAGTGATGGATGCCACCTTTTCAAATCATCACTCCATGAAGATGTCTTGGATACTACAGAGGCTAATACACATGATGGAGCTAACTAATTTTTTGAGTTTCTGCTATTTACTTATTTGCCTTCAAACAGATTAAGCCTTCAGCACCCTTCTTTATTTAATATCAATCTATGCTGTCTTTTTTTAGTCTGCACCTTCTCACAGACATTTCCTTTGTTCTCTCTCTGCTTTGCTCCTCTGCAAATTTAAACATGCCTGGTTTCCAAATGTTCCCAAAATGAAGGTCGTTGACCTGAAAAGTGAACTCTCCATGGGCGCTGATAGCCCTGTTGGTTATTTTTATTTCTTATTATTTTAACTGCGTTTTCATCATACCAATTACAAAATTGGTCAATCAAATTTGCATGCAATGCAGCCTACCTAAGTAGAGGAAACTGCAGATATGACAGCCATGCTGGAAATTCTGATATGCTATCAACAGAGTCGAGCAATGGTTAAGTTAGTGGATTAGTAACTACGGATGTTCGATCCAAAGGTGGTTGTGAAACTTAAATTCTTCAATAAAGTATATCAGGATCGAAGACCAGATAACAGTAACCACAGAACTGCTGGAGCGTTGTAAAAACCTAGCTGTTTGAATAATGTCCTTGAGGAAAGCTGTTCCGCCTTTCTCAGTCTGGCCCTTATAGGACTCCAGACCTGACAAAGTGATTTTCCGTGTTTTTTTTTATTTCTGCTGTTCAAGAACAATTAGAGATGAGCAATAAAGGTTGGCTTGGCTAGCAATAGCCATAAACTATGAATAAATTAAACTTAGCATCCTGCTCATGGATTTTGTGTGGTTAATCAAAAAATGCTGAAAAAAATGGGAAAAAGATTGTTTTCATTTCAGCTAATAAAATGTTATAAAATCAGGTAGAGCTAAATTTCCCAAAAGGGACTGGAATTTTTTTTCATAGATTGCAAGTCAACAGGAAAGACAAATTTACTCATACAGTGATAGAAGTCTTGATTATAACACAGGGGATTTGTCAGCACCTTGTGAGTAAAACTTGTAATGATCCATAAACAGAGGCATGAGAAACTGAATCATGCAAGTATGGAAAATATGTTTTTACTAGACACAAACAGGTTAAACATAAAGTTGTTAATCTCTGCTTACCCAAAAGAAACCACAATTATTATTGATTTTATATATACATACAAATATATACAAACACACACACACAAAGCAGCCTGACCACAGTTCTAGTGTATTCTTTGCCACTAAAAATAACTGCCATTTCCTCTGAAATAGCTTTTCTTTAAAATCACAACAGTGATATTTCTGCAAACATGAGGAAATCTGCAAATACTGGAAATTCAAGCAACATACACAAAACACTGGAGGAATGCAGCAGGCCAGGGAGCATCTGCAAAAGTCTCCTGTGGCCAGGTTTATGAGAAGTCACCAGCAAAAGTGACTGCAGTTCTTCCTATAGATGCTGCCTGGCCTGCTGCGTTTCACCAACATTTTGTGTGTGTTGCAGTGATATTTCTGCAATACAAATGGTCTAACCCAGAGGTCGGCAACCCGCGGCTCCGGAGCCCCATGCGGCTCTTTCATCTCTGTGATGCGGCTCCCCGTGGTTTGTTAGTTTTTGAAATGTAATTCGAAATTTGAAGATTATGGTGATCTTGTACAATCTAAAAACTTTGTGGAGAACCCATTTCCTGACACATCCGAACCGGCTCACAATTAGCCACCATTCCGGCTAAGGGAGATAGCCTACGGGGGTTTGTGAGTACGTGTCTTTTGGAGCATCCGCGCCCACGGGGACGGGTTGAGGGAGGCTTTAAAGCAAGGCTGTTTAGTTCGAATAAAGTTACCTTTGACTGCAGTGTCTTTCTTTTAGCGCTGCGTGTAGCACACTGCTACAACGTGTTTTTTATCGCTATTAATATACATCACCACTGCCAATGCCTGACACCCGCCAGTGCGCGCTTTCTTTTAATTCTTCGATCCAAGGTAGGCTAACTATGGAGTAACCTTCAACCCAACGTCTTTTTTTCGGAGTTCAAAATGTTTTTGTTGCATGCAGAAATGTAATTTCGTTTTCTCTGCAGGAGTTCATCAATTTCATAAATGCAACACATTATAGTTTGTTTATACATAGCATAAGGGCAAAAAAAAACATTGTATGCAGTGTTATTTCATTTTAAATATCAAACGGGTTTTGTGGCTCCTAGTGTTTTCTTTTCTGTGGGAAATGGGTCCATATTGGTTCTTTCAGTGGTAAACGTTGCCGACCCCTGGTCTAACCAGTTAATTACAGTGGATTCTGGTTAATAGGATGCATCAGGACTAGTACATTTTGGCCCAATTAAGTGGCTGCCCTAATTAACCAAAATTTCATGGAAGTTGGTGAGGAAAAAAAGAGAAACTATCAATTAATTGAATAACAATTTATGTATTTAAATGAAATTCAGAACAAATTAGAACACTAAATCCTGTATTGTGCTGTAGGTTTTCTATTACTACTACAGTACTATAAAACTGTATACAGATGGCCCCCGTTTTTCGAAAGTTCGCTTTACGCAGACTTACATTAGTACCTGTTTTCGCTAACCAAAGAGGATTTTCGCTTTTACCGAAAAAAAATGCCCGCTTTATACGTGTGTTTACCCCAAGAAAGACTGCCATGACCGTGAAGCCTTGTGCAGGCAGTTGTGTGTGCATGCGTGTACGTGCGTATGCGTGTACATTCCGATTGTTTAAACTACACCATACATACAATTTTTCTACTTTACACAGGCTGTATGTTTATCATATTATTCCTGCTTTTACTAAATGTTACCGTTATTTTAGGTTTTATGTGTTATTTGATATGATTTGGTACATTATTTTTTGGTTCTGGGAACGCTCAAAAATTTTTCCCATAGAAATTAATGGTAATTGCTTCTTCACTTTATGACATTTCAGCTTACAAATGGTTTCATAGGAATGCTCTACCTTTGGATAGTGGGAAACCTGCATTAGCTCCTAATAGTTATTGATAGAGGAATTCATTTGCCATGTTCTTTTTGATTAACTGTAAATGAAATAAATCAGTGGAGACATTTAGTGTAGACAATGGACGGCCTTCATACAATATTTTAGTTGATTGCATCCTCCAAGTCTTCATTTTCATTGTAAAATTAAAGGTAATTTTTGATGCCTTTGTAATTCCTCAATTGTTGAAGTAGTGAAATCTTTCCACTTTCCTTCCTATCCATTTCTGGCATGCTTGAAACAGCAGTGAGCGAAACAGTTCTAAATTGTTTTACTGCTTATTTCTCGCCAATAATCTGTGACAAAAACCACTGTTTTATGAACACAAACACACACAACTGACGCTATTCAAAAACTAATCGCTCTAAGCACGGAGAAGATTATAACAGCCACGCAAGTGCACGTGGCTGACGTTAGTTAAAAAAGCTAAAAAACGCTCGGCAACACTCTCATGGCCCAACTGAGTAGCATGGTATCCCAAATTTTTAAAAAATCCCAGCTACTTTCTCAATTTAGTTTTTATCTTTATGAGTTGTCCCAAATGAATGGCTGCCCCGATGAACCAATAGCCAAATTAACCGGAATCCACTATATTATGAAAGGAACATTATAACAAAGGCCATTCAATCTCTTAACCCGTTTTCCCCAATTCTGTTTGGACCAACATGGTGCTAGTCAACACAGCTTTGCGTAGGGTAGTTCAGGTCTTACAAATTTGATTGAGCTTTTCGAGAAAGTGAGAAAGATAATTAGTGAGGGTAGGGCAGAAATGTTGTTTACGAGGACTTCAGTAAAATATTGAACAAGTCTCTCATTAGTGTTCCGGAAAATAAAGATGCATGCATTCCTTTGTGACTTTATAGACTGAATTCAATATCAGCCTGGCCATTAAGACATAAAGTAGTAGTGAAGTGTTATTCTGACTGGAGATCAGTGATCACTTGGTGATCTGCAGGGATCAATACGGAGATATTTGTGATATATATATTGATGACTTACACAAAAACACTGATAGGCTGATTGGTAAGTTTGCTGATGACACAATAATTGGTGAAGCTGAGGAGAGTGAAAAAGGTTGTCAAATAATACATCAGGATATAGACCAGATCAACACAAGGGCAAAGAAATAGCAGATGGAGTTTAAACCATGCAAATGTCAGGTGTTGCGCTTTGAATGGTCAAATACAAGAGGAAAATATTCTTTCATTAAGTGGCATGTCATATTACGTGCATAATCCTGGTCTTCCCATGACCAGGATTGTTTTTGACAATTTTTTCTACAGAAGTGGTTTGCCATTGCCTTTTTCTGGGCAGTGTCTTTACAAGATGGATGACCATAGCCATTTATCAATAGTCTTCAGAGATGGCCCCTTGCTTGCTATCAGTGGTTGCATAACCAGGGCTTGTGATATGTACCAGCTGCTCATACGACCATCCACCACCTGCTCCCATGGCTTCACATGACCCTGATCCCTGATTTGGCGGGGGGGGGGGGGGGCTAAGCAGGTGCTACACCTGCCCGAGGGTGACCTGCAGGCTAGTAGAGGGAAGGAGCGCCTTATACCTCCTTTGTAGAGACGTATCTACACTCCACCACCCCACAGAAAATATTAGTAGCATTAATATAGAGTGATCATGGGCTCCCTGAAAGCAGTAATACAAATAGACAGGGAAGTAAAGAGGATATTTGGCATGCTTGTTTTCATTAGTCAGGGCACTGATTAAAATTGTCAGGAAATCATGTTACAACACTCTAAAACTTAGATTAGGCCACATTTGGAGTATTATGCACAGTTCTGGTCACTACATTACAGGAAGAATGTGGCAGCTTTGGAGAAGATGCAGAAAAGGTTCACCAGAAGTAGGGCATTGATAACTCAGAAACAGCCTGTATAAATTGTGTGATGATACATTCAGTTAAAAAGTTTAAAATAACTACTAAATTTAAAGTATTTCAAATGAACAATTAATCAAACTATAATACAAATCTATACCAAGATACACAGTAAATAAAAGTTGCAAGATACTAAGCAGCAAGTGTTCTAACTGGTTGCATCTCCATCTGGTATGGGGGCTGGGGGCTACTGCACAGGATCAAAGTAAGCTGCAGAGTTGAAAAATTAGCCAGCTCCATCATGGGCAGTTTTCAGGACATCTTCATGGAGTGGTGCCTCAAAAAGGTGGCATCCATCATTAAGGAACCCCATCACCCAGGACATGCCCTCTTCTCGCTGCTACCATCAGGAAGGAAGTAGAGAAGTCTAAAGGCTTCTGACCCTCTGCCATCTGATCTCTGAATGGACCATACCTTCCTACTTTTTTTGCACTACTTACCGTAAATTCCGGACTATAAGCCGCTACTTTTTTCCCACGCTTTGAACACTGTGGCCTATACTACGGTGCGGCTAATGCATGTTTTTTTTCCTTGCCGCCAAAAACATTTTGCCTCATGACAGTAGACCAATAAAATTGATGAGTAGTTCACAGAGGTCCAATGAAATTGTACGATAAATCAAGCGCACTTTCACAACTAAATTATTGTAAATCAGTCATTTGTACTCACCCTCATCAACATGGAAAACACTCGAAGAAAAGCATATGGTGCAGCTTTTAAGTTAAAGGCGATCAATTAGGTGGTTGAAGAAGGAAATCGAGCTGCTGCACATAATCTTGGCATAAATGAATCGATGGTGAGACGGTGGAGATGCCAGCGTGAAGAACTGAGTCATTGCAAAAAGACGACAAAAGCTTTCAGAGGTAATCATAGCAGATGGCCCGAACTTGAAAACTTTCTTGAAGACTGGGTTAACACACAGAGAGCAGGCGGCCGCGGTGTTTCCACCGTGCAGATCAGACTGAAGGCTAAAGCAATCGCCACCAAAATGAAAATCGAAGATTTTAGAGGTGGGCCATCGTGGTGTTTTAGATTTATGAGACAAAAAGGCCTGTCCGTCAGGGTACGCACGACTCTGTGTCAGCAGCTCCCTTCCGACCACGAGGAAAAACTTGCTAACTTCTGCACATTCACTCAAACAAAGATAGCGGAGAATTCCATCGGGCCAGATGATATCATAAATATGGATGAAGTACCTTTGACGCTTGACCTGCCTCTCACTCGGACTGTTAATAAAAAAGGTGACTCATCCATCACACTGAAAACAAGTGGCCATGAGAGAACGTATTTTACTTGTGTTCTGAGTTGCACAGCATCCGGACTAAAGCTTCCACCGATGGTGATTTTTAAGCAGCTGACAATGCCAAAGGAAAAATTCCCAGAAGAAATCATGGTGAAAGTCAATAAGAAAGGTTGGATGATGGAGAGTCTAATGAAGGATTGGCTGAGAGAGTGCTACGCCAAACAACCAGGGGGATTTTTTCACAGAAAAAAAACGGCGCTGCGCGTTGAATGGGAGGCTTGGATGACGAGCGGCGAGAAATCCTTTACCAAAACAGGACGCATGCGAAGAGCATCTTTAACTCAAGTCTGCCAGTGGATCCTAAATGCATGGAGCCGTGTCACAACATCCACCATCACCAGCGGGTTTCGAAAGGCTGGACTGCTGCGTTATGAAGAGGGCCGCGTGTGCTCAAGTGAGAGCGACAACGATGAGACTGAAGTGAGTGATGAGATCCTGAGGTTGTTCAATTCGGACACTGAAGAAGAGGACTTTGATGGTTTTAGTGCACAGGAGGAAGATGAAGAAGGCGATCAATAACTTTTCCTGGTAGGCTGCAGTATATATATTTTTTTTACCAGTCGTTAAGAGATATTGGAATGTGGTTCGTGCACTGTTCAGTAAAAAAGTATACGCAACGTAATTTGTGTGTTACCGATACGTATGTATATTTAAAAGTAGCTGTGTTACATGCACTGTTTGAAAAAAAGCATTTGCAATATGTATTTGTTTATGTTACCATACGGATTTAATTAAAAGTTAAAAAATCCTCACGTGTAATATCTTTCTGTGTAAATATCTCATAATACAATGTGGGACACTTGCGGCTTAAAATCCGGTGCAGCCTGTACAAGTACAAAATTGATTTTCTTTCTAAAATTAGAGCGTGCGGCTTTTAATCAGGTGCGCTCTGTAGTCCGGAAACTACGGTATTTAATTTAACTAATATTGTGGCGACCCATTTCCTGGCGCATCCGAACCGACTCACAATTAGATAGCCTACGGGGGTTTGTGAGCACAGAGCTTTGGAGCCTCTGCGCCATGGGGGGCAGGTTGAGGGAGGCTTAAAAGTGAGGCTGAAGTTTTCGAGTAAAGTTTTTTCCTTCGACTGCAGTTACCGACTCCGTGAGGTAATGTTAGCGCTGCATGTAGCACACCGCTACAATTGGTGACCCCGACGGTCCAAACGATTTTTGGACCAGAAATGACCGACGCCGCCTCTGTTCATGCGGTTTCGTTGAAACTGCCGGGTTTATGGACACAGCGCCCGGACCTATGGTTCCAGCAAGCCGAAGCCCAATTCCACGTTCGCCAGATCACCTCAGAAGACACCCGCTACTACTACGTGGTGAGCTCCCTCGACCAGGACACAGCGGCCCAGGTCGCGGAGTTCGTACAGTCGCCCCTGGCAGACGGCAAGTACACGGAATTCAAAGCCCTGCTCCTCAGGACTTTCGGACTCGATACCATTGACTTCCTGGGCCACAGGATTACTAAAGACAGGGCAACCCCTCTGCCCGCTAAGGTAGATGCGGTCCGCCTCTTTCCCCGACGATCAAAGGCCTTCAGGAATTCGTAGGTATGGTCAATTTCTACCGCCGCTTCCTCCCTTCAGCTGCCCGGATCATGCGCCCCCTGTTCGCCCTGATGTCGGGTCCGAGCAAGGACATTACCTGGGACGAGGAGTCCGCCGCCGCTTTCGTTCAAACGAAGGAAGCTTTGGCGGACGCCGCAATGCTAGTACATCCCAGATCCCAGAATGGACGCCCCTACCGCCCTCACAGTGGACGCATCTAACACGGCAGTCGGTGGGGTGCTGGAGCAACTCATCGCAGGTCGCTGGCAACCCCTGGCGTTTTTCAGCAAACACCTGCGACCACCCGAGCTTAAGTACCCGAGCTTTCGACCGGGAACTGTTGGCGCTCTACCTGGCAATCCGGCATTTCAGGTACTTCCTAGAAGGTCGGCCCTTCACCGCGTTCACGGACCACAAACCGCTTACCTTTGCGTTTACGAAAGCGTCCGACCCCTGGTCGTCCCGCCAGCAACGCCACCTATCCAACATCTCTGAATACATGACAGATGTCCGGCACGTCTCGGATAAGGACAATGTCTTTGCGGATGTGCTCTCTCGCCCTACCGTTCATGCCCTTTCCCAAGGGGTAGACTTTGAGGCACTGGCAGAGGCGCAGCAGGCGGATGAGGAGATTCCGAGTTACAGAACCGCAGTCTCCGGTTTGCAGCTCCAGGACCTCCCCGTAGGCCCGGGTGAGAGGACCCTACTCTGTGACGTCGCCACCGGCCAGCCCCGTCCAGTCGTCCCGACAGCATGGCGGCGCTGCGTTTTCGACTCCATTCATAACTTGGCACATCCCTCCATCCGGGCAACTGTCCAGATGGTTTCCAGCAGGTTCGTTTGGCACGGACTCCGCAAACAGGTCAGTGAATGGGCCAAAACGTGCATGCACTGCCAGACGGCCAAGGTGCAGCGGCACACCAAAGCCCCACCGCAGCAGTTCCATCCCGCCCACCGGCGTTTCGACCACATTCATGTGGATATCGTGGGCCCCCTGCCAGTGTCGCGCGGAGCGCGGCACCTCCTGACTATCGTGGACCGGTTCACAAGATGGCCAGAGGCGGTCCCGCTCACCGACACCACCTCCGAATCTTGCGCCCGAGCCCTGATCGCCACCTGGATATCTCGCTTTGGTGTACCAGCCCACATTACCTCCGACAGAGGCGCCCAGTTCACCTCCAGCCTGTGGTCAGCAATGGCCAGCCTTTTGGGGACTCAGCTGCACCACACAACTGCCTACCACCCACAGTCGAACGGGCTAGTGGAGCGTTTCCACCGTCACCTGAAGTCGGCCCTCATGGCCCGCCTGCGAGGAGCCAACTGGGCGGATGAGCTTCCCTGGGTCCTACTCGGCATCCGCACAGCGCCCAAGGACGACCTGCACGCCTCGTCGGCCAAGTTGGTATATGGCGCACCCCTGGTCATCCCCGGGGAGTTCCTACCAGCCCCAAGGGGGCAAGAGGAAGAACCCGCAGCAGTCCTGGGCAGACTACGAGAGAAGCTCGGTAACCTGGCCCCCATACCCACTTCACAGCACGGGCGGCACCCGACCTGCGTACCCAAAGACCTACAGAACTGTAAGTTTGTGTTTGTACGAAGGTGCAGGCATCGGCCGCCGCTGCAGCGGCCATACGAGGGGCCGTTTATGGTGCTCCGGAACAACGGGTCCACGTTCGTGCTGGACGTTGGGGGGAAAGAGGAGGTTTTCACGGTGGACCGCCTCAAACCGGCCCATGTGGACCTGGCGCAACTGGCCGAGTTTCCGGCACCTCGGCGCAGAGGCCGACCTCCCAAGCAGGTTCTGGCCCAGACTGTGGACATTGGGGGGTGTATCGCCGGTTCTGGCGGGGGGGGGGGGGTTATGTGGCGACCCATTTCCTGGCACATCCGAACCGGCTCACAATTAGATAGCCTACGGGGGTTTGCGAGCACAGAGCTTTGGAGCCTCTGCGCCATGGGGGGCCGGTTGAGGGAGGCTTAAAAGTGAGGCTGAAGTTTTCGAATAAAGTTTTTTCCTTCGACTGCAGTTACCGACTCCGTGTCGTAATTTTAGCGCTGCGTGCACCGCTACAATATTATATATATTTCAGTTTTTTCTATTATTATATATTGCATTGTACTGCTACTGCAAAATTAACAAATTTCATAGCATATGCTGGTGATATTAAACCTGATTCTGATTCAAAGCATATGACCCCCCTTTAGATAGTTCATATTCAAGATAACTTTGAAAACCAAAAGAGCAGAGGTAAGACATTGCTACCAGCATGAAATTAAAGTTAATTCAGTATCTAAAATCTTCCGTTTTAGGTGTATTTGCTTTAAACAAATGTAATTGTGATGTAGTTTTTGCATGTTATCAGCACACCATAAAAGCTAAATACATACACAAAACATTTTTTGTTTCAGTGATATTAACCCTTACACAGCAATAAAATTACACTACATTAGCCTTACTCTACACAAAATGTCAGGGAACAATGGCAAAAAACTTACTTTACTGGGAAATTAAGGAGAAAACTTTCCATTGGCTGAAGTCATATACAGAAATTTATTTTCCCAGAGCATCTTGACTATCTGGAATTTTCAACCCCTGTGGGTTGTGACAGTGAGACCAAGGTGGAGGTAGATAGATTTTTGGAAGATCATTCAATTGAGGGCTATGGTGTACTCTTCTCCGTGGATTGCCACCTTGTCGTGGTGGAGAAGCCTGTGTGGTCCTGAGATCCCGAATGCAATGCCGTCTGGAGCTATGCTCCTGGTAGGGTCACCCATGGCAGTAAGGTCGAGGGTGAGGTCCCTGACAAAGAACAATCCAACCAAGACCTCAACGGTGGAACAGGCGGACGAAGTTACTTCGAACTCAACGTCTCTGAAGGCCCATAAATAGATTAACGGAACGAAGACCATCATCCTCGACCTCAAGAGATAGCCACGACGATGGTGTACTGGCACATTAAGAGGAACTGAGATCAGCACAGATCAGTCATGACCACATCATCAGACAGAGCAGGCTGAAGTTGCACAGCAGCCTTTTGTCTCGGCTTCTTGTGCTCCTATCATATAGGTACAGGTTTCTAGGGCAGTGTTTTAATGATCTTCTTTCCATTAAGTACTCAACCTGCAAATTAACCTATAGGGAATCCTACACTAGGACTCTCAAATCCTTTTCATCTCCAATTTATGAATTTAGAAAATAGTCTACACCTTTGTTCCTTCAACCAAAGTGAATGACCACGGGATCACCATCAAAACCCACAAAGGAGGCAACTAACAGTACTGTAGAACAAGCTTCACTACAACCATGGCAGCAGCCTTTTTAAAATATTTGAATAAATTCATCTTCTTCCATTATTATCCCTTCAAATAATTTCAGTGATGTTCGCCAAACCAGCATAACAAAGGTCTTTGCAAATACTACAAGAAACTTAATCGCTACTGTGCTCATCTCTGGTGGATTTAATTTCCATCCCTGACAACTTTATTTTACCTTATCTGTACTTTGTCATTCAGCTTCCATCAACACAAGATTGAGTGTCAAATGAACAATGATATGCAGCATTATTTAAATTACCTTAAATTACGCAGCACTGTGACTGCCTATCTGATATTTGACATTGATGAGTTTCAGGAACTCAACAATGAACCTGCTGAAAGTTGGCATCATAGCCCTGATGCCAAATCCATATTTTTCTGCTTAATCAAGCAAAATATAATGACACCTATTCTGCTCAACCTCCAACCTTACACTTTACATAAATCCAACCTGCATCTATTTCAGATTCCACTAGCAATCCTCATTTATTTAACTCCCTGGCCTTTTTGATGTCAATGTCGCACCTTGAAATTTAATTTAATATTTTCAATCTCATTTAAAAATTCCAATTACCTTATAAACTATTGTTCATACTTTGACCATAGGCCCTTTTACACCTCCATGTCAGTAATAATTTTTAAACTATACAACCTCAAAATTATTATTTTCTCTTTTAATGCAATGTGCCTTGCTATATCATCCTCATTTTCAAAACCCTTCTCAAAATACTCTTCAGTCTGTTTTCCTTACTTTTCCACTCATACACAAACCTGATTAAATGTTAAACATGAGAAAATCTGCAGATGCAGGAAATCCAAAGCAACACACACAAAATGCTGGAGGAACTCAACAGGCCAGCCAGCAGCTACAGAAAAGAGCGAACAGTCGATGTTTCAGGCCGAGACCCTTCATTAGGACATTCAGCTCTGACGAAAGGTCACAGCCCAAAATGTTGACTGTTTGCACTTTTCCATAGATGCTGCCTGATAAATCTTGGCTTTTATTTACAGTATATTGTCAAGTCAAATTTATTGTCATTTAACTACACACATGTATATAACATATATAACCACATAATGCATATAGAAATGGGACAAGGTCTCTTCGAACCAGGGTGTAAAGCACAAAACACATGATCAAATCTACAGATGAATCACACATAATTAACAAACCAAAGTTCATTAATATCAAATATTGTAAGGCACAGTACAAAAAAACCAGTGACACTTCGTATACAATGTGGCTGGGAATTCAGAAGCCCAATGGCCGTGGGAAAGAAACTGTTTCTGACCACCCTGACCATTCTTGTCTCCTGCATTGCAGTCTCCTGCCTGATGGTAGAAAGTTAAAGAGGATGCTGGATGGATAGGTGGGATCCTTAATAATATGAAGGGCCCTGCATACGCAGAGCTCCTGATAAATGTCCCCGGTGGATGGTAGGGAGACCCCTCAGCTAGATCTCAGGTCCGATGCTCAGCTGCTCCCATACTGGAAGGAGATGCAATTTGTCAGGATGCTCTCAGTGGTGCACCTGTAAACACAGTCGATTGGGGTGGGGGGGGGGGGGGAGACTTGCTTGCCTCAATCTTCCTAGGAAGTGGAGGCGCTGCTGTGCCTTCTTGCTCAGGGAAGATATATTAATGGACCATGTGAGGTTATATGCGATGTGAACTCCCAGGAGCTTGGTGCACTTAACTCTCTCTATGGAGGAGCCATGTGTTCACAGAGGGAGATGGTTCATCTGCATCTTCCTGCAGTCCACAATGATCTCCTTTGTCTTCTTCACGCTCAGACTTGGGTTGTTCTTCTCACACCATCCACCAGCGGCTTCACTTCTTCTCTGCACTCCATTTCGTCATCATTCTTGACAAGGCCAACTGCTTTGTGTGATTCACAAACTTGATGACATGGTTTGAGCTGGATCCTGCGACACAGTCATGTGTCAGCAATGTGAACAGCAGTGGGATAAGCACACAGCCCTGGGGCTGAGTGTAATGGGACAAGAGATGTTGCTGCCCACACAGACTGACTGTGACCTTACTGTTAAGAAGTCCAGTATCCAGTTGCAGAGGGTGGTGCTGAGACCCAGCGAGGACAGTTTCCCCACCAGTTTCTGGGGTATGATGGTGTGGAACACTGAACTGAAGACTAGAAACAGCAGGCTGGCATATGAGACCCCATTTTCCAGATGGGACAGGACATGGTGGAGGGCAGAGGCTATTGCATCATCAGTGAATTGATCTGAGTGATAAGCAAACTGGAAAGGGTCTAGTGTAGCTGGAAGAAAAGCTTTAATGTGCTCTATGACCAGCCACTCAAATCATTCATAATGGTTGATGTTATTACCATCAGACGATAGCCAGTTAGGCAGGGTACTGTCATAGAAATGGAAGTGGCAAGGAACTAAACAAGGCTATATGACTTAACTAGTGTTTCAGACAGTGGTCAAAACATTCAGGTATTTCAGAAATACTTAACTCAAATAAGCGGAAATATGAAAGGAGAGTGGAAGTTGAGATAACAAAAAACGATGCTGTGACAGTAGCAAGAGATCATCTTACCACAGAAGAGGAAGTAGAATCAGTATAGATGGTGATAAAAGATAGAAACTCAACTCCACCCCACCACTAACATAACCTACCAAAGAAACAACAGAAGTGATGCTAGAGAGGGAAATGATCACAGAAAACAAGTTTTCTAGCAAAGATGGTAATTTCTGGTTTCTCTAACCTTAGAAAAAAAAGGAAATTGGCAACAAATTAGCTTGGAAGATAACCCCTTTGAAATGGAGAGTTTCCTCAAGTAACCAATTCAAAAGTAAATTATTTTGAAGGGATTTTCTTGGAGAAAATGAATATGACAGAATTCTGCACTCAGTTGAAAAGCAGACCTCTGAACTTATAAAGGCAAATTATAAAAGCTCTGGGGAGAATTATTGAAGTATACTAGAAAATTACATTAAAAGGTTTGAAAACAACTGAACAGGAAATACCAAAGAATATATTTCATAATAATCAACAAATTCTTAAATGTATTGAATAAAAGCACTGCAGAAAAAGTAATTCTTTTGCTGGCTGTGATGAAAATCTGTGTTAGATGAAGACACTTATAATGTTACCAAGGGTTGGTAGATTGTTAAGAAGCAGATTACAAAAAAATAAGAACCGTTTTTTCACAAGCAAGAGAAAATCTGTTATTAAAGTTTTTTTTTGTGAGAGGACTTTAGCAAAAGTACAAATAGAACAAAAATCAATAATAAAGGAATGGCTCCACAATTATTTTGGAACTGTTGGCAGAAAAATCAACTGCCAGCAAAATATGGACTAGAAGCACAATGCTTTACAGCATCAGTGACCTGGGTTCAACTCCCACCACTGTCTGTAAGGAGCTTGCAAGTTCCTCCCACAGTCCAAAAACTTGGAAGGTTAATTGGTCATTGTAAATTGTCCCATGATTAGACAAGGATTAAACCAGGGGGTTGCTAGGCAGTGCGCTCAAAGGGCCGGAAAGACCTACTCCACACTGTATCTCAATAAAAGATTAAAATACAGAAATCATAAAAGAATTGGTAACAAGGCAGTTGGCAAATCAATGTGATTAGCAAGAGTCAACAAAGAGTTAACAAAGGAAAAGTTACAGGCAGACATCTACAGGTACTTGTGCTTAGTAAGTAACTAGCAGTTGAGAAAGAATTAGTGAATGTAGCAAAACTGCATTTCCAAAAGACATTCGATAAGGCACCGCATTAAAGATTATGGGGTTGGTGAAAATAGAGAGAATTGGTTAAAAGATGAGTAGGGATTAATGTCTTTTATATCCTCAGAATAAAGGGGTCTGCAATTTTAGCTTGAGATGATGACTCAGAACGGAAATGTGATTTGAAGAACGATCTAATTTTTGAATGCTTAGGCAGGCAGAAGAGAGATCTTCAGACATAGGATTTACCTCAATCTTATTGAAGAGGGAAAACCTGAGAGGCCACATAGACTACACCTGCTTCTATTCTCATTTCCAAGAGGAAATACAATTTTATATTGATTATACAAAATAAGGTTCAGATCAGTGATAATCAGTTTTTGCACTAAACTAAACATGAGGAAATCTGCAGATGCTGGAAATTCAAGCAACACACACAAAATGCTGGTGGAACGCAGCAGGCCAGGCAGCGTCTAGAGGAAGAAGTACGGTCGACATTTCGGGCCGAGACCCTTCGTCAAGACTAACTGAAAGAAGAGATAGTAAGAGATTTGGTTTCAACTGTACTTCTTTCTATAGATGCTGCCTGGCCTGCTGTGTTCCACCAGCATTTTGTGTATGTTGTTTGCACTAAACTAGTTATGTACATTAAACTATTTGCAGTTCACACCAGTAAATACTGCTGTATGCTGTGAATACACTGTCAGTTGAAATTTGTGGTAATTACAAAACTTCTTATAACCTGTAACGTTAGGGAGGAAAAATACCTGGTGCATCAGAATTAATACAGTTACTTAAGGTAACAGAAACAGAACACAAAGTGCAATTAACATATAATACAATACAGCAAAGATTAGTGGGAAGCTAGAGGATTGGGAAACTTTTACAAACCAATAGAAAGCAACTAAAAGTCATTAAGAAGGTAAAGCTGGAATACGAAAGTAAACGAGCCAATAATATTATAGAGGATACCAAAAATTTGTTCAGATATTAAAGGCTAAAACTAGAGAGAGTTCAAAAGAGGTTACCTAAAATGATTCTAGGATTGAATGGCTTGTCATATAAAGAGTGTTTGATGGCCCTGCACCTGTATTCGTAAGAATTCAGAAGAGTGAGGGGTGACATCATTGAAACCTATCGAATGGTGAAAGAGCTTGATAGAGTGGATTTGAAAAGTATGGTTCCTGTGTGGAAGAGTCTAAGACCAGAGTACACAGCCCCAGATCATCAAGGGTATCCTTTTAGAATGGAGAAAAGGAGGAATTTCTTCAGCCAGTGAGTGGTAAATCTATGGAATTCTTTGCCGCTGGCAGCTGTGGAGGCTAAGTCTTTATGTATATTGAATGCAAAGATTGATAGACTCTTAATTGGTCAGGGCATGAAGGGGTGAGGGAGGGGGTACAGAGGAGATTGTAGCTTAGAGGAAAATTGGTTCGCCAATGATGAAATTGCAGAGCAGACTCGATGGGCCAAAGAGACTAATTCTACTCCTATATCTCATGGTCTCATAGTCTTAACAGCTGCCATTCCAGCAAAAAATACCAATTTATGACATCATCTCAGAGTTAACCAAAATAACAAACTTTTAGAGCAGAGTTCCCAACCTTTTTAATGCCATGGGCCAAAGTCATTAAAGCAAGGGATTGGTGGACCCAAGGCTGGGAACCCCTGTTTTAGAGCTTTATTCCCTTCCTGATCACCTTGCTTAAATAGGACGAAAATATAACAGATTGCTTCTCATTTGAACTGATTTTTTACAGTTATTTGGCATTATAAATATAATGTGTTTTCACATTCAAGTACAGGTTCCAACACAGATTAACTCTGCAATATGTATGTTTATTTTTCAAATACATATTTGTCACAGACAGGGTGGGGGGGGGTGTACATACATCTCTACCAAAGGTGATGCAAGGCACTCCTACCCTCAGCAAGCCTGCAGGTCATTCTTGGGCGAGGAGTAACACCTGCTTAGCCCCCAACCACCCCCCCCACCCCGATCTGGGTCATGCGAGGCAATGGGAGCAGGTAGTGGATGGCCATATGAGCAGCTGGTGTATATCACAAGTCCTGGTTATGCGAGCACTGACGCCAGGCAGACAACCTCATTGATAATGGCTGGGGTCATCCGTCTCGTAAAGACACTGCCCGGAAGGCGGCAATGGGAAATCACTTCTGTAGAAGAATTTGCTCGGAACAATCATGGTCATGGAAAGACCATGATCGCCCATGGCATATGACACAGCACATAACAAGTAAACAATTTGTCACAGACATTGTGAGCTGAATGGCCTGTTCCTTGTTGTGCTGTTTTGTTTTATGTAATTGCCAGTTTACAAAGATCCCTGAACCCCAGCAACTATAATGCCTCCAAACTGAGCAGCTAAAGAATCCTCAAATCAATAAACCAGAAAGGAAAAAGCTAGTTCTTAAACATTGTAACCTTTTTAGAGTATATAGACATTATTATGGATACATACAAAAGCATTTTGGTCTGAAATGCTGTGCTGGTGTTGATAGTGTGGAAAAGACCTGGGCACTAGGGATGACATTGATGAGTTGGTAGAGCAGTAACAGGTAAATTTAATGCTAATAATTGACAGGCGGTGTACAATGGGAGGACTAATGGTAGGGCACCCACAATGAATGACTGGGTGCTAGAGCTTTGAGGAACAAGGGGAGTTTAGCATACAAATCCAAGGTTCCTTAAAGTAGGTGCACAGGTACATAGGGCATTCAATACAAGAACAGAAAGATAACTTGAATAAACTTTCATTTGGCCACAGCTGAAGCATAGTGTGTAATTCTTGCTATTATCCTACAGGAAGAATGTCATTATACCAGAAAGTGAGTAGATGTCATTGGAGTGAAGCCCTTCAGTTGTGAGCAAAGACTGGACAGGCTGGGTTTCATTTCTTTGGAATGGAGGAGGCTGAGATCAGAATCAGGTTTAATATCACTGCCATATGATGGTAACAGAGTGAAGAGAGCACACCCTGGGTGGTGGGGATCCTTTAATGATGGACACTACCTTCCAAAAGCATTGTTCCTTGAAGATGTACTGGATACCACAGAGACTAGTACACATGATGAAGTTGCAGATTTTAAGTTTCTGCAACATGCCTCAAATTTGTGCAGTAGCCGCGAACCCATCTCCTCACCCCCTCCCCCCATACCAGACAGGGATGCAACCAGTCAGGATGTTCTCCTGAGATAAACAGTTATGGGGAGCATACATAAGGTACATTGTCAGAAAGGTTTCCCCAAAGCACAGCAGTCTTAAACTAGAATCTTGAAAAATATTGGAAGGCAACTTTTCAAACTTTTTCCTTACTTTTTAAAGATAATTTTAAGATTAACCCTCTGACCACCCTATTCGGTATTGTTGCAGGACAAGAGATTAAGCGGAAGGCATCTGATTTACATATTTTGGCCTTTAGCTCTCTTATAGCTAGGAGGATGCTTTTGTTTAAATGGAAAGATGTTTTTCCTTCTACTCATGCTCAATGGTTATACAACGTTATGTCATGTTTAGATTTACAGAAGATTCGCTGTTCAATTTCTGAATCTCATCAATACTTTCGAACATTGTGGGGACCTTTTCTGAATTATTTTCAAAACTTTCAATTCAGTGTTTAAACTCAGATGTTGGCTATTATTAATTTTTATTATATGAGAGGGTAAATTACCTTCTTTTCTCCTTAATGAACAGCTTCGGTCTTGGTAGGGGTTAGATATCTTTTTTGTAATATATTAATATATTTCAATATAACTATTGATTAACTTACATGAATACAGGGTAATGAGATTGTTATTATGAACAGATATAATGTAATTGGTAGTTTTTTTGACCTTTTATATACACTTTCTTATACTCTGTATTCTTCTATGTAGAAACTAATAAAAATATTGGAAAAGAAAACTTGGGTTTAAGGGAAGGGATAAAATGTTTAGAGAGATCTGGCAAAGAATGATTGCATCTGGAACATATTGCTTTAAGGCGTGCAAAGGCAGGTACTCTCACACAATTACGCATCTGGACATGCTTATGAATTAACAAATTATAGGAAAATACATATTAAGACACTCCATATCCATGGTCCAGCAAGAAAATAGTTAGTTCACTAAGGAAACAGCTAACTGAGGGAGAAGTTGCTGACAAGAGAAAATTTAAAAGAGCCTTTATCTAAAATAGAATTTATAAAGCTAAACGACCTGACATTACTGAAAATTCAACATCTTTCTTTCTCTCATCCGTTTCTTCCCCACACCCATCCCCCACCATTAATATACAATAGTGTTTTGGATTTTACTCAGAGAATGGAGGGATTGTGCAGTGTTTGCAGGTACAGCAGAAGAAATTTCGTTTAACTGGGCATCATTTTCAGAAAAGACACTGCAACTTGAGCAGCTGTACCTATATGGCATTGTTCTGTGCTCCATTAACAAAGATGAAGAAACAAAAGCAAGCCAAAGACCAATTTAAATCATTTTGCATTTGTATGAAACCTCTAACTACCAAGGAATTGTACAGCTAATGAAGTATTTCTATTTCAATGGGACCAGTCATTGTTGTGACATGCCAAACCCAGTGGCCACTTTCAATACAACAAGCTCCAGTAACAATGATGCAGTTTGAGTCAATAAAAATTAAGAAACTTTCTTAGCTTCCCTACCATCCATTGGGGACATTTATCAGGAGTGGCACAGGACCATTAGTATTATTAAGGATCCCACCCATCCATCCAGCATCCTCTTTGACTTTCTACCATCAGACTACGATGCCTAAAAACTAAGAAAAGGCTGGATGGGAGGCAACATACACAAAATACTGAAGGAACTCAGCAGGCCAGGCAGCAGTTATGGAAAAGAGTAAACAGTCGATGTTTTGGACTGAGGCCTTTCAGTGGGACAGGAGAAAAAAAATGAGTAGAGTTAAAAAGGGGGAAGGGAGAAACAGAGAGTGATAGGTGAAACCGGGAGGGGGAAGAGTGAAGTAAAGAGCTCGGAAGTTGATTGGTGAAAGAGAAACAGGGCTGACGGGAGAGTAGGATAGGAGACACTCTAGGTACTGAGTGCCAGCATCAGCAAGCAACAATTACCCTATCGTGATGCCTTTCATGTCATTGTTGGGGACTTCAACCAGGCTTGATTGAAGAACATCTCAGCTCAATTACCATCAACAAATCACCTGAAGCAGCAGGGGCTCCAACACACTTGAGCACTACATACTCCGATCAGAAATGCCTAGTGTTCCAAGCCTAGACCACTTATTGGGAAAACTTATCACTTGACTGACCTTCTTGTACTGTGATTGGCCAAATCAAAGGTGGTGACAAATCAGCGCATAGGAGGGAGACTGAAGATTTGGCTGAGTGGTGCCACAGCAACAACCTCTTACTCAATGTCAGCAAGATCAAGCTGATTATTGACCCAGAGGAGGAAACTGGAGGTTCACAAGCCAGTCCTCATCAGATCACAGGTGGAGAGGGTCCGCAACTTTAAATTCCTCAGTGTTATCATCTCAGAGGATCTGTCCTGGGTCCAGCACGCAAGTGCCATTATGAAGAGAGCATGGCACGGCCTCAACTTTCATACAAATTTGCAAAGATTTGCCATGTCATCTAAAACTTTGATAGATTCTAAACTTCTATAGATTTGTAGTGAGAGTATATTGACTGGTTGCATCATTGCCTGGAATGGAAACACCAATACCTTTGAATGGAAGAGCCTACAAAAAGTAGTGGATATGGACCAGTCCATCTCAGGTAAATCTCTTCCCAGTGTTGAGCACATCGACACTGAGCAATGTCACAGGAAAACAACATTCATCATCAAGGACCCCATCACCCACGGCATGCTCTCTTCGTGTTGATGCTATCAGAAAGAAGATACAGGAACCTCAAGACCCACACCACCAGGCCCAGGAACAGTTATCACGCCTCAATCATCAGGTTCTTGAACCAGAGGGGATAATTTCATTCACTGCATCACTGACCACTCCCACACCTTCGGACTTACACTTTCAAGAACTCTTCAGCTCATGTCCTCGATATTTATTGCTGTTGTTTTCTTTTTTTATTTGTAGTTTGTTGTCTTTCTCATATTGGTTAGAGATGGCCTTTCATTGATTCTATTATGGCTATTGGATTTATTGAGCATGCCCACAAGAAAATGAATCTCCCGTTGTACATGGTGACATATGTACTTTGATAATAAATTTACTTTGAACTCAACAATGTTACTTCAACAAGATCTCCCTTGGTGGGAAAAAGTCAGAACACACATGGAAATTTCACCGTCTGCAGACTTCCCTCTGAGTCACACACTATCTTAAAATAGAAGTATCTAACTGATCCTTTTCCAGTTTTCCACTAGAACATTAGCTCCTCTTTTTTCCGCAAAGAACCTTCAAAAGTGAATGTCGGTCGAGTGGAGATGGCTGTTCACAACCATTTTTCACAAGCAATTAGGATCAGCCCTAATCAGCATTGCATACTTTCAATTCAAGATCTACATAAATATTTTATTGTCACGGATTGAAGGGTAAATTTCCACCAGAACTACTGGGATAACTAGCTCCGTTCATCCAACAAGACCCAAGGTTAATATTACACTCCAAGGAATTCTTATAATACACAACTGCTTTGACTCTGAATTGCTGTTATGAGCCAAGAATTTAACACTAAAATCTCTGAAGCACCAATTCAGAACTTGCTCACTCACAGTAGCATGGTGGTTAACACACTCGTTACAATACAGACGACCCGGCCCTCAATTCCTGGCTCTGCTTGTAAGGAGTTTCTAAGCTCTCCCTGTGACCACATGGGTTTCCTCCAGGTGCTCCAATTTCCTCCCACAGTCCAAAGATGAACTGGTTGGTAGGTTAATTGGTGATTGTAAACTGTCCCATGATTAGTTAAATCGGGGTATTGCCGGGGGGGGGGGGCGCGCGGCTTGAATTGGAGGAAGGTTCTATTCTGTGCTGTACCCCAATAAAAAAAATGTAAAGAGATACTAACTGAGCTATGAAATAAAATACTTAAATAAATAAGTTTTGTTATATCAAATTGCCCTTCTGACTTACCCTGGCCTAATGCAACTTTTGATTCCAGCAACCTGAAAGGAGTGGAAAACTGCATTCACTTTAGTTGATTTTAAAATATTGCTTAACTCACTTCAATATGACCATCTGATAAACTTCAGTGTATCACGTCAATGTCAATTAATACATCCTTGTATGTCAAGACAAAAAAATGCTTTCAGAAGAAGCACCCGTGAACAGTTTTTAAAACACAGTTGCTTGTGCAGTGTTTTTGTCACATCTAATTATTTTTGAGGCAAATTACATCATTAAACCATGTTAAACTGTAAAACAGTAGTCTACAATTCTCGAATTGTTTGGCTTTATTTCTGCTTTATTTATTTTAAACTGCTTTATTTCTTTTGATCCTTTCTCACTTACATCACCATACACAAACCTGGTCTGTTTCTTTGAGGGTTTGTCATCATTTCAGGAACACACTCCCCTGTAACACAGGGGACAACTACTCAATTTCACATTCAAGATATTTTTCTAGAACAAATATTTTCTTCTGAGATAAACAGAATATTTAAATTCCTTTGCTTTTGGTACCACTAGCCAATTAGACCTTTCCCAGGAGGAAACTGTTTACACAAATGTTTTTTTTAAACCTTCATAACAGCAAATTAGCTTACTTTATAAGTAGGCTCTGTTAACTAAAAGACAAAGTTTGTCCCATTTACAATAAAAGCCCAGAAGAGAAATGAATAACCAGAGAAGTTTTTGGTTGACAGACAGTACTGTGCAAGTCTTAGATATATATATATAGCTGGGATGCCGAAAACTTTTGCTCAGTACTGTATTTGTGAACGTGCAGCAGAGAGCAAGTTTATAAATCTGGCAGGAGGAAAGAATGTCGGGAATGTTGAGGGTGGAGCACCACGGGAGGGGTGTGGGACAGGTGGTAGGGAACAAGTGTCAGCTGCAGGGGGTGGAGGTGGCATAGCTGCAGACACACCCAACCTTGAGACACCAGGCAAGATTATTTAGTTCCAAATAACTGGTTTATTGGTCACCACAGAGTGTCTCTCTGGTGCCTCCTGCTCCCTCCACTGTTTCCAAACCATGATTTCGCTCTCCCTGCCCCCTCCCCATTTTCAGTCCACGATACAGACCCACATCAGAACCAGGTTTATCAACACTCACGTCATAAAATTTCTTTTTTGCAACAGCAGGACAGTGCAATACATAAAATTACTGCAGTAGTGTGCAAAAGTCTCTCAGTCTCTCTCTATTGTATGTGTATGTGTAATATATATTATATATACACATATGCACATACATACACATGCACACAAACACATATACATACACACACATGCATACAATACAAATATTGACATGCACACACGCCACAGGCTCCATAAATCCCTGCAATTATGTATTAAAATTACCAACTGTATACAAATTGTTAGTGAAACATTGAAAATGTTGTTGAAGTAATTGTTTCAGATGTTGTCAGGTGAAAGATTCATCTGCACCACCGAGGCTATAATCTTATTAACATGACACAGCCTTATTCACGTGACATCGTTGACTTCCCATTGTATATTCCAGACTACCCTTTACAACTGTGTCTCAAAAAAAGAATTCTACAACAATGCACAACTGGAAAGCTGCTTCAATAAGAGGTAAAATAAGCATCAGTAATAAAAGATAGGTCACAGAATTAAAACAATACTAAAGAAGTAGGCACTGGGAAATTAGCTCATCTATTTTTAACACAGATTAATCTAACCCACGCACCTCTGGCTAGGATGTGAAATGGATGCTTTGAACCTATCCCAACCCATTATAAACGGAGGAGATATCCCATCGGCAGCCATACCACCCTGCACATCTCCATTCCCTCCTTAAGTTCTATTCTTCTCTACTCCTTATATTTCCAAATGATTTCAGAGCCACTGTTTGAGAGTATATGCAGAACTCTCTTACCAGACAGTAGATGTAGAGCATTGCAGCAACAGAGATTGCAAGATGTTTAACTGAGCTTTATAAGGTTAATTTAAAAATATTTATGTTCTGAAACTTCATTTAATAGCCCTGCATTTAATTCAATAGCCCCTCAATATCTTGTTTCAAGCCTTCATATCAAAAAGGCCTCTGCTTTGCTGTTTGCATAAATTAGTACAAAGATTCTTATCTGATGTTGTTTACAACTCACAAATTAAGATACTGAAGATTTGCTCACCACGTCATTCAAGTGGTAGATTGCTCAAAACTGCTCACCAATGTCTAGAACTCTTCGATGCCTAATGCATTACACCCTAGGGCCATTTCCTTTAAACCAGTGTAAATACTCTTTTGAAAAAAAAAGCCATTATTCACTATAACTTTTCTGGAAAAAGAGAAAATAAATCACAACTCCAAGTAACGGTGTTTGAGTTAGTTCAAATGACAAACTCTGCCAAACCAAAGCTGTGATACTTGTCCCACACAAAACCAGAGCCAACTTTAATTGTGTACTCTGTCTGCCGCTGTCTTTTAGTTGTTCTCTCCTAAGCCACCCAAGAACAGGATTGATTTTAAAGACCAAAGGTTAGCTTTATTTCCCATTTGTACATCAAAATAAAAAGTGAGCTGCGCCATTTGTGTCGGTGACCAACATGGGTCAAGGATAATCTGGAGGCTGCCTGGAAGTGTAGCCATGCTTCCAACACCAACATACCATGCCCGACAACTTACTAAACCTAACCCGATGTCTTTGGCATGTGGGAGGAAACCGAAGCACCCAGAAACCCACATGAACACGAAGAGAGCATACAAACCCCTTACAGGACAGTGCAACACACACAAAATGCTGGAGGAACTCAGCAGGTCAGACAGTGACAGGAGTTGAACCTGGATCAATGGCACTGTAAAGTGTTAAACTAACCACAATGCTACCATGCTGTCCCCTTTGGTCACTGATGTTGCCAATCCACTCCAGTGAATTTTTTTCTCTTGTGTTTTTACCCATAATTTTAGTCTGCAAAGCTAAAGCAATCACAGCCAAGACACCAGGAAAACAGAAAAGAGAAAGCAAACTTGGCATAGCCCAAATAATTGAACAGCTGACACACCAAACCATTATCTAATCCACGAAACTGTTTTGATATTAGAGAACTGAAATTTCCTCCCGAATACTGAAATCAAGTGGCCCTATGGAAGGAGAACAAAACTTATCTGCACAATGGAGAGACTGCTGTTGTATGAGAAATAGGAAATGGTAAATCACATGCAGTACAGCCCATATGCAACATCATGAAAACGGTTATAAATGCTCAGGACTCTGCCTCCCCAGCACCCAGTTCAGTTTTCAAGAGGCAGAAGAATAAACAAAAAAAAGGTCAAAGATAGCACATACAGAGCAATATTTCTCCAAAATTAACATAACCAATTACAAATAGTGACAATTATGAAAGCTTTAACCAAGACTAATTTTCAGTCATACTGAGCTATTTAAATGATATTGAAAATGCCCAATTATAACAGAGGGATCAGAAACAGACATTTATACTGAACAAATATGGAATGAAAGAAATGGACAAAAATATAACGGCAGTGCAGAAAATCAGGGCTCGTCAGTTGAGGTTATCAGGAATCAATATAGATAAGGAGGCTAAAATGAATCAATATTGGGTAAGTAATGTTTCTACAAGAGTGGTAGGTCTTTAGAACTTGCAGTCAACTGAACTGATAGAAGCAGATTCAATGGCAATATTTGAGGCATATAGATCAACACATGAACAGGCAGGGCAGAGTGGGATAAGGACCTTGTACAAGCGGATGCGTTTAGTGTAGATTGGTATTATTGTTAGGGTGTGATGGGCCAAACAGTCTGCTCCTATACTGTTCTATTGTTCTCACTATGTACTTTAACTCCTGGTGCACCATGAATGCAGAAGGCATCACCTACAAAATGTACCACAGCTACTCACTACTCTGACAAATCTCCTACCTAATTGCCATGATCTCTACTACTACCGGGGCCTCAAAGTGCACCAACACTTGCTTACACCAACCCACAACTTCACACCAGCCTTAGCTATATTAAAAAAAAGCCAACATTCCTTCTTTGTCATTGAGTCTACATTGTAGAACTCCTCACTCCACAATATAGTAGAAGTACTGTGCTCATCACCATCCTCTCAACAGCTTTAAGGAAGGTCAATAAATTCTGACTTTCCAGTTACACTAAAAAAAACAAAAAAAAGGAAGCAAACATTGAGGCAGCAGAACATTGGTAAGTATGCAAAAGTATTGATCTGATGTAGCAGCCAAAAATTTGATGCATCGGATCAGTACTTTTGCATGGTGAAGTTTAAACTAAATATTTATCCTTAAATATATAGTTAAATGAACTACTGTGTATATTTAAACTCATGGTGAAACTTAAAACTAAATATTCTGAAAAATTTTCAGATATTACAAAATATTTTACCTTACCTAGATTTGATTTACTGAAAATACTCAAGATAAACTAAGCATACAGATAGTAGTGTCCTGGGGTGCACCTCTTGTAAAACACTTACGCAAAAAATGTTTTTCCAATAGAGCAATTTCAAGATGTCCTTTGATCTCATTCAATCTTTCCGATTCTGTTCTGTTGAAATCTTGAATTCCTAAAGCCATAATCGATGACACTGTGGGGGCCTGAAATAAGAATGAAAATACTTACTGGAAATAAATAATCCACCAAACAAACTGCATGAATTAGGGTGGCACATAGCAAATAAGATATTCTGAACTGTAATTCAAGGAGCTGAATGCTACAACCAGCAAAATCTTGCTGTTCTGACTCAGTGCAGAGATTTTCCAAAATGCCCATTTCCGTTAAGGTGAATCAATAAAATGCAAGGGATTGTTCAATAAACTGCATGTTCTCTCAGAAAGGAACCAGAATGATTTAACCCAAAACCCACAACACACTAGTTCTAGGATATTGGAATAATACATGCAGATTAGAAGGTGAATAATCTAAATGTACTGTTCTTTTAAACAGATGTAGGAACTATGTATCTGTTCTCTATTTGCTTTGTATTCTGTGTTGTCCGTTTATTATGTTTAATATGGTAACTAGTCACATAAATGTGATCGTGATAAAAGCAAAGGGAATAAGTTACATATTCTTGCTTATTTTGTGGCAGTTTGTGGCTTAAGACTGACAGCTCATACCTTTGCCAACCACTTAAGATTGTATGTGTGCTCAAGATCGAAATAAGCAAATTGATGCTTTGGAACAATCATTTCAGTGGAGCTGAGGATGCATCACAAAAGTATAACATATCCCATGGCAGTCACAGGCTAGCGGCAATTGTTTTAATTTTGGATTCGTTTTTGCTGCTAGAGGGAGTGAGAAAGCTGGGAATGCCACAAGTTAGCCTCACATTAGTAGTATGAAAATGTGTCTTTTATAAAGGATGTTAATACAACAGGCCTAAAAAATATCAAAGGAAATCACGGTTGATAACATGATTGGAGCTTTACTAGGATGTCTTTATTACTATAGACAAGGGAAACCAGTGAAAATAGTAACATTAGATTTAGAGAAGACCGGTGATAATGTCCCATGTAACAGGTTATTTAAAGCACACAGGATTGGAAGTAATATACTGCCAAGTACTGACAGACAGGAAAAAAGGAGTAGAGTTTAATGGGCTTTTCTCAGGAGAGCAGATGGCAACATGTCAGGGACTGCAGGGATTAGTGTTTGGAGCCCTGCTATTCGCAATGTATAACAGTGATTTGGAAGAGGAAACCAAAGGCAACAATCTTAAGTTAGCAAACAACACAGAAATGGGAGTGGGATGACAGAGTTCCATTTCATAGGATCTCGACAACTGAAAACACGGCTATAAAAGTGAAATAAATGACTATGAAATTGAGATGAAGCTTGGAATTAGAAAATCGCAGATTACTCTGAGATTTCTAAGACAGAGAGAAGTGAGGCTTTGGATGGGTTTAAAAACAAACAGTACCGGAGGACAAAAAAACTGTTGACTCAGCCAGTTCAAAAATACTTGATCACTAAAATTGGGTTTCCCCAAGATATCATTCACAAACAGCACAACGGCACAGCAGGTCGTGTGTCAGCCGCTTTGCTCAGGCTCCACCCTAACTGTCCATGTGAAAGTCGTACATTCTCCCTGTAACCGAGTGCATTTCCCCAAATGTTCCAGTTTCCTCCCATGTCCAAAGGTGAGCTGGTTGGTATGTTTATTAGTCACGTCAAAATACCGTAACAAGAGTTCACAATTGGAGATCCAAAGGGAAATCAATTCACACGTGATGGTGAACAGAAAACAGAGTAAGTGGGGAAGTGGGGGGGGGGCTTGGGATTAGTGGGATAATTCAATGAGACAACTAGCCTCCTCCTTTACCTTACTGAAATATGAAAGACACTTCAAGTTCTGAAACACAGAATACAAAATCACATAAAACAGCACAGAAACAAGCCCTAGTATTTGAAATTTCCATCTTGGGGGGAAAAGACTCTGATTATCTGTTCTAAGAATTCCCCTCATGACTTTCTATACTTGGATCGAGCAGTCCTGCAGCCTCCAAAGCTCCAGGGAAAGCAAGACAAGTTTACCCAATTTCTCATGGAGTCATAGAAAACTACAGCACAGACACAGGCATTTTGACCCACCCAGAACGTGGCTAAGCACTTAAACTGCCTAGTCTCATCGAACTGCACCCAGGCCATAGCCCTCCAAATCCCTCCCATCCACATACCTATCCAAATTTCTCCAGCATTGAAATCAAAATTGCATCCACCACTTGCGCAGGCAGCTCGTTCCACACTCTCCACTTTCTGAGTGAGGACGTTTCTCCTCATGTTCCCCTTAAACATTTCACCTTGAACCCATGACCTCTAGCTGTAGTCTCATCTGACCTCAGTGGAAAAAGCCTGCTTGCAATTACCCTATCTACACCCCTCATCATTTTGGACACTTCTTTCAAATCTCCCCTCAATCTTCTATGCTCTAGAGAATAAAGTTCTAACCTACTCAATCTTTCCTTCTAACTCAGATCTCCCAGACTCAGCAACATCCTTGTAAATTTTCTCTGTACGCTTTCAATCTTATTTACATCTTTCTTGTAGGTAGGTGACCAAAACTGCACACAATACTCCAAATTAGGCTTCACCTACATCATATACATCTTTAACATAACATCCTAACTCCTGCCTTCAGTACTTTGATCTATGAAGGCCAATGTGCCAAAAGCTTGTTTAACAGCCCTATCTACCTGTGAAGCATTTTAACAGCTGTTCTCTTATAGCTTACTCTCTAAACCAGACAACATCCTGGGGAATCTCTTCTGTACGCTCACCAAAGCCTCCACATCCTCCTCCCCCCATCCTCCCTCCCTAACGTGCAGCAGTCATACTCAACGTTACGCCGTGTGGCCTAATCAAAATTACATTCAGCTCAACATTACCAACAAACTTCTATACCCAACACCCTCAAAGTTGAACGCAAGTATGCTGTACTCTGCCTTTAGTCCCCTATCTACTTGTGTTGACACTTCATAGACTTGCACTCAAAATACCTCTGTATAGCAATGCTTCTAAAGACCCTAGCATTTACTATAAATTTCCATCCCTACTACAGACTCACTTCACTTTCATCGACAATCCATGTTCTGAGTATTATGTATTTATCTGCACGATTTGTCTTCCTTTAGACATTCGTTGTTTGTCAGTCTTGGTTTATGTATAGTTTTTCCATAATTCTATTACATTTCTTTATTTTCCTGTAAATGGTTAAGGGTAATGTATTGGGTGAAAACATACACATAATTCACGACTACTGACATTAAATTGGGGTTCACTTTAAGAGGCTGGTCTGCATGATGATGGAATGGTGTGAAGTTGTTTACTGTGTTTTTTGTTCTGTTTTTCATTGTGAATAAAGGAGCTCTTACAGTTTCCCTTAAACATAAAACGCCTCTGCCATTTTATTTACAATGGCACAAGAAAATGAATCTCAATATATGTGCTTTGCAAATAAATTTACTTCCACTTCACAAAGTGCAACACCTCAGTTGTCTAGATTAAGTTTAATCTGCCATTTCTGCACCAACTTTTCCAACTGGTCAATACCCTGTTGAATCCTTTCACAAGCTTCCTCACTACCCACAAGTTATGTGTTGTCTGAACACTTACTAATCAGCCCACCTAAATTTTTGTCCAAATTTATGTTTGTATTTATTGTAGAAGAACAATGTTCTATGAAGAAATATAATTTTTCCATTTAAATACAAATAAAGTATAGAGCACCAGAGTACAGAGCACAAAATGTTAGGAATTTAAACAAGCTTCATTCTTAAGAAAGATCAGCAATTAAACACTACTTGGAAAGACAATTTTTAGCATTGGTAGGCAATTACAATAACTTGTACAATCACTATCATTTGTGTTGAAAACATCACAACCACTGCTTTGGTTGTCAGATTTAATACACACTAACACACACAATGAAGCAGCCTAAAACTTCACAAGACAGAAACTAATACTGCTTTTCTTTCTTTTTGACCCTTAATAATAGTAATAATAAAAATTTGGCAAAGAAGTGGAAACTATGCTAACAACTTTGGACACATTTCCCACCCTCTTCAGATTCTGTTGCAAAGAAGTGGGCTCAAACAAGCATTCAAAACAAATGCCTCGTTTTACAGATGCAACAATGTCTCCCATTAGTTTCAACCTACACAGGACAAAAAAAACACTCAGCAAATTTGAACGCAGGGTGGAAATGGTTCACACCAAGGAGTGTAATTTTAAGATGATTGGAGGAAAGTACAGGATGAATGTCAAAGGTAACCATAAACAGAAGAAATCCCTCAGATGCTGGAAATCCAGAGCAACACACACACACAAAATGCTGGAGGAAACCAGCAGACCAGGCAGCATCTATGAAAAAGAGTAAACGGTAGACATTTCAAGCCAAGACCCTTCATTAGGACAATGTCAAAGGTAAGTCCAGGAGTAATAGTAGAGCCAGATACATTAAGAACATTTAAGAAACTTATCTACCCTGTGCACATTGATGATAGAAAAAATGAAGGGCTATTTTGGAAAGTAGGGGTAGATTGATCTTTGGGTACGTTAAAAGGTCAGTACAACATCATGAGTCAAAGGGCCTGTACTCTTCTGTAGTGTTCTGTGTTGTAATCTGAAATAGAATAAGCGATATATATCGATCTTGGGTTAAAGTACCAGGTTAACGAGTCTCCAGATTCAAATTATCACTAATGTCTGTCTAAATGCTCAGCATTCCACCTCACAGGCAACTTCACTAAATTTTGTCCTTGGAAGAGATAACACACAGACTCAATGGTCCAAACATCCTCCTCTGGTGCAGTAATACCTCTATGATTCGCAGAGCTGCAAGCTAAGATTAACACACACACAGTGCTGGAGGATCTCAGCAGGTCAGGGAGCATCTATGGAGGGAAATAAACAGTTGATGTTTTGGGACAAGGTCCTTCATCAGGACTGGTAAGGAAGGAAGAAGATGCCACTATAAAAAGGTGGGGGAGGAGAAGGAGGACAAGCTAGGGTGCTGAAGGGGGGGAAAATGAAGAAGCTAGGAGGTGATAGGTGGAAATGACAAAGAGCTAAAGGAGAAGTAATCTGATAGGAGAGAAAAGTGGACCATAGGAGAAAGGGAAGGAGGAGGAACATCAGGGGGAGGTGATATGACAATTGAGTGAAAACGATAAGAGGCCAGAGTGGGGAATAGATGAGGGCAGGGGAAAAAAATTACTGGAAGGAGAAATTGATATTCATGCCATCAGGTTGGAGGCTACCTAGATGGATTATGAGATGTTGCTCCTCTACCTTGAGCGTGGTCTCATCGTGGAAGAAGAAAAGGCCATGGACCAACATGTCAGAACAAAAATGGGGATAGGAATTAAAATGGAATGCCACTGGGAAATTCTGCGCCTTGTGGATGGAACAGAGGTGCTCGACAAAGCGGTACCACAATTTAGAGACAATCACATTGTGAGTACTGAATACAGTGGACAATCCCAACAGATTCTCAGATGAAGTGTTGACTCACCTGGAAGGACTGTTTGGGGCATTAAATTCAGGTGAGAGAGGAAGTGAATGGACAGGTGTAGGATTTTTGCCACTTGCAGGGATATGTGCTAGGACAGAGATTAGTGGGAAGGTACGAATGGACAAGGGAATCACAGAGGGAAGCAGGGGAAAGGTAAACACATATTTGGTGGTAGAATCCTTTTGAAGATGGCGTAAGTTGCAGAGAATGATCTATTGGAAATGGAAGTTCATGGGGCTGGTAAGTAAGGACAAGAGGAACTCCCGTTAAGGCGCAGGAATACAGAATGAGTATGGATGTTGGTATGTCCGTAGCCCCCTCCTTTGTGAGAATCGCCAGATCACTGTTAGGTTGAGTCAAAAGGGGGCCAAAGACATGAGGGGGAGACGTGCAGGATGTCATATTTCTCCCCCCCATAGCGATGTAAAGCTACGGGACATGGCCATTGTCTCTGGGAGACAGATTTGTGGATTGAGATGCTCTGCTACGTGAATGCCCACGGGCAAAGTGGGCTGGTTGAGGGAGAGATTGCATCACCCCCAACCTGATTGACATCTACAACCCTGCGAGTCAGAATAAAAGAGGGGCTGTAGGAACAACCCCTCAGACGCACCAGAAGAAACGTTAAGCGACCACGTAACAGCAGACGGTCATCGGAAACCAAGCCACGTGCGTTCAATTCTGTGGCTGGAATTGGTGGCTGAAACCACGGAAAACGGCTTTTTAGCTAACAACAGGGAAACCCGCTCCCCTGACTCAACGGATTGGCATCATAAAAGATTTGGGCAAGTTTAAACGCCTCCCTCTCTTAAACCCAAAACGCTGCAGCCTGAACAAGCTAATGACTTTTATATTTACATCGGACAATACATTATCCCCTAGACAACGATAGAGTTACGTTTTATGGGTTATGATCATACCGGCGCTTTAGATTTAGTATTGACAACGTATATTATCTGTATGTTTGCATTAATCTTATTTTTGTGCCCCTTTATCAATAAATACTTTTAAAAATAGTACCATCAGACTTCAACGGACCTCTCTATCTTTGCTGGTAAGTGATCCAATTACGGGAATTTCGTAACAATGTCCAGAAGTGGAGTAGATGCAGGTGAGGCAGCATCAATGGTGAAGGAAGGGAAACCCCATATTTTGAAGGAGGGTAACATTTCTGATGTCCACGAAAGGAAAGCATCATCCTGGGAACAGATGCAGCAGAGACAAAGAAACTGAGAAAAGAGAATAGCATTTTTACAGAAGATATGGGGTGGGGTAAGAGATAGAGTCAAGAGAATCGGTAGGCTTATAAAAGACATCTGAAGGCATTTTGTCTCCAGAGATGAAAATAGAGATTGAGAAAGGGAAGAGAGGTGTCAGAAATAGACCAAGTAAACATAAGGGCAGAGTGGAAGTTGGAGACAAAGTTGGTGAAATTGACAAGTTCAGCATGGGTGCATGAAGCAGCACCAATGTAGTCGTCAATGTAGCACAGAAAGAGCTGGGGAGCTTTATGAGGGTAGGCTTGAACATGCAAAGTTCCACGTAGGCAAGAAAAACACAGGCACAGCTGGGCACATGAGGTACCCTTGGCTACCCCTTGAGTTTGGAGAAAGTGGGAGGAACCAAAGAAAAATTCTTGAGGATAAGGACCCATTCTGCCAGACGGAGGAGGGTGGTGGTGGAGGGGAGCTGGCCAGCTCTGTTGTCAAGAAAGGGGTGGAGAGCTTTAAGGCCTTCTTGATGGGGGGGAGGGGGGAATACATGTATAGGGACCGGACATCCATGGTGAAGAACAGGCAATCTGCGCCAGGGAACTGAAAGTTGTACAGGAGATCAAAAATGTGCAAAGTGTCACAGATGTAGATGGGAAGGGACTGAACCAAGGGGGATAAAATGGAGTCAAGTTATGTGGACAAGAGTTCATTGGGCAGGCAGAGACAATGGGCCTACCGGGATAGTCAAATTTGTGGATCTTGGGTAGGAGGTAGAAAGGAGCACTGCAGAGTAAGGGAACTGTCAGTTTGGTGGCAGTGGATAGGAGGTCTCCAGAGTTGATGAGATTAGTGATTTCAAGGGAAAAGTGAAGGTGGTGTTTGAGAGTTGCCACCTGGTCCCAGCAAGATAGAGGTCAGTCCGCCACACTACAACAACACCCTTTTGACTTTTGCTGCGACAGTGAGGTTGATATTGGTGTGGAGACAGTGGAGGGCAGTATGTTCAGAGGAGCAAGGTTCGAGGAGGAGAAAGGAGTGCTGAAGTCAAGCCGGTTGACGTCTTGGCTACAATTTAAAATTAATAGATCCGGCAGAGAACCAAAGTGTAGTGTTCAAAAGGAAAACAGTTGGAGACAACAGAAGGGGTCATTGGTGCAGGGTGGGAGAACCTTTCCCAAAGAAGTGGACTCAGAAACAGAGGTGACTGAGGATTAATCTAATTTAAGATTAAACCGAACATTTTTACTTGGCTTAGTTAAAATAAGTAGTTAGGGTTGTTGTTCTACTTCTACAAATAAACATGCTGAGTTAAAGTAAACCCAATGTTCCTTCAGCATTTCTTCCCAGCCCACTCACCCTCCCTCCCACACATACATTCAAGCATTTTTCTATTTATCTATACTTTTTATAACCTGCTCAGAAACACTTTACATAGTTTAAAAATTGTTTTATATAAGAAAAAGATGTTCACATGTAATATCCCCTACCACAAAAAATGTTAAGTTAGGTGAAAAGTGATATTTTTAAAAAGAAAACAAAACTATTGATATATTTATCAGTGGGGAGAATTGTTTAAAAACAAAGTGGGACAGTTGAAAAGAAGAAGTTAGACCATCTGTAGATGATGAAAAAAATGCTTCATACTTGGAGTTATTTAAAAAGACAAAGATGGTAATCATTGAAGTACTAAGAGCAAGATGAAATAAGCTGAATAAAAGGAGGTTTTACAATTGCTATTTAGGCCAAGAGGACAGGAGAAAGGAAAATTACTTTTGGAAAGGGTGTAATAACTTCTTGCTCCACTTTGATTTTGCTTACTCATAGCAGTTTCAAATATTTAAAATACCTACTATAGGTTCACGATCCTCTAAAATGTCTTACAAATAAGTAATAACTAGGAGGAACTCATTTTATAAGAGAGAATACTTGACATCCTCTATAACAGGTCAAGCCAGCTGTGAGTCATAAGCTTTCTCCTGATTCATATGTCATACCAGTGAGACCTTTAACTTTAAGTCACATATCTATAACTAGCAGCACGGCCCTGCCTGGTTCACTTGTCAAAACATAGATATTTGTACCTTTCAGTTGAAGTACCCCTCATATTTCTGCCTAGAGACAATTCCACAGATTTCAATTGCCTTGCAACATTTCATTTAAGAAAATGCTTCCTGAGTTAAGTTTAAATATGTGAAACAAAGTTATTTGGTAGAGAGCCAGATGCAAACAGTAGATCAAATGAATCCCAAGAGGCTGGGAGGGTGTGTAACCATGGAAAGATTGAAACACAAGAGTGAGAAAAAGCATCTAGTGCTTTCCCAGCATATATTACGTATAAACTCTTCTTGGGCTTCCAGCCAGGTACAGATAATGACTATAACCAATGCTTTGATGACAAACTCTGTCATCTTCATCAGGGATTATGCCTAGACATGTCTAGTCTGGTGGTACTTATACACCCATTGTCCATCCCTCCTGATTGGTTAGCCTTCATCCAATCAGGGTTCCGCTCTCCCACCTTGGGATCGAATTCCAGTTCTTTCTTAGAGCGAGACTTACATCTTTGTTAAAAATTCTTTTCCTCAAGATTTATTTCAATGGTTTCTTTTACCAGGCCCAAAAGCCATTGGCAAGGCACAGTGGTTTTGTGCTGGTCAATCTATGGCCATTGTGAATACAATTTCTCCAGGTAAGACAAACAGATATACTTCCTATGCTTTATGATGCAAGTTTCCACCGTACATCATGTTTGGCCAATATATGTTGCTCCGCATTTATAGAGAATCCTGTAAACGCCAGCTGTCCTGAGTCTCAGGTCATCTTCATCCGCATAAACTGTAATTTGAGCTTCCTTACAGATTTATTAATCTGGTATTTCTTCATTATCCTGATGATCCTTCCAGAAACTGTGGAAATACAGGGAGGACAGGCGGTATCCTAGCTGTTAGGTTTCCTAGTTTTTCTATTGGTCCTTTTAAAGGCCTGATTGATATCCTTCACCTTATAGCCATTCTTTAGGAACAATATGCATAATCATCTTATTTCCTCGGGATGACTCTCTGGGTCCGAAGTAGTGAACTAGTTTTCACAGTAAATCAAAGTAGAAAGAACCACTGCACACTGGGAGTCATGATGGTGGTTTTTATTGTTGAGGTACAAGTCCATGCAAGTGGGTTTCCAAAAGAAATCTATCCGAGGCTACCGTATAGATTCTGTCACAAATACAGTTGCAAAAAAATTATTTAAGAGCTCTTTTGGCTCCACATATGGATTTCCATTCTTGTCTTCCAGAGGACCAATTTTGTCCCTTGCAATCGTTTTGCTCTTAACATATCTGTTGAATCCCCTAGGATTCTCCTTCACCTTGTCTGCTAGAGCAAATTCATCCTTTTTTTTAAAAAAAACAAAGGCTTCCTGATTTCTTTCTTAAGTGTCCTCTTGCATTTCTTATACTCCATAAACAGCTCATTTGTTTTTACTTGACTATTCCAGCTATACACTTCCCTTTTTTCTCTTAACCAAGGCCTCAATATCTCTTGAAAACCAAGATTCCCTGCACTTGTTATTTATATATTTTATTCTGACAGGCACATATCATCTTTGTGCTCTCAACATTTTGCTTCTGAAGGCCTCCCACTTACCATGTACACCTTTGCCAGAAGATAGTCTGTCCCAGTCCACACTTGCAAAATCATTTCTGATACCATCAAAATTGGCTTTTCTCCAATTTAGAATCTCAACCCGCAGACCAGACCTATCTTTTTGCATATTTACTTTGAAACTAATGGCATTGCGGTTGCTGGATGCAAAGTGCTCCCCTCCACGAACTTTTATCACTTGCCCTGTCTCATTCCTTAACAGCAGATCCACTAACATACACTCTCTCGCTGGGACTACTGATTTAGGAGACTTTCCTGAACACATTTGACAAACTCTATCCCATCTAGTCCTTTTACAAAATGGAATTCCTGGTCAATATGTGAAAAGTTAAAATTCACCTACTATAGCAAACTTACATTTCTTGCAATAGTCTGTGATCTCTTTACAAATTTATTCCTCAAAATCCCTAGGACTGTTGAGTGGTTTGTAATACAGCCCCAGTAACATGGTCATGCTTTTCTTATTACTGAGTTCCACCCATAACACCTCAGTAGATAAGATTTCCAGTCTGTTCTGACGGAACACTGTCATGACATTTTCCGACTAGTAATGTCACCCCTCCTCTTTTAATCCCTCCTACTCTGTCACATCAAAAACAACTGAACCCCTGAACACTGAGCTTGCAGGCAAATTCATGGGCTCTTGACTGGAGATAACACAACTCTACACATCCAGCTAATGTCTTTGGAGAAAATACTAGTCTTGATTGATGCTGAAGTAGACAATCATCAGGCACCTGGAGAAGCAGGGCTTGCTGAGGTCATTTCACTACAACTTTACAGAATGTCAACTTATTGATAGGGACTGCATCTATAATCAAAGACATTCAGTTCCAATCACAACCATTACTGAAGCCTTCACAGATCAGTAGGACATTAAATTGACACATAAGCCAGGTGTCCAGATCACATTTATCACTGAAAGTACTTGGATGAACAAGACACACCTAGGATACAAAGGATTAATGCACTACAACAGGTTCATTATCAATGATCTATGTTGTGAAATTTGTAGTTTTGCAGCTATAAAGTGCAGATATCAAATTACTAAAAGATATGAAAAATAAATAAATAGTGCAAAAGATGAATAATGAGGTAGCTCTCATGGACTGTTCAGAAATCTGATGGTGAAGCTTTCCTTAAAGCATTAAGCATCGGTTCTCAGGCCCCTGCATCTCTTCACCGATTGCAGTAAGGCAAGAAGGGCATGTCCCTTTAATAGTAGATGCAGTGTTCTTGAGACACCACCTCTTGTAGAAGCCTTCAGCAGAACGAGTTGTGCCCATTATGGAACTGGCTGACTCTAAACTCTCTGTAGCCTCTTGTGATTCTATACATTAGAGGCTCCTTACCAGGCTGTGATGCAACTCGTCAGAATACTCTACACCACAGAGCTTTGACAAATGGCCAATCCAGACTTTGGAAGTTTGGAGAGGAAGGGACTTCAACCAGGTCCACTGCCCAAGGATAAAAGGCAGGAGTGGTTTGCGGCAGTGTAAAAGAGCTTTGACCAATGTCCAATCAGAATTTGGAATTGATTAGAAAGAGCAAATTAAAGGAAGGCAGGGGCAAGCGCAGCAGCCATCGTCTGATTGGACTGAATCAGAGTGCTGATCTTAAGGCTTTAGCTCTGTGAGGCTTCACCAGACAATGCAAAGCTCAAGCTTTTTTCCTTTCTCTTCTTTATACCTGCTCAGCTAGGTAGAGATGACAGCCAGGATAGTGAAATGCTCCTGTTGTGGGATGCGGGAAGGCAAGGACCTCCAGTATCCCCAACCACTACAACTGCAAGAAGTGCATTCAGCTGCAGCTTCTAACAATTCACATTAAGGAGCTGGAGCTGGAACTGGATGAACTCTGGATCATTCGACAGGTTGAAAGAGTGATGGATAGGACATATAGGGAGGTAGGTACACTCAAGGTGCTGGACACAGGAAACTGGGGAAAAGGGGTAAAAGAGCTAGTGCAGAGTACCCCAGTGGTCATCCCCCTCAACAACAGGTACATCACTTTGGATACTATCAGAGGGGATGACATAACTGAGGAAAGTCAGAGTGGTCAGGTCTCTGATACCTAGCCTGCCTCTGTAACTCAGATGAGAAGTGGGAAGAAGAGGCACACTGTGGAGATAGAGGATTCATTAGTTAGGGGAATGGACAGGTGGTTCTGTGGGCAAGGACAAGATTCTTGAATGTATGTTGCCTTCCAGATGCCAGGGTCCGGGATATCATGGATCAAATCCTCAGCATTCTTAAGTGGGAGGGTGAACAGCCAGAAGTCGTGGTCTATTTAGGTACCAATGACATGAGTAGGACGTGTGTCAGGGTTCTGCATAAGGAGCCCAGGATATTAGGTACTAAGTTAAAGGGCAGGACCTCCATGGTTGTGATCTCAGGATTGCTACCCGTGCCACGTACTAGTGAGGCTAGAACGTGGAAGATTATACAGTTTAATATGTGGCTAAGGAATTGGTGTAGGAGGGAAGGCATGATATTTTTGGATCATTGGTCTCTCTTCCAGAGAAGGTGGGACCTATACAGAAGAGATTGTTTGTACCTGAAATAAACAGGGAATAATATCCTAGCTCTAAGGTTTGTTAATGCTGCATGGTGGGGTTTAAACTAGAGTTGCAGATTGATATGAACCAGAGTGCCAGAACGGTTAGTGGACAGGTTGAAGAGGCAGATGTTGGTAAGACCTCAGACAAAGTTAGTAATCAAAAGGTTGAGCATGGTGCAACAAAATCAAAAAGGGTGAATACAGGACCGAAGGTGTTGTATCTGAATGTGTGCTGTATACAGAATAAGGTAGATGAAATTGCAGCATAGCTGCAGATTGGTAGGTATGATGTTGTAGGCATCACTAAATCATGGCTGAAGGAAGATTATAGCTGGGAGCTTAATGTCCAAGGATACACATGGTATCGAAAAGGACAGGCAGGAAGGCAGAGGGGGTGGTGTTGCTTTATTGGTAAAAAAAAATGAAATCAAATCATTAGAAATAGGTGACATAGGGTTGGTAGGTGTTGAATCATTGTGGATAGAACAAAGGAACTGCAATGGTAAAGAAACCCTGATGGGAATTGTATACAGAGCCCCAAACAGTAGTAAGGATGAGGCCTAGAAATGACAACAGGAGATAGAAAATGCATGCCTAAAGGCCAATGTTAAGAAAGTCATGGGGGACTTCAATATGCAGGAAGATTAGGAAAATCAGATTAGTGATGGGTTGCAGCAGAGGGAATTTCCAGAGTTCCTACCAGATGGCTTTTAGAGCAAGTCATGGTTGAGCCCACTAGAGGATCAGCTATTCTAGATTGGGTGTTGTGCAATGAACCAGAATTGATTAGAGAACTCAAGGTAAAAGAACCCTTATGGGAAAGTGATCATAATCAAATTCATGCTGAAATTTGAGAAGGAAAAGCAGAAGTGAGATGTATCAGTATTACAGTGGAGTATAAGGAATTACAAAGGCACGAGAGAGGAGTTGGCCAGAATTGTTTGGAAAAGAATACAGGCAACGATAATGGCAAAGCCGCAACGTCTGGAATTTCTGGTAGCAATTTGGAAGGCATAGTATATATACATCCCAGATAGTTTTCTAAAGGAAAGAAGATACAATCATGGCTAACAAGAGAAGTTAACACCAACATAAAAGCCAAACAGAGGGCATATAACAGAGCAAAGATTACAGTCAGCCCTCCTTATCTGCGAGTTCCGCATGCGCGAATCGAGAAAACCCGGAAATACTCTTCCAGCATTTGTTGTTCGAGCATGTACAGACATTTTTTTTGTCATTATTCCTTAAACAATGCAGTATAACAACTATTTTACATAGGATTTACATTGTATTAGGTATTAAGTATTTAGTAATCCAGAGATGATTTAAAGTATACAGGAGGATGTGGGTGGGTTATCGTGGATCGGGATCCAAAAACAAAATCGTAAGCTCTCTTACTAAGTAAGTCGGAAAAGGTACATCCGGTATTATTTAGCGTCAGTTAGTCAAACGTTTGTCTTAGTATATAGTATATATTTTACCTTCCTATGCATATAAAATGCTTAAGAATGTATGTTTCAGCGCCGGGCTCGGAATCAAAATCCCAAAACCCCAAAACCCAATAACTAAACCACTGCGTTGCTTAGTAAAAATTGTAGCTTTCATCGGGGCAGGGCCCTTCTCACTTTATCATTTAAAATTGTTCTGATCTTTGACCAACGTAGACTAACTTTTTTCCAATGATTGATGGCATTTCAACTTTTCCCGATCACTTTATTATTTACACTTTATTTTCAATCATGATTGTGATTATTTTCATGAACAGAAACACTGTGGATTCAGAGCTCCATCGCCGGGTCCTAATGTCCACCGCGCTGAGACAGGTTGAATAAGGGACTTGAACATCCGCGTTTTTTGGTATCCACGAGGGGTCCCAGAGGATTGGGAAGTTTTTAAAAACCAATAGAAGGCAACTAAAAAAGTCATTAGACAATAATTTGAAAGAGAGGGGGGCATGTAGTGTGTGAAGTTACAGTAACTAAAGAGAAGGTTCTTGGCAAACTGAAAGGTCTGAAGGTAGCTGAGTGGACCAGATGGTGTATACACAGAGTTTTAAGAGGAGGCTAAAGAGATCATGGAGGCATTAGTAATGGTCTTTACAGAATCACTGATTATAGAATGGTTCCATCAGTCTGGAAAATTGCAAATGTCACTCCACACTTCAATGGAGAGAGGCAAGAGAAAGGTAACTACAGGCCAGTTAATCTGACTTCAGTGGTTGGGAAGATGTTGGAGTAGATTATTAAGGATGATGTCTCAAGGTACTTGGAGGCACATGATAAAATAGGCCATAATCATCATGGTTTCTTCAGGGGAAAATCTTGCCTGACAAGTCTGTTGGAATTCTTTGAAGAAGTAACAAGCAGAATAAATAAAGGAGAATCAGTTGATATTGTGTATTTGGACTTTCAGAAGGCCTTTGTCAAGGTGCCACATGAGGCTGCTTAACAAGCTACAAGCCCATGGTGTTACAGGAAAGATTCTAGCATGGATAAAGCAGTGGCTGATTGGCAGGACGCAAAGAATAGGAATAAAGGGAGCCTTTTCTGACTGTCTACCAGTGACTATTGGTGATCCATAGAGATCTGTACTGGGACCGATTCTTTTTACTTATATGTCAAGATTTGGATGTTGGAATTGAGGGCTTTGCTGCAAAGTTTGCAGACGATATAAAGATAGCTGGAGGGGGCATGCGGTTTTGAGGAAGTAAAGAGGCTACAGAAGGACTTAGATTAGGAGAATGGGCAAAGAATGGCAGATGGAATAGAGCATCGGGAAGTGTAAGGTAGAAGAAACAAAAGGATTGACTATTTTCTAAGTGGAGAGAAAATACAAAAATCTGAGGTGGAAAGGGTCTTGGAAGTCCTTCTGCAGGAACCCCTAAAGGTTAATTTACAGGTGGAGTCTGTGGTGAGGAAGGCAAATGCAATGTTAGCATTCATTTCAAGAGAACTAGAATATAAAAGCAAGATGTAATGTTGAAACTTTATAAAGCACTGGTGAGGCCTCACTTGAGAACTGTGAGCAGGTTTGGGCTCCTCATCTTGGGAAAGGTTTGCTGAAACTAGAGAGAGTTCAAAGGAGGTTCATGAAAATGATTCCAAGATTGAATGGCTTGTCACATGAAGAGCATCTGATGTCTCTGTGCCTGTATCCACTAGAATTCAGAAGAATTAGGGGTGACCTCATTGAAACCTATTGAATGGTGAAAGACCTTGATAGAGTGGATGTGGAGAGAATGTTTCCTATGATGGAAGAGCCTAAGACCAGAAGGCACAGCCTAAGAATAGAGGAGTGTCCCTTTAGAACAGAGTTTAGGAGGAATTTCTTTAGCAGGGGGTGGTGAATCTGCAAAATTCTTTGTCATGTGGAGCTGTGGAGGCCAAGTCTTTATGTATTGTTGATTGCTCTTTATGATTCTTGATTGTTCAGGGCATTAAGGGTTATGGGGAGCAGGCAGGAGATTGGGGCTGAGAGGAATACTGGATCATCCATTGGATCAATGGGCCAAATGGCCTAATTCTATTCCTATATCTTGTAGTCTTTTGGTCATACATCTGTAAAAATTTGCAAGAGTCTTTTGTTACATAACAGATCTTCACAAACTCCTAATAAAGAGCCACTATCATGCCTTCTTCATAGCAGCATCAATGTTTTGGACCCAGGATAGATCCTCTAAGATTCCTTGAACTTGGTGTTGGTAAGACGAAGGAACTGATTGTGAACTTCAGCAAGGGGAAATTGAAAAACACATCAGTCCTCATTTAAGGTTAAAGGTAGAAAAGGTGAGCAGTTTCAGGTTCCTGGATGTCAACATCTGAGGACCTATCCTGTAACTGATGTGTTTGCTAAGCTTGTGTTTACAATGAAGTGATAATCACCCATGACTATCTAAAATTATGAATGAGTGGCTGATTGCAAACTTTAAATGGAATTTGTGGTTAAATAATTGTACAAATCGCCCTAAGCCGTCTGCCTCAGACATCCTTAGCACTTCCCTTGTACTTGAATGGGAGTGGTGTTTGATTAGGTATACATTGCTTAAATAAGTTTTAGATTATAAAACTCCTCCTCACTGACAATGCAGGTGCACCTCAAGGATGCATGCTTAGCTCTACTCTCTCTACACTCATGAATGAGTCGTTAGGCACAGCCTCAAGCACCATCTTATAAACTTGCCAATGACACCAACAGAATCGCAGATGGCGATAAGGAGGCATGCAGGAGTGAGGTAGGCGACTGGTTGAGTGGTGTCACCATCTAATATTCTGCCAACAACAATTGTGTCATCGCCAAGCTTATAAATGGTGCCTGTGTTGATTGGGTATTCCCTACAGCTGAGAAACACCTTCAGGGAATACATGTTAGGGAATGCTTGCAGCAAAGTTGACAATCATCTCATCACTAAATTTACCTAATATTTATAGAGAAAACACAAGAAGGCACTGCAACTACACAACAAATTTGTATGATATTGATTTCTGGCTAGGTTTGAAGCAATTTTGTTAATTAAAATCATGCTGAAGTTGATGATCCTTCATTAAATACCTGATATATTTGCAAAAAAGCCAATAATCACCTATGACTAGGTGAGCCTCAGGGATCTGTACTGGGTCCAATGTTGTTTAGAACATAGAATAGTACAGCACATTACAGGCCCTTCTGGATGATGGGGTGGTAAATTAGATTAGTAAGTATGCAGATGATACTAAGATAGGTGGCATTGTGGATATTGAAGTAGGTTTTCAAAGCTTGCAGAGAGATTTAGCCAGTTAGAAGAGTGGGCTGAAAGGTGGCAGATGGAATTTAATGCTGATAAGTGTGAGGTGCTACATTTTGGTAGGAATAATCCAAATAGGACATACACGGTAAATGGTAGGGCATTGAAGAATGCAGTAGAACAGAGTGATCTAGCAATAATGGTGCATAGTTCCCTGAAGGTGGAATCTCATGTGGATAGGGTGGTGAAGAAAGCTTTTGGTATGGTGGCATTTATAAATCAGAGCATTGAGTACAGGAGTTGGGATGTAATGTTACAATTGTACAAGGCATTGGTGAGGCCAAATTTTGAGTATTGTGTAGTTCTGGTCACCAAATTATAGGAAAGATGTCAACCAAATAGAGAGAATACAGAGAAGATTTACTAGAACGTTAGGCAAACACGAGGAAATCTGCAGATGCTGTAAATTCAAGCAACGCACACAAAATTTTGGTGGAACACAGCAGGCCAGGCAGCATCTATAGGGAGAAGCGCTGTCAACGTTTCGGGCCGAGACCCTTTGTCAGGACTAACTGAAAGGAAAGGTCTCGGCCCGAAACGTCGACAGCACTTCTCCCTATAGATGCTGCCTTGCCTGCTGCGTTCCACCAGCATTTTGTGTGTGTTGCTAGAATGGTACCTGGGTTTCAGCACCTAAGTTACAGGGAAAGGTTGAACAAGTTAGGTCTTTATTCTTTGGAGCATAGAAGGTTGAGGGGGGACTTCATAGAGGTATTTAAAATTATGAGGGGGATAGATAGAGTTGACGTGGATAGGCTTTTTCCATTGAGAGTAGGGGAGGTTCAAACAAGAGAACATGAATTGAGAGTTAAGGGGCAAAAGTTTAGGGGTAACACGAGGGGGAACTTCTTTACTCAAAGAGTGGTAGCTGTGTGAAACGAGCTTCCAGTAGAAGTGGTAGAGGCATGTTCGGTATCATCATTTAAAGTAAAATTGGATAGATATATGAACAAGAAAGGAATGGAGGGTTATTGGCTGAGTGCGGGTCAGTGGGACTAGGTGAGAGTAAGCGTTCGACATGGACTAGAAGAGCCGAGATGGCCTGTTTCCATGCTGTAATTGTTATACCGTTAAAATATGAATGAGAGTTTGATTGCAAGCTTTAGATGCAACTTGTGATGGAGCCAATCTACAAATTGCCTTCAGTCTGGGGCTAGTACATCCTTTCCAGATGAGTGGAAGCATGGAAAATTCACATACACATTCTTTTCAGGGCTGATTGTGGATTACAGGAGGAACAAAAGAAACCAAAGAGCTGATTGTGGATTACAGGAGGAATGGAGACAGGGTCGCCTCTATCAACATCAACGGGTCTGCAGTTGAGAGAGTGAGTATTTTCAAGTTCCCCGGTATACACGTCACCAAAGATCTTACCTAGACTGTACACACCAGCTGTGTGACAAAATAAGCACAACAGCATTTCTTCCACCTCAGGTGACTGAAGAAGTTTGGCTTGAGCCCTCAAAACCTCAAGACCTTCTACAGACAGCATCCTGACTGGCTGTATCGCCGCCTGGTACAGGAGCCTCACCAATCTTGATCGCTGAGCACTGCGGAGGGTGGCAAAGACAGACCAGTGTATCTGTGAACATGAACTCCCCTCCACTGAGGACATTTACAGCAGGAGGTGCATAAAGAAGACCATTGGGACATCGGTCACCCCAACCATAAACTGTTTCAGCTGTTTCTAGCAAGCCAGGCACCATCTCGGAAAAGAGTACAGTCGACATTTCGGGCTGAAATCCTTCAGCAGCACTTGCTGAAGGGTTTTGGCCCAAAACGTTGACTGTATTCTTTTCCTAGATACTGCCTGGCCTGCTGAGTTCCTCCAGCGTTTGGTGTGTGTTGCTCGGATTTCCAGCATCTACAAATTTTCTTGTTTGTTATTAAATGCACCCAATGGCTCCTCAAATAGCCTCTGACAATCAAGTCCAACTCCTGGCCTTCACTTGTAGCTTAGCTACTGAAGGGCAGCGGAAATGTTTCTACTGACAGGAGGAGGGACAAAGGCAGGTTACTGGCGCCTTAAGACCAGTCACTCCAGGCAGATACGGCTCATCAGCTGTGTTTGGCAGCTCATCTAAAAGAAGGAAAACTGTGATCTCACACCCCTGCTGTCTTGCAGCTTTACGCAACCTTGGGGAAAGCTTTGGGAATAAATCTATCTGGATGTCAACATCTCAGAGAACCTGTCCTGGGCCCAACACATTGATGCAATCATGAAGAAAGCATACCTGTAGCTCTTCTTTGTTAGGAGAAATTTTGTATGTCACAAAGACTCTTGCCAATTTCTATAGATATACACCATTCAAACTGGTTGGAGACTCCAATGTACATGATCATAAAGGGCTGCTGAGGGTTGTAGAGTCAGCTAGTTCTGTTACTGGAACAACCCTCCCAACCATCAAGGATACCTTTAAGAGACGGCATCCATCATCAAGTACCCCCACCATCTAGGACATGTCACTTCTCGATATTACCATCAGGGAGGAGATACAGGAGCCTGAAGGCTTTACAATGATTCAGAAATAGCTTTTGTCCTCCACATCTAACTTTTGAACAGTCCATGAGCATGTAAACACTCCCTTATTGTTCATTTTGTTTTGCATTATTTATTTTGTAATTTATAGCAATTTTTTAATCTGTGCTATATTGTTGCCACAAAACATCACAATTGCATGTCATATTAAGATAATAATAAACTGAATTACACTGGCATGCCCAGTTTTCAGAAGGGCACGTCATTACACGCACGTCGATGACTGAGGAACGTGTGCCATTGAAAAGTTATAAGAAGGGATCCAGAGCTAGAGTGCACAAGGGACTGAACACGCCAGAACGGCAGAAACAGAGAGACAGATCCCGCCCCCGCCCCCTCACTCTCTGCCCCGAAGCAAACTCTGCATGTCAATGTTACGCCTCTTTCACAGAATCACTGGGACCCAAGTAAACCTGTCAAACTATTATTTCACCTCTCCATTGACACATGGGCCAACTGGACTGATTTGTTATAAATTTGCCACTCATTTTAAATGAGATTGAGATTACTGAACAAATGTCTTGAACAAAGAAATAATGGGCATTGCAGTTATTTCAGTAAATTAAGAGATGTTTAATTTGGTTCTCTTCCAATCTCATTGAGGAACCCCATCACTTTCCATTGTGCTGATCTGAAAAATCCATTTGTGAATTTGACTGGGTATCTAGTATGCAGATCATTTTATGGACAACTGGAAAAAGCTGATTGCTATGAAGACATTCAGTTTCAGAGATTGACTCATGTTAAGCAATTATTAAACTTGAAACACAGTGCACACAGATAGAAATAAAATTCATAATTTTAAATCTAGGTTCCACAGCCTTATTCAATGAAATCTTTGATTCTGAGTTAGCACTTTTTATTTATTGCGATACAGCGCAGAATAGGCCTTCGAGCCGCACCGCCCAGTAATCCCCGATTTAACCCTAGCCTAATCACGGGACAATTTACAATGACCAATTAAGCTACCAATCTTTGGACAGTGGGAGGAAACCAGAGTACCCACAGGAAACCAACACTTCCTACAAGGTAAAGCTGAGATCGACTATTAGATTGGTAGCCTCAGCCTGATTTTTATGTGAAAGCCTGTGACCGTTTTCAACTAAGTAACTTGCTAGAAATAATTGTCATATATATGTAACCAATTACATCACAGAGACTGAAGACTATTTCTGGGTTCCTGCTTTTAGATGAAATGGCAAAGATGAGAGTTTTGAGAATAAATGTGCAAGAAGAAGTAGAAATTATACATGTTCAAACATGTCCACATAACGGTGCAAAAAGGTAACATCTTCTGGGAAGCCTGGCAGGGGACCCCATTAGCAACTAAATGGCTACACACACATTCATGTTGCTGCAGCTCCTCACGATCATCTTGTTGCTAGTTTTCATCTGTTACCCCAACGTCTAGTCCTCTCTTTACTTAATGGTAAGGAACCAATAACAGAGCATTGGAAATAGTAACAGAATTAGGCAGAGGCAACAATGGACTTATGAAACTGAACTGATGCTTGATAATTATTTGGGACCAAGTAATAATATTAATGAGGATGAACAAGTTGGCGCCATGTATGTGGACTTTCAGAAGACCAGAATGAAGACTGGGACAGTGAATTTGAGAGTGATGGTGACCATGATTTCCACAGCAAAGGGCACCCCTTTGAGCTTGTAGTGGTTTTTCCATGGTCAGAGACAAGAATGAAAACATCCTATTGAAGCCTAGATTGCACAGATGTCGCTCCTCCCTTGGTGCCTGAAAGGCATCTTTTGCATTCCAAGTCAACCATGAAAAATGTCCAGAGATCTAGGTAAAATATCACTTTGTAAGTTTTGATTGCTACAAAATGCTTTAGGTCACTCAGCAAATTCAGAAGGCAGTGTCACTGTCACTCAAGTACAGTTTGTGTAGCAATCCGTGTGCGTAAGGGTTTAGTTTATTGGACATTGCTCCTAAGAAAATAATTGGCAACTGTTGTTTATCAGGCTTGAGGTTAAAATACAATTTCACTAAAGAAATGAGGTTACTGCTCTACTGTTGACATTACTCAGGTGAGCTGAACATTGGAAAATCAACACAGGTAAGCAAGAAAATCTCTCAAAAATGTATGACATGAGAAGCTAGTGTTAAGATACCTAAAACAGGTATAAAATGGCCTCATCCACATAAATACAATTATCAACTGTGGAATGCAAATTAATTCCTGTGCTTCATAATCAATTATTTTTATTAAATCCATCTGTAGAACTTCTATTACTCTGCTTTCAATAATTACCATCAAAAATTTACTCAGACCAATTGGGCATGATTTACTTTCACTATTAACTATTCTTATTACCCAACATACAAAGTCTGTATGGGCACGAATCCTGGTAACCAGCCCCCAGGTCACTGGGTCTGAGGTCTATGCAAGCCTAGAATCTGGAGTTGGCAAGTCCTAGGGTACGCAGAGGCCGGTGAATCCTGGAAGGCAAAATTGAGGTCAATGGCCAAAGGTCTAGGCCCAGGGTTACAAGGGCCCAGGTCACCAGTCAGAGATCCGTGCACGTCTAGAATTCAATGCGTGAAGGTCAAACCCATGAGGAGCAAGCGAGTCCTGCAGTAAAGTCTGAAGTTGGAGGCCTGATGTCTAAAAGTCTGAGGCCAAGGAATGGAGGCCCAGAGGGCGAGAAAGGGGCTTGTTTCCCTATTGTACCTTGCTTAGTCTTGTTGTTGATGTTTCTTGTGTTGTTGGGCATGTTATGTTGGCATTGGAATGAGTGGCGATTCTTGCGGGCTGCCCCCAGCACACCCCCTGGGTATGTTGGTTGTTAATGCAAATGACGCATTTCATGTCTGTTTCAATGTATACATGATAAATAAATCTGTATCTGAATATCTTCTCTTAGTGAAACATTGTTCTCTTATATAAATTGTGCGCAATTCACAATCCTTGATTACAAAGCATGAATTTGCTTTATGTTTTTACTTTTTCTGTGGGAACACAAAGGATTGGAAAAGTAGTTATTACACCAAGAGCAAACATTCATTCTCTCCTGCAGTTGTTCAAAATCTCACATAAGTAATTTTCATTTCAACAATGGCTTCTTCCTAAAGCATTTTTTCCCGGCCCTGCTTTTGTGTTAAAGGGCCATAAGGAGAATCAGATTTATTACCACTGACTTGTGCCATGAAATTTATTGTTTTATGGCAGCAGTACAGTGCCAGAAAAAAACAGAACAATAAGTTACAACAATAAATATATAAGTTGTGCAAAGGAGGAACAGCCAGCAGTGTTCTGGACCATTCAGAAATCTGACGGCGCGGTGAAGAAGTCATTCCCAAAACCCTGAGCATGGGCTTCCAGACTCCTGTACCTCTTCCCTGAAGGTAGTAATGAGAAAAAGGCACAATCCAAATACCTTCAAATGTCTTAGTTCCCAATCAAGCTCTCCATGAACCAATCATTCACTATCTATTTTGTTTCTTTATTTGCTAAGAAGATGTAGACATAATGACGCTGGTGACAATGTCTGCATAAGGTATCCGGACACATCCCTCACCAACCAGAAGTGTAGAAAGTCTTTGGTGGTCTTAAATCCAAATGCAGAGAGTTTGTAAATCCGGTGGGAACAAAGGATGTTGGAAATGGCAAGGGTACAGCGCTGTGGGAGAGGTGTGGGACAAGTGGCAGAGAAGGGGTGCCGGAGGCAGGGGGATGGTGCAGGTGCAAACACACCCGGCTTTGAGACACCAGTCAAGGTCACTTGATTCCAAACAATTGGTTTATTGTTCATCACAGAATGTTTCTCTGGTATTTCCTGTTCCCTCCCTTCTCTCTTCCCTCTTTCCCAACCATGATACCCCCTCTTCCTGACCCCTTCCCACTCCCAGTCCACAATAGAGACCCATATCAGAATCAGATTTATCATCACTCCCAATATTCTCATCAGCTCTATCATTTTTTTCACTCACCTACACACCAGGGACAGATTACATTGACCAATTAACCAATCACATTGGTGTGTCCTTGAAACCAGGAAGAAAGTGCAAATCCCAAAAAATGAAATAAAAGAAAAAAAGAGCTGGAAACAATCAGCAGGTAGTAAATGTGGAAAGAGAAACAAAATTAATGGAACAAGTTTTTCTGCCACAGAAATTTCCAGCATTTTCTGTTTTTATCATTAGTGTTACTTAGAATTTAATTTTTAAGGCTCTTTGAAAATTAACCAAGATTTTAAAGACAAATTATTCACTAGATGTTGGCTAGTTGAGTTCTAAAATTTTGGATATTATATACAAGGGCAATCAAGTATAACTTGTCTGAATACAAAGCAGTGCATCTTTTAGGCAGTGAATCACAAAGATACATTGACATGGGCAGTATAGATAGCATCCAAATGCCTTCTAATCTATCTTTGTAAAAGGACCTAAAAAAGCAAATATCAGTAGCAGATATGATGTACATTGTTCCTAAAACATTTCTCTTGAAAGTTTGATGTCAAGAATATTTCATTACTTTTTGTATAGAATTGTATACTCAGGACTTTTTAAATGCAAAAGCTGTTTCCTGAAAGACAGTTGGTACTTTAAGGAACTTCCCTTTTCAAAATTTGTTATTGTTTTATTGAGCTGAAGGAAAGCCATTGCAGACAAAGAAAGTAACAATTTTCACAAAATGTAGTGGACAGCCTATAGTTGTCTGAGAAATGTGGAAAAATGATGTTCTGACAGAGGTGGCAGATTCTGAGAGTGTTAAACTCATTTCTGTTTTTACACTTTAGCAAAATAGAAGCCTTTTGGGTGGCCGGACAAAGTGATCCCTAATTAAATAGAAGCAAGAAATAAAATATCGTTGAAACTCTTTAATATAATGAGGCTGAAAGCTTTGCAGTGAAAAACAATTCATTCACTTGGTTATACGTGGTATATTCCTATTCACTTCAGAATCAGAATTAAATTAGGTTTAATATCACCAGCATATGTCATGAAACTGCAAATCACAGGAAGCACACATATATATGTGTGTATCTGTATATATATTCTGTGTGTGTGTGTGTGTGTGTGTGTGTGTGTGTATTATGCACACACACACACACACATACATAAAAATACGGGGGGGGGAGGGGGAGATGTTAAATTAAAACTGTAGTGAGGTAGTGTTAATGGGTTCAATGCCCACTCAGAAATCTGATGGCAGAGGGGAAGGAGCTGCTCTTTAATTGTTGAATGTGTGCCTCCAGTCTTCTGTACTTTCTCCCTATGGGAAGAGGGCATGTCCTGGGTGATGGGGTTCCTTATGGTGGGGGCTGCCTTTTTGAGGTATCACTCCTTGAAGGTGTCTTTTATGCTGGGAAGGCTAGTGTTCATGCTGGAGCTGACTGAGTTCACAACTTTCTGCAGCTTATTTCTATCCTGTGTAGAGCCCCCCCCCCCCCATACCAGAAGGTGATGCAGCCAGTTGAAATGCTATGGTACATGGTACATCTGCAGAAATTTGAGGCATACCAAATCTTCTCAAACTCCCAATGAAATATAGCCACTTTCGTGCCTTCTTTGTAGCTGCAGCAATTTGTTGGGCCCAGGATGGATTCTCAGAGATGTTGACACCCAGAAACTTGAAACTGCTCACTCTTTCTACTTCTGATCCCTTTGAGGACTGGTGTGTGTTCAAAGGAGACACCCAAATTGATTTCTGACTTTTGCAAAGAAGAATAAAATAAAACTGAGTGTCTGTGAAATAGGTAATCCAGTGAAGATATAGACTTGTGTGGCAAAGATTTACAAAAATAAAACCAATTCTGAATTGTTCGTTGAAATGAAGAATCTGATTTTCAAAAACCTAACATTTTTGTAACACTTGGTCAAAGCAAAGGCATCATTTCTCTATTTTCACTTACTTGTAAAAAGCATTCAGGATAGATGGGAATCTAAAAGAATAAAAATACCAAAGAAGGATACCCATGGATACTGGAAATCTGAAATTACAACAGAAAATACTGGAAATGGTCGGATCAGGAAGTGTTTGTTGAAGGGGAACAGTTTTCCAATTTGGGTCAAACAATTCAAGAAACATATCACCATTTTTTTGCTCTAAGTCTCAAGTTGTGAGTTATTCTTTGTGTCAAACAACCTTGCAGCTGCCTGGGTACATTTGATCTCTGAAAAAGTAATTAATTATCTATAGCATATACAACTTACCTCTCATTAAATATGAAAATCGCATTTAAAAAAATCTATGCAAGTGCAAGTGGGAGAGTTCCAGGTGAACTTTTCATAAGAACAAAGGCTTAGTCATTGATAGTCACTAACAGAAGAGGCAAAGGTGAGTTGCTTGCACCTTAAAACCAGACACCGGGCTGACGCAGCTCATCAGCTATGACTGGCGACTGATTTAGAAGGAAAACTCTGATCTCAAAGTTGCAGCTACACATTTATGGGGAAGGCTTCGGGAGTAAACGCTGAGATAAAATCTGGACCTAGATTCCCTAAGGCAGTTCAAATTTGATTGGCAACTCCTGTGACACCACTGGTGCCAAACTATTTGTCTCTGCAGTTCCTCTGGATTCCTCAGCTGTGCGGAGAGGGGAAACCTGCTGCACGGGCATCAGCTTGCTCTCCACATCGTACTGCTCTAGTTTGCATACTGGCTTGCATATAACAGCTAGGACACAACATCCAAGGCTGACCCTGACCAATGAAAGGCCTCAAATTGATATTGGAAAAGGTGATTTGATTTGTTTCCCATCTAAATAACTGATTTTTACTAATTGGATACTTGTAATTTTAAAGAATTCCTTAAAGCTGCTGAAATAGTTATACAGGAAAAGTTCACTGGCTGATAGATTAGATCCACAATATTTGCTTTGGGGGAAACTTTTGGTGCTGTTTGACAAGACATGTGGTTGCTTATGTTGAATACCAATGACTCCTATTTAGAAGAGAGTACAATGTGTTCAATGGCAGACAAAGTTGAAAAGAATCTAGCCTGTGAGACTAATTAGACACCTTGTGAAAATTCCCATGGACAGTAACATTCCTTAACATATCAGACCTCAGTGAAACAACTCTGGCAATATACAGTCTGCTGCTTTGCTCAAATATGTTAATGTCACATTGTGAAAGAAAAGAAGTAATTACAGTGGGCTGATATTTTAATTGGAATTGATATATCCACAATAATTTACTGATCAGGGATAAATATTTATTAACCTAATAAAAAAAAATTCCTAGATTTATTAGTAGGTCACTTAACATCAGTAAGTGTTCCCGAACTTGTGAGTACTAATTGAATAAGCTCTAAAAGGTGTAATCTGACCATTGCCCAGCATTTATTTTTCTATGTAAGAATGACAAAATAGAGTTTTATTGTAAAGAAACATCTGGTATTACACTGAGTTATTAAATATTGAACATGCCGTGAGACTTAATGGAATATAAAGCAACATACATGAACTCACAAACACATCAGAGAAGTGGGAGTAGAGAGAGCGAGATCTGTTCAAGAGCAGGAACCACTGAAAACAGCAAGTTTTGTTGAGTGTAAGTTTCACATGGGCCAAAGAAAAGAAGTGAGGTTTAAATAGAGTCGCCATGCTTGAGTGGAGAACTGAAGCTTTGGCTCAAGAGGCTTCAGCGAGAAGAGGCAGAGGCCGAAGTCCAGGAAGCCATTTTGGATCAGCCAATGGAAAGGACCAGTGGAGAATGTCTAAACTCCACTGAGGATGAGGATTTGGCCCAAAAGGCTTTGGCAAGGAGGCACATGTGAGTAGAGGTAAGAATAAGTAAGAGTTTTTTTTAAAATAACATAATTAACTAAAATGATACAAAATTACAACAAAAAATAGTGATGCAGAATCACGTGATGTGTAAAAGCTACATGACGTAGGAGCTGATGACCACATCTGCAGCAAATGTGGGTTGCTCAAGAAACTTAAGCTCAAAGTTGAAGACCTGGAACCTGAGCCTCAAACACTGTGTAATGATCAATAAGCCAATTGTTTGGAATCAAATGACCTTGCCTGGTGTCTCAGGGCTGGGTGTGTCTGCACCTACGTCATCCCCCACTCCCGCCCTTGGCACTCCTTCCTCTACCACCTGTCCCACACCCCTCCTGCAGTGTTCCACCCTCACCATTCCCAACATCCTTTCCTCCCGGTATATCTACAAATGCTCCACGTTGACAAATACAGTTTTGTGCAAAAGCCTTAGGTACATATAAAATAGAGCTGTAAAGAGAAGATACTGAAAATAGTGAAATTAAAAGTTCAAAAAATTCAAAGTCCTAAGTTAATTTATCAAAGTATGTATAAATTATGCAACTTTAAGATTTATCTCCTTATAGGGAGCCACAAAAAAACCCCGAAAGAACCCATTTTAAAGAATACTAACAAACACCCTCGCCATTCCCAACATGAAAAGCTTCTAAATTTCAAAACATTTACTAAAAAGAGTAGTAAACAGTAAAACACTAAATCAAATCATTATTTGGTGTGACCACCCTTTGCCTTTAAAACTGGATCAATTCTCTTGGGTATGCTATTGTGCAGTTTTATAAGAAATTTGCCTGGTAGGTTGTTCAAAGCATCTTGGAGAACTTGCCACAGTTCTTCTGCAGACTTTGGCTATCTTGATTGCTTCTATCTCTCCAGGTTATCCTAAACAGCCTCGAAGATGTTGAGATTAGAGTTCTGTGGAGGCCATATCATCTACTGGGGGGAGGGGCATGGTAGCTGTAGCAAAATGCTTTACAGTTCCAGCGACACAGGTTCAATTCCCACAACTGCCTGTAAGGAGCTTGTACGTTCTCTCTGTGATAACATGTGTTTCCTCCAGGTGCTCCAGTTTCTTCCTTCAGTCCAAAGATGTACCAGTTGATAGGTTAATTGGTCTTTGTAAATTGCCCCATGACTTGTCTATGATTAAATCGGGGGCTACTGGGTGGCATGACTCAAAGGGCCAGAAGGACCTATTCAACACTGTATGTCAATAAATAGATAAATAAATATTGCGGAACTCCTTGATCTTCATTTTGCTGACAATAGTTATTTTTAAATGGCCTTGGTTGTGTGTTTAGGGCCATTATCCTACTGTAGAATGAAGTTGGGACCAATCAGACACCTCCCTGATGGCACTGCATGACTGGATGAGAATCTGCTTGTATTTCTGATTCTATTAATTCTGACCAGGTCACCAAGTCCATTTGCAGAAATGCAGCCACAAACCCGCTGGGAACCTCCACCGTGCTTCACCGTTGACTGCAGACACTCATTCATGCAGCACCCTCCAGCTCTTCTATGGACAAACTACCTCCTGTTTAAGTCTAAAGTTTCAAATTTTGACTCTCAGTCTAGAACACTTGCTGCCATTGTTCAGCAGCCAGTCCTTGAGTTTTTGTACGTCTCTTGGCTTTGTTTCCGCTTCAGACAAATGACTTTTTGGTAGCAAGTGCTCTGAACTAACCAAGGGATTTGATGACAGTAAATGTTGTCTTCATGGACTTTGGCAAGGCCTTTGTCAAGGTTCCAGACAGTAGATTGGTCCAGAAGGCTAGATTATGTCCCCTGTTGTTGGTCATGTTTAGTTATAAGGTGTATAAGGATGCAGGTGGCATGATTAGCAAGTTTGCATATGACACCAAATTTAGTGGCATAGTAGAAAATGACAGGAATGCTCTCTTTTCTTGACTACCACCGGGAAGGAAGCACAAGAGTCTAATGCTGGAGCACCTCAGCAGGTTGGGCAGCGCGTATGGAGAGTCAACATTTCAGACCGAGACCCCTCATCAGGACTTCATTAGTACAGGAGTCTGAAGACTTAAACTCAGCAATTCAAAAACAGCTTCCCCTCCACCATCAGGCTTCTGAATGGTCTGTGAATGCTATTTTGTCAATTTCTTTTTTTTGTATTACTTGCTTTCGTAATATATTATAATTTTGTCTTTACACTGTACTACTGCAACAGAACAACAAATTTCACATCATACAAGTCAGAGATAATAAATAAACCTAATCTGAAAAACTTAGCTCCCTGAAATTGGTGACACAATCAGCAAGGTGGTAAAGAAAGCAGAAGGCATGCTTGCCTCATTAGTCAAGTTACTAAGTGCAAGAATTAAGACACCATGCTACACCTGTTACAAGAGTTTGTTGAGACTATATCTGGAATATTGTGCACACTTCTGGTCTCCATTCTAGAGGAAGGGTGTGATTAATCTAGAGGAAGAGCAGAAAAGCCTCAAGGAAGGATGGACTTGAGACTATAACCATCCATCTTATATATGCCCCTCATGATTTTATAAGATTCTCTGAGGTGACACTCAGCCTCCTTTACTCCAGGGAGGACTGTCGCAACTTATCCCAGACTATTCAATCTCTTTTTGAAGTACAAGCCCTCTTCTGCAGGGTAGCAAAGTCTAAAACTAGAGGGCATTAATTTAAGGTGAGAGGGGGGGAAAAAAAAATTAAATAGACCTGGAAGTCATGTTTTTCTACACAGCAGGTGGTAAGTATATGGAACAAAATGCCAGATGAAGTGCTAAAGGTAGGCATAATTACATTTTACATACATTTGGACAGGATGTGGACAAAAACACAAACAAGTGTGACTAGACACCTTGACAGACATGGGAAGGACAAGTTGGTCCAGAGGAGCTGTTTCAATGCTGTATAATTGTACAACACCATAAGAGCCAAGAAAGTCGGAATTCAACACACAGCACAATAGCGTAGTGGTTTGCACAACATTTTACAGTACCAACCACCCGGGTTCAATTCCCACCATCACCTGTATGGAGTTTGTATGTTCTCCCCACATCAGCGTGGATTTTCCATGGGTGCTCCAGTTTCCTCCCTCAGCCCAAAGTCGCACCGGTTGCTAGGTTAATTCGGCATTGTAAATTGTCCTGTAATTAGGCTTGGGGTTAAATTAGAGTTGCCAGGCGGCAGGACTCGAAGGATCAGAAGGGCCTACTCCATGCATATCTCAATAAATAAGTATAAAATTAACTCATTATTATCTATTTAAAAGCTCTCAATCTTTAAAGTTGCAGGTTTCAGCTCTTTGAATGCATTCAATCATCAATACAATATTGCTTACATAAGTAGACTTTGAATTAATTGGTAAATATCACGTTGGATAGGGATGCTAAGCAGTGGAAAATGGGTTAAGGCTGATATATACTTGTGCGTATGGGCTACGCCGTAACCCTGATTTTCACTTCTGCATCGCTCTACACCGTAGCAAGCATGTGTGGTGTGCGCCAAAATGCTAGTTGGCCGTGGGGTTTCTATGCCACTGTGTTGAGTTTCTTTGTGAGAGACATGGACAAGGAAATGCATTTCAAACATTTTCACATGTCGGCAGATAGATTTGACAATTTGTCTCATCTATTTCATATCAGTGTAGGCACAGCCTACAAACATGGGGGAGAGGAAGCAACCGGAAATGCAATGCTACCAAGTTGACCAACCACAGTTGTTGCGGTCTGTGTCACTGCAACACATGAGTAACTTTTCTGGAGAGGTGCGTGTCACCCTACGGCATAGGGTACGCAATACCTTACTGCGTAGATGCGACGCACAAGTATAAATCAGCCTTTACAAGTACTCTTGCTTTCCAACTTGCTACTGCCTTATCTGCATGTGAATAAATAAGTGAATAAGTAGTCTTTAAATCACTTAAAAATAAATACTTACAGGATCCTTTAATTCTTCAGAATCTTTTACAGAACATCGAGAAGGCTTTGCTGGAATTTCATCACCACATTCATTGTCTGATGCATTGGGAGATTCCACAAGATCGAGTATTTCATCCCTCTTCTGTCCTCTGAATCTTATTTTGTCCAATCGTTTTAGCATGTTCAATACGGAGTTCTTTTCCTTCACTTTAACATGATGAATGCTGTTCCTGATAAAGAGAAAAACACAACACACTTACAAAATATTCCCAAGCACTGTTTCATTTCCAGCACATTGTCTATTACAAAACATGGCATTCATAATTAACATGTTTACCAATGCATAATTCTCAGTTAATTGTAAATTATTTCACAAATTAAACAGTCGGCTTCTCAGAGAAACTGGATCACTTATCTGCTCCAATTAGAATTCATCTTTAAAATGAGTGAAAAATCATCCATGGAAATAAAACAAGCAACACCACACCAATACACTTCCAATTTGAGTGATAAGTGTTTTGAAATCCAAAAAAATGGCTTAGGCCAAGACCAACAGCTTCTCAACAAAACTTACTCAGGTGTAACAACTGTCCCTGCACAACATCCATTAAGTGGTCTTTCCTGCCTTCCTTGTTCCACTGATAATTATTTAATCTGTTCATATGTTCACATATATTTAAGTTTGATTTTTGACACTTCCTGTGACCATACTGCTAATTGTTGATTGCTCATGGCTGTCTCTGCACTGTTGGCTTATAAATTGTTAGTTGCTATGGTGCTGTCTGTTATGGTATTGCCCTGTGGTTTATTCATAGCACTAAACCACAATCAATTCTGCTATGTTTCACGTACTGGCAACAAAGTAATTCTGATTTGGTTTTATAAAACCGTGTGTATATTCACTAAAAATAATGTATATCTAACCTAGCATCATTTACAATAGCTTCTCATTGATACTCCAGTGCAAACATAACAAATCATTTTAAAGTACTATTTTACATTCAAGTAAGCCAAATATATATTATTAATCACTAGTTACTAAGTTTTTAGTTTGATTGAATTAAGAGACTTTTACACAAATCTCTGTGTGTCACAAGTCATCTCCCCTCTTAAAATATCCCATTGGCACTGTAGTTGCTTATGACCTTAATTTTTGTGTGTTTAAGGTGCCAATGGTTTATTTAATTTTTACCGTTCATTTTGTTGATGGTAGATACAGGAAACAATCTACTGATGGTGGCAACACAGAAAGCTGGAGGAACTGAGCAGGCCAAACAGCATCTATGGAAAAGAGTCAATGTTTCAGGCTGAGACCAATCCACTGATGGTGAAAGAGAGGCTTTGAAACTATGAGTACAAATAGGGCACAAAAAAAATCTATTTGGTTAAGAAAAAACCTTAGTGTTAATCAACCAAGGAAGCAGACTATATTCTCCAATCATGGAAGTAGTGATTAGACTTTGGTGATTCAGGAGATGAGAGACATAAAAGGGGACATAAACCCTGACCTTATTTGCTAGATATGACCTGGGCCACTGTCCTTGATGCCACAAAGTCAGCATTTTTCCATGTGTGAAGAGAAATCACTCTCATTTCTGGAATTAATCTCTTTATCCTGACCAATGAACTGGAGCCTAAAGATTTAAACGAGGGGTTGCCAGGTTGAGAGCCCCTTATCTAAATAGATCCCTAGCTCAGTGCAGGTGCATAGATTAATTACAATACAGAACAGGTTCCAACATTTTGCTGACAAGAAACAATAAATGAACATGGTAGCAGTTAAGAAATCAGATTTGATCAACTTCCAAAAGAACATAACAAATATGAGCAATTTTCTACATTATTGGGTAGTTTCCAATGTTATAGCTGCATTGGAGATGCTTGGCCAGAGTTGCAGCCAATTAGCTTTGAATTGTTCAACCATCAATAACATCTGATACAATGCTGCAGATTCATCAGGTTGACCTCTCATTTTCTGATACATCCAAAGAACCCAACAAACCATGCCCCTCAAGTCTGCCCCAGCTTTGAACACAGCGGATCTGCCCCAGATAACATCTCATCTGTACTAGTTCCCCATAGTCCCAAGTTCCCCGATCCGAATTCAAAAACGTGTCTTCTCCCTCTTCAGATATCCTTGATGTTTTAGCCTCCACAAATTTCTCAAGCTGAAAATTCTAGAAATTTAAAAGTTCGAAATTCAAAGTAAATTTATTATCAAAGTACATATATATCAACACATACTACCCTGAGATCCATTTTCTTGTGAGCATTCATAGTAAATACAAAGAAATACAATAGAATAAAAAAACACTAAACAAAGACTCACAAACATCAATTTGCAAAAGACAACAAAATATGCAAATACAAAAAAAGAAACAAAATAAGTAAGAAATAAATATTGAGAAAATGGATTTGTAGAGTTCTTAAAAGTGAGTCTATAGGTTGTGGAATCAGATCAATATTAGTGTGAATGAAGTTATTCCCTCTGGTTCAAGAGCCTAATGGTTGAACAGTTCCTGAACCTGGTGGAGTGGGACCTGAGACTCCTGCACCTCCTTCCTGATGGCAACAACAAGAAGAGAGCATGGCCTGGATGGCGCAGTTTCTTGATGATGAACGCTTCTTTCCTACAACAGCACTTCTTGTAGCTGTGCTGAATGGCGAAGAGGACTTCCTCCGTGACGGTCTGGCTGCATCCTCTATTTTTTTGTAGCTCTTTCCATTCATGGACATTGAAGTTTCCATACCAGGTCACGTTGCAACCAGTCAGCAGATTCACCACCACCCGTCTACCGAAGTTCGTCAAAGTTTACTGAACATGGAACCATCTTTGACATTATGGTCCAATAAAAATATGTATTTACATAATACTTCTAATACAGAAAAAATAACCCACAAGAACTTCTTTGAATAACAAAAAACAGATCCTGATCCAAAGAACATATTAGGAGAGTGGCTCAAAGTTTGGTCAGAGGAAGACTTTAGAGAGGATCAGTAGGGTGGCATGGTAAAGACGTGGTTAGCACAACAATGTACAGTACCAGCAACCTGGGTTCATTTCCTGCCGCTGTCTGTACGGAGTTTGTACATTCTCCCTGTGGTTGCATGGGTTTCCTCCAGGTGCTCCGGTTTATTCTCCACAGATATACCAGTTGGTAGGTTAATAGGTCATTGTAAATTCTCCTATGATCAGGCTAGGGTTAAATCATGGGGTGTTGGGTGGCGTGGTTCAAAGGGCCGGAAGGGCCTATTCCATACTGTATCTCAATAAATAAAATAAAAAGAGATCCAATGTATTTATCAGCTCAGGAGAAGATCAGAGGCAGACATGTATTACCACATACTTCAACAACATGCACAAAATGCTGGGGCAACTCAAGTCAGGCATGGAGGAGAATGAACAGTCAATGCTTCAAGCTATCCTGATTAAGAGTCTCAGCCCAAAATGTCCACTGTTCCCCCCCACCCCCCGGAATGCTGCCAGTGTTGTTGAGTTCACCCAGCATCTGCAGAAACACTTGTGCATGACAGCTTACTTCAATGTCTGATAAATATGAAGGCAAATGAATTGTTGGCATGTACTCACTTACTACAGTATTTAGGCAAATGCAGAAGCCAATTTATGCAAAGATTACACATACAGGAATGACATGCAGAACCAGTTAGCTTAGTTTTTGGTGACACCGCTGAAGTAGAAAGTGTTGCTTGGTGCTTCTTCTTCTAAAAATGTGTTGCAGTCTGTAAAGTTCACCTGAACAGACAAATGGGGCCTTTACTTAGCATCTTATTTATACAAATTGTCACTGACAATGAAGAACAACCTCCTAATGCTTCATTGCAGAATTAACTCAGATCACAATCTCAAACTCAAGAATAGTTTCAATGTGGTTCTGACTCAGTGCTATCAACAGAAAAGTGCAGCAGCTTTTTTTTTAAACATGACTACCAGAGATTCAATCACCAAAACACTACAAACGACAAGAATATCAAAACTAATAAGGCTTGGAAGCAGTCAATAAAATGGAGCATTTTCTTCCAAATATATCATTTAACACAGTGTTTCCCAACCATTTTTTCCCCAACATCCCCCCAAAGCACTTTCATACTTGCCAAGGCCCCCCCCCCTCCAAAGCAGCTTCATACTTGCCAACGCTGCCCTGGCACAATATATTTTCTGATACCCCATAGTGTAAAAACATGTCTACCATATGCTAATATGAGAAAAATCATTCTGCTTTAAATTTTTAGTTTTCTTTAAACCTAGCTTACACAGTACCTGTGCACTGTACGGCAGCTTCAATATCAATGTGATCCTCGAGCTTGATGGTCTTTAGCAAGAGTTGAAGAATCTAGTTCAAGCTGTGAAAGCAAAATCCTTAAGTCCCCAAGTATAACAACGTCCAAGCAGTTTCTGTTCTTTGGAATACGTGGTTCACTGCACTGAAGCCTCTTTCAACAAAGTAGGAGGATGGAAATGCAATGCTCTTTTCCAAACACCAGGAATCTTTGTATGACAGTGTAGCCACATACCACAAACGCCAACAGTTTTGAAAAACATTTTTGCTTCTTCATCATTCTGAATTTCAATAATTTCTTCCTGCAAGCTCTCTTTCTTTCACTTGCAAAGAAATAGGTTAATTACCTAGAGTGGAATTTCCAGATCGTTCAAATCCTTGAATCAATTCTGAAAATCCTTCTTTAGTGACTACAGGTGTAAGCAGTACTGTTGCAAATCACCATCTGTGAAAGAGCGCCATACTTTCCAAGGAGGAAAACTGTGAGAATATCTTCTCCCAATGTTTTACTTATTTCCAATTTTCTGATAAAATTGGACACTGAACTTCTTCCCTGGATTAAAGTAAAATTCTCACCTTGCAGTTTCAAATTTAGAATGTTCATTTTGTCATACAGGTCGACCAGGTACGCCACATCTCCACGTATAAGTTCAATCTTATTTCCCAAGCTCTTGTTGACTTTGAGCAAAAATCTAACCAGTGTCAAAAAGATCAAAGAAACTTTTTAGGCAGCAGCCTTTTGACGGCCAACACACTTCAGTGTGAAGAAGAAAGTATTCAAACTCTTCATCATTATCTTGGCATAACAGGCAAAATATTCTGCTTTTGAATGGATGAGCTTTAATTTTGTTGATAGCAGTTATTACAAAAGTCATGCTTGATAGAAGTTGCTTACTGAGGTTTTTGGCTGCAAGACGATAATAAATTACACAATAGATTGCAAACAGACTTGCAATTCCTTTTTTCCCCACTCATCGTACATTATATTTGTTGATGTTTGTTTTTAAACTTTTTAAAAAAGAGAATCTCTTCATAAACATTTCCATTTTTGTTAAACCGTACGTATGTCATTAGCAATATCCTGTTGTCTCGCACAATTGACTCATCCGGTTGTATCCAAAATTCTGTTTATTGTAACTCTGTGTATGGTTGATACTCAATGTCTTCACTCATTTCATCAATACGATGAGCTACAGAGTTATTACTCAGAGGAATTGATTTTAAAATACTGGTATCCATTTTGAGAATAGTGGTGAGCACTTCTAATATAGCAGGCATTATTAATCTTTCACCAATTGTATGAGATTTTCCACACATTGCTATCATTTTGGAAGTGTTATAAGAAACAATGAGGCCACTATCAAGGTCATTTTTAGCTTTCTTGTCAAATGACTCCAGTGTGCAATACTTTTCAAATCATTCTTTCATCTTCTGGAACTGAGTAACACCGTAAGTAGCCTTTTCAGGGTGTCTTTTACAGAAGTGTTCCTGCAATCTTGATGGATTCATGGCTTCATTAGACAGTATACTATTACAAATAAGACACAGGGTGTCGCTGATCTGACGGGAATGAAATAAAACCATACTCCAGATATATAACATTGTACTGATGCACCTTCTGTAGTTTCTGTTTCTTAGCATGATTAGAATTCAAGGCCTCACCGCCTTCAGACTCAGATTGCACTGTATGCATTTAGCCATCATTAACAGAGCTAAATTTAAAACTAACACAAACTGGGAATGCCTATCGGATGTTGATGATGACAGCGAATTGACACGGATGGAACAATGGTAGCACCACACAAAGGAACGGCGAGGTGAAGATGAAGACGATCATAACAGCAAAAATTACATTGACAAGGATTCAGATCGGAATCTGAGCGTTAGTCAGGACAGAGCTGGTGTTTGGCAGGCTTCCTTTATACTATTCCAGTTAGTGCAATTCACCAATTACACAGGGCCTCATAAGCACCAAAGATGATTTTTAAGCACACATGTAAAGGCAAGGTTGCTTTGAACACCTCAAGAGGAATCCTCAGGGTCAGCAAGTTCACTGATTGGCTCTATTTCACCATTTGGTTCCAGCCAGCACTATTTTCCGTACATCTGTTGAGAAAGTTGAGAGGGTGTACTTGACTTACCAACTTTAAATCGCATGAACTTGTTCCATGCAGTGAGTCATGGGTAACTGTTGGGCAACCTGGTTGCTAATTTATGCTAATTAATAATGTCTGTTTGGTTGGTAAGGTTGGATGAGATTACCGAGTTTCAGACGTATTGTGACAAGTGGTCACCACCTATAGAGTTAGGGTTCTTCCTGTGTTCCCGTGCCTCATCTTTTTTATAGGCAAGTGCCTGCTCCACTAACGGTCAATCAGATTTCATGCCTCAAGTGAGGGTGCCACTTACTGCCATCCTCCTGCAGCCCACTCAAGAACCTTGAACCTGTCAATTTCTATTTCTGTTTGCAAAAGACCAACTGTATGTTCCACAACACTTCTGGGACAATGTTCTGTGGTCAGATGAGACAAAAGTTGAACTTCTTGGCAGAAATGCACATTGCTATGTTGGAGGAAAAGGGGCACTGCACACCAACACCAAAACCTCATCCCAACCATGAAAAATGGTTTGGGGCTGCTTTGCTGCCTCAGGGCCTGGGCAGCTTCCAATCGCTGAGGGGACAATGAATTCAAAATGGTATCAAGACATTTTACAGGAGAATGTCAGGGTGACAGTTTGACACCTAAAGCATTATAGAAGTTGAATAACGGAACAAGACAATGATCCAAAAGACAAGGGTAAATCAACAACAGAATGGTTTAAAAAGAAGAAAATTCATGATTTGGAATGGCCGAGTCCAAGTCCTGAGCTTAATTCTATAGAAATATTGTGGAAGGACCTGAAGCAAGCAATTCATGAAAGGAAGCCCAACAACATCCCAGAGTTAAAGCAGCTTTGTAAGAAGGAATGGCCTAAACTTCCTCCAAGCCAATGTGCAGGACTGATCAACAGTTAACGGAAAAACTTAGTTGAAGTTATTGCTGTACAAGGGGATCACATCAGTTACTGAAAGCAAAGGTTCACATACTTTTTCCAACAAATGCATGTAATATTAAATCATTTTTCTCAATAAATAAATTAACAAGTGTAATTTCTTGTGTTGTTTATTTAATCAGGTTCTCTTTATCTAGTTTTAGGACTTATGTGGAGATCTGATCAGACTTTAGGTCATATTTATGCAGAAAAAGAGAAAATTCTACAGGATTTACAAACTTTCTAGCACCACTGTAGGTTAACTATCTATTGTGGGTGGCAGGGTCTCCATCAAAGGAGGAATAAGGCATTCCTTCCCTCCACTAACCTGCACGTCACCCTTGGGAAAGGTGTAGCACTTGCTTAGTCCTCAAAAGCCATGGGAGAAAGTGGTGGATGACCACATGAGCAGCCGATGCATATCACAAGTCCTGGTTATGCAACCACTAACACCAGGCAGACAATCCTTAAAGAATATTGATAATGGCTGGGATCACCCGTCTTGAAAAGCTATCATTCAGAAAAAGCCGATGGCAAAGCACTTTTGCAGAAAAATTTGTCAAGAACCATCATTCAACACAGTACATGATGATGATATCAATTGATTTAAAACATTAACCCCAAGATACAAAATAACAAGTTGTTCAAAATTCATATCTGGCATACTTAATGAAAATTCTAGGCTATCTATTTATTTATCGAAATATGGCACAGAATGGGCCCTTCTGACCCTTTGAACTGTGCTGCCCAGCAAACCCCCAACCCCATTTAACCCTCGCCAAATCACAGGACAATTTACAATGATCACTTAACATACCAACCATCTTTGGACTGTGGAAGGAAACCAGAGCACCTGGAGGAAACCCACGTGGTCACTGGGAGCCTGTACAAACTCCTTACAAGCATTGGTGGGAATTGAACCCTGGTTGCTAGTACTGTAAAGCATTGTGCTAACTGCTACGCTACCATGATGCCGTAATTTGCAGATGGTGAAAAAGTCTAACAAAATAAATCATTCAGAGTTCAAATGCTTTAAAAATTATTATTTTTAAACTATTGTTTCCATTTTTTTCCAACAGCAACTTAAAAACTCATAGTCCAAATTTCCTTGCCACCTCACTATGTCCCATTTGTTTTAACTGCAGAAAATAAGCCTTTTGTACTTAACAGATTACATATTGGAAATATAACACAAATCAGTAGATTATCAGTTTTGTGGAACTGATAAACATTTCAATTGTACAGCAGTGGCATTTCAATCCAACATAAATCCAACTCACAAAGAAAGAAAATAAAAGCAAAATTCTGAGGTAATTAAAAGCCACCTCTCAGAAGTTTTCCTTTAATGCATGATACTCTACAAACTCCGCCATGGATGGTCCCAAGTCTGGCTGTGAAAGGAGGAGGGTTGGGCATGTGTCTTGTAGCACCGCCCCTCCCATAAAAAAACAGTGCTACAGAAGTGCCAACAGAAGCTCCGAAGTCCTCATGCTGATGAGAGGAAGGATCTTCGCCTAGGAGATGTATCAAGTTGTGAGGTGAAAATAGAAACCACAGGACTGACAAAGGACTCTGGCGAACTGCTATTGGTGGCCTTAACCCCAGTAGGGGTGATGGGTTGAAGTAAGTATGATACTCTTCGCACAAAGGGCCAAGTCCGAGATTTCCTGGTAAACTCAAGTCCTAAATACTGAGCAACAATTCCAACTGTCTTCTAATGTTTGACTCATCGTGGAGTCTAGCAGCAGAGCGTAATTATCCTGTAATTCCTCATCAATTGAGCTGGAGAGTTTGCCAACTGATTCTGCTCCACATACATCTTGCACAAGAGCAAGCATTACAGAGAGGAATCGATGCATGGAATTGGGCAAGAATGCTTTTAATGAACTGCATTTAGTTAATATAAGAATTAAGAGCAGGAGGTCAGCTGGCATCTTAAGCCTGCCATTCATCACAACCATGCCTCATCTTCTAGCACCGTTGTTTTCTGCACTCCCAAGTCCCACAAATTGATCAATCTTTGTTTTAAGTAAACTCAATGACTGATTCCTCCAGATTTGAAAATTTCAAAAGATCCACTACCATATGAGTGAGGACCTTTCTCCTCATAAATGGCCTGTCCTTGTTTGTAATACCTTAAGGTAAAAGAACCCTGAAGAGTAAGTGATCATAATATAATTGAATACACCCTAAAATTTGAGATGGAGAAGCTAGAGTCAGGTGTATCAGTATTACAGTGGAATAAATGGAATTACAGAGGCATGAGAGAGGAATTGGCCAGAACTGATTGGAAAACAACACTGGCAGGGATGATGGTAGAGTAGCAACGGCTGATATTTCCAGAAGCACAGGATATATACAACCCAAAGAGGAAGTATTCTAAAGGAAAGATGGCTAACAAGTCAAGGTCAATATAAAAGCCAAAGAGGGGGTATAAAACAGAGCAAAAATTAGTGGGAAGTTAGAGGATTGAGATGCTTTAAAAAAATCACTAAGATGGAATATTAAAGTAAGCTAACCAATAATATTGAAGAGAACACCAAAAGTTTCTTCATTTATATAAACTGCAAAGGTCAGGTGAGAGTAGATATCGGACCACAAGAAAATGATGCTGGAGAGGTAGTAATGGGGGACCATGAAATAGCAGACGAACTGAATAAATATTGTGTCAGGGGTCATGAAGTGTGCTAATTTACCATTAATAGAGAATATTTCTTGGGAAACTGAAATGTCTGAAGGTAGATATTTGGACCAGATGGTGTACACCCCAGAGTTCTGAAGAGATTGTCAGTCATTAGTAATGATCTTTCAGGAATCATTAGATTCTGAAATGGCTCCAGAAGGCTAGAAAAATGCAAATATCACTCCAAGAAAGCAGAGAGACAGGAAAAAAAAAAGAATCTACAGGCCAAGCAACACACACAAAATGCTGGTGGAACGCACCAAGTCAGGCAGCATCCATAGGAAGAAGCAATGTCGACGTTTCGGGCAGAGACCCTTCGTCAGGACTAACTGAAATAAAAGATAGTATAAGAGATTTGAAAGTAGGTGGGGGAGGGGGAAATCTGAATTGATAGGAGAAGACCAGAGGGGCTAGGGTGAAGCCAAGAGCTGGAAAGATGATTGGCAAAAGGGGAACAGAACTGAAGAAGGGAAAGGATCATGGGACGGGAGGCCTAGGGAGAAAGAACAGGGGAGGGGAGCACTAGAGGGAGATGGAGAACAGGCAGACTGATGGGCAGAGAGAGAGGGAAAAAAAAGGGGGGAAGTAAATAAATCAGGGATGGGGTAAGAAGGGGAGGAGGGTCATTAATGGAAGGTAGAGAAATCAATGTTCATGCCATCAGGTTAGAGGCTACCCAAACGATATATGAGGTGTTGGTCCTCCACCCTGAGTGTGGCTTCATCTTGACAGTAGAGGAGGCCATGGATAGACATAGCAGAATGGAAATGGGATGTGGAATTAAAATGTGTGGCCACTGGGAGATCCCGCTCTCTCTGGTGGGCAGAGTGTAGGTTTTCAGCGAAACGGTCACATTTTAATTTCATCATACAATTTGCCTTCCCAATTGTCTTCTATATCTGCATGTCCGTTTTGTCACTTTCAATATCAACGTTTCCCCATAGCGGTTTCTTGAAAACCAACCAAAACTGCTGAGAGACCACGTACAGAAATTGACACTGTATGACACGCTTCCAAATAACTGAGCTCCAAGATGAAAAAAAGAACGTTTAATCCTTTATTCTGAAATCAGCAAAGATGCTCAATCTTATAGCAGTTTTAGAAATTAACTAAATTAACAATATGGCAGCGTGAGTAATTGGAGTTCAAATTAGTGGTTAATAAAAAAAATCATTCTCCGGCTGCCTCCTTTTCAACGAAGCTAAACTAACTGGCACAAAACATGAATATGTAACTAGACTCATTACTTCTACCACACTCCGACCCACAGGACAAATTACTGTAGCTCATAATAAACGCAAAGCACCAAATACAATACAGATAGACAGAAAATAGATACATAGCTCTTACATCACCAATCGGTAACAATTTAAAAATATATATATTTCTATTTTATTTTAGGGATTTTAAAAAAATCAATCACAAAAATCAACAGAACAATTGCTTTTTGAATATTGGTGAAATTTTCTATCTTTTACATTGTAGAACTGGCTGAACTTTTTAAATCACAATGTTAAAGACGCATTCTCAGCTACTTTGCACACAGGGCATGTCCAACCTCCTTTAGCCCACTTCCATTATGTTGAAGGATTTCAAAGTGTCAGCCTTTGACACCACAGTTACAAGATGGCACATTGTTAATTGGCTTAAATTTTACTACAGTGAAATATATACTGGAAGAGCACAGCAGATTAAAACATAATTTAATAAAGTGAAATATTTACTCAAGAGGAAATTAATTTAAAGATAACAGCATGGAACAGGCTCTTCTGACCCACTGAGCCACACCACCAGCAGTTCACCTATTCAACCCTAACATAATCACAGGAAGATTCAAAATAACTAAATTAACCTACCAACTGACA